>NW_027142514.1:301833-708024 GCF_026170545.1 Melanerpes formicivorus | reverse complement strand
CAGGTTGTCCAGGGAGGTAGTGGAGGCCCCATCCCTGAAGACATTCAAGATCAGGCTTGATGGGGCTGTAAGAAACCTGCTCTAGTTGGGCATGTCCCTGCTGACATGGACTGGATGTTCTGTAAAGGTGGCTTCCAACCCAGTGCAAGCTCTGCTTCTATTGTATGAGTGTGCTCAGAGGGTTTGGCTCTGCACTGTGTGACAGGAGAGCAAGGACTGAGTCAATTCTTGCAATTCCTGACAAGCAAATTCCTGACAAACATCCAGGAGAACAAAGAACCATAGAATTGTCAGGGCTGGAAGAGACCTCAAGGCTCAGCCAGTTCCAAACCCCCTGCCATGGCCAGGGACACCTCACACTGCAGCAGGTTGCTCACAGCCACATCCAGCCTGGCTGCAAACACCTCCAGGGATGAGGCTTCCACCACCTCCCTGGGCAACCTGTGCCAGGCTCTCACCACCCTCATGGGGAACAACTTCTTCCTCACATCCAATCTCAATCTGCATCACTTCTAGTTTTGCTCCACCCCCCTAGTCCTATCACTCCCTGACACCCTCAAAAGTCCCTCCCCAGCTTTCTTGGAGCCCCCTTCAGATACTAGAAGACCATAATTAGGTCTCCTTGGAGCCTTCTCTTCTGCACAACCCCAACTCCCTCAGTCTGTCCTCATAGCAGAGCAGCTCCAGCCCTCTGCTCCTCCTCATGGCCCTTCTCTGGACACCTTCCAGCACCTCCAGATCCTTCCTGGAACAGAGGCTCCAGAACTGGATGCAGTACTCCAGGTGTGGTCTCAGCAGAGTGGAGTGGAGTAGAGGGGGAGTGTCACCTCATTGGCCCTGCTGGCTCTGCTGCTCTTGATGCAGCAACCTCAACATGGGCTGTGCTGTCAGCACACCAGGAGGGGTTAAGGCTGAGGTCCTGCTGCAGAGATGTCCTGAGAACTGAGAATTTGAAGCCCTTGCACTGGCTAGCAGCAGGCAGCAGTAATTAATGTTTCACACCTTGGATGAATAGAAATGATTCTCCAACATCTTCAGGTGTCTGTGACAAGCTGAGTGTGGAGCTGTGCAACCCCCTGGGACAGGATGTGCAGGTCACCAGGTAAGCTGAGGCTGACATGTGGCTGCTGCCATTTCTCCAGGTTTTGCTTCTTTTTCTAACCAATTCCAAGCTGTGGAGATAAAAAAATAGTAATAAAGACAAAACAAAATCAATCATTTGAAACAACAGACTGGAGAGATTCCCAAATCAAAGCAGCTCCAAGTCAGCCTCCTGCCACTGCTTTACTCGGAGCATCCTGCTGCCAGGGTGATGTTGCAGCCCTTCAGGAAGCATCTCCAGAGAATCACAGAGTGATAGAATCATGGAATGGGTTGGCTTGGAAGGGACCTTTCAAGGCCATCGAGGCCACCCCCCACCCCCTGCAGTCAGCAGGGATGTCCCCAACTAGAGCAGGTTGCTCAGAGTCCCAAACAACCTCACCTGGAATGCTTCCAGGGATGGGGCAGCTCCCACCTCTCCAGAAAAACCTGGGGCAGTGTCTCATCACCCTAGGGACCAAGCACTTCTTCCTTCTCTCCAGTCTGAATCTCCCTCTTCTAGTTTCAAACCATCACCCCTTGGCCTGTCCCAATTGGTCCTGCTAAAGCATCTGTCCCCAGCTTCCTGCTCAGCCCTTGAAGCACTGCAAGGCCACCACAAGGTCTCCCTGGAGCCTTCTCTTCTCCAGGCTGCACAACCCCAACTCTCTCAGCCTGCCCTCACAGCAGAGGGCTTCCATCCCTGCCAGCACTGCTGTGGCCTCCTCTGGCCCTGCTCCAAGGGGTCTCTGGCTGTGCTGAGGACTCCAGAGCTGGCCCCAGCACTGCAGGAGGGGTCTCACAAGGTCCCCATCCTTCCGCTGGCTGCAGCGGCTGCGCTGTGGCTTTCATCAGCGGTGCTGATGCTGCTTTGAGACCTTCTGCCACCAACAGCAGAGGTTGTGCCAGGCCTCGAATTTCTTGCATCTGGTCTGTGCACTTACCCAGGGCAAGGCTTTGGAGGTGGGCATCAGGACAAGGACATCAGCACAAGGACATCTAACTGATGTGTCCAAAGCAAGAGGCACTGGGACCTTGGGAAGCTCAGAGGGTTGGACACCTTCCGAGTCTGACGCCTCTGACTTGCTTACCGCAAGTGACTTCAGCACCCACCCATTCCATCACCTCAGAAAATGCATGCAAACATTAAGCAACCAAAACCAGAATCTCTCCACTCAGTCAGATAAACACTTGTGAACATATCTGGGGCTGGAAAACAAAACCAAGAGGGAGTTAAAAATGCTAACTGTACCTTTGTGGCCCCGGTAAAAGTCCCTTTATCCCTTCTTCAGCTCTCTCAGTTTCAAATTCACTGAGGCCAGGGCCAGGAGCTGAAGCCTCATCAGGAGATAAAAAGTTAGGTGGAAGGGAAATTCAGCAAGCAGTGCATGACTGTTCTGAGGTTAGCTTCAGCAGTCAGCCTTGGGACTGCTTCCCAGCACCTCTCACCGACTGTGGTGACTTTCAAGACAACCACACAGAGAAGGCTTTGCAGCACCCTGAATCCTGAAATGACTGACTGCTTACTCAGGCAGCAGCCCCCTGGGCAAATTACTCACTTTGTCACTCCTTCTGGTTTCTTTGCTCTATCATTCCCTCCACAGTGTGAGGCTGGAAGGCAGCTCTGGGTCAGGCCCTGCTGTATCTTCATCGCCGTTGCACTGCTCTCTTAGTCACTTGGGTGCAGAGAGGACTAAGCCCAGGACTTGGATGGCTTTGTGCATCCCAGGCTGTGTTTGCTGAGACAGGGGATTTCTCTATTGATGTTTTGTTTTCCTGGCTGGCCCAGCCATACACTCTTCCCAGAAATCCACCTGAGCAGAAATACCCACAGGCCCTGCAATGACTGCTGAGGAATCTGTCTCCTCCACCTCTGTCATTCTGACATGGGAAAGGAAACCCAGGGATTAGAGGGAGAGGAGAGGTGGCAAAAGGCCAGGCTGGATGTGCCTCTGAGCAGCCTGATGTAGTGTGAGGTGTCCCTGCCCATGGCAGGGGGGTTGGAATTGGCTGATCCTTGAGGTTCCTTCCAACCCTGACAATTCTATGATTCCAAAAGGCAGAAACTATGAAACTATGAAACTATGAAACTATGAAATGAACCTTTCACAGACATCTCACCCAGACCAGCCTTGGCATTGACTCAAATCCTTTCGTGGATCTCATATGGCACCCATCAGGACAATGCAGGGAGGCTCCCTCACTGCAGCCTGAAGTGAGCCCCCAGCTGTTGTGCACATCTGGATTTTGACATGGATTTTACTCTCATACCACTGGGAGCCCCAGAGCTTCATGGCATGGACATCTTCTGCTTGACAGGGACAGAGGAGCCTCCTGCCACTTGAGCTCACTCACCATGGGAGCCTCCAGTGCCACCCCTTACTCTGAGAGGTTTTCCTTCTCCCGAGAAGCCCTTCCACACACAAGGCCACAGTTGAGCCCAGGGCTGGTTCCAGCAGGCTCCTTTGTTCCACTGAAGTGAGCAACCCTTTCCAGTCAACCACCCATGATGGCTTCATGGCATGATTGTGATTCCTTCCAAAACTGCAGGCCTGAACCTTTTCTTTGGGCTCTTGTATTCCCCTCCTGTCACTGCTCTGCCACGACTGAGCCTCTTGCTTGCTGGGTTTCAAAGGGGTTGAAAAGCACTTTTGAAGGTGTGTCCCCCTGCAGGTGCCCCACAATAACCTCTTGGCAACATTCTGTACAAACCCACCATTAATTCCTGCTGCCCTTGAACCAGCACTGCAGGGAGAGTCCTGCAGCCTCAGCTTTCCTCTCATTCAACTTTCAAGCTCTTCAAGGAGCTGCCTGAGCTCAGTGCTGAGCCCAACAGAGATGTCCTGTCCCTCAAAACAACATCACTGGGAGGGCATCCCCTGAATAGCTCTGCAGACTCCTCTCCACCAGTCCTCACCACTTCCCTGCCTCTAGGGCTGCTTGGTGGAGGCTCCTGCCCCACACCTCGGCAGGGGGCTGACCTAAGCTCCCCCCATTGCCTAGTAGCTGTTTCAGCTCCATGCCCAGTCCATGCTATCACCATGCTGCCTCTAACACTGCACACAAACCCTATCAGCTTGCACCAATCATTACATCTGCTTTGGCTCTTGACTTTCTGCAAGGGTCTCTCTAAGCTAAGGCTGCAGGGAGGCTGCACAAGGTCATAGAATCAGAGATTCACAGAATCAGAGATTCATAGAATAGTTTGGCTTGGAAGGGACCTTAAAGATCATAGAATCATAGAATCAATAAGGTTGGAAAAGACCTCAGAGATCATCAAGTCCAACCTATCACCCAACACCTCCTGACAACTAAACCATGGCTCCAAGTGCCACATCCAATCCCCTCTTGAACACCTCCAGGGATGGGGACTCCACCACCTCCCTGGGCAGCACATCCCAATGGCAAATAACTCTGTCTGGGAACAACTTTCTCCTCACCTTGAGCCTAAACTTCCCCTGGTGCAGCTTGAGACTGTGTCCTCTTGTTCTGGTGCTGCTTGCCTGGGAGAAGAGACCAACCCCCTCCTGGCTACAACCTCCCTTCAGGGAGTTGGAGAGAGCAAGAAGGTCTCCCCTGAGCCTCCTCTTCTCCAGGCTAAGCAACCCCAGCTCCCTCAGCCTCTCCTCACAGGGCTTGTGCTCCAGACCCCTCTCCAGCCTCACTGCCCTTCTCTAGATCACCTAGTTTCAACCTCCCTGCCATAAGAAGGAAGACCTTCCACTAGACCAGGTTGCTCAAGGCCTCATTCAACCTGGTCTTGAACACCTCCAGACCTCTAGACCAGGCTAATTCAAGGCTCTATCCACTCTGCTTCTTCAAAGCCAACAGCAGCCCCAGAAACCTTGTGCTCTCTTCCCTCTTCCATGGTAAAGCAGCTTTGCAGGTAGAGAGGGCTGGGTGGGTTGATCCAGGCAGCTCACCTCCTCAGCCACAAGAGTTTCCTAATTCTGCTGGACTTTGGAAGCCAGCTAAGAAAGCTGATGAATTTTTGTTGCTGTTGTTGTTGTTTGGCTCCTGGTGCTGGCTCAGCTTCTCTGATCAGCCACCTGCTTTAGCATGACCCAGAGGTGTCTGAGTGTTTGCACAAGAGATGCCTGGAAGGCTGAGGCATAAACAATTGCTCATCCCCACAGCAAGGTATCAGTCATCCCTGCCTGCTTTGTTCCTTGATGGGGGCAACCCCATGCACCAGCAGATCTGGTATGTTAACAGTGCTCAGAAACAACTTCCCTGCTTGCCATAATTAGGTATTGGGGTGGATGTGCCGAGCCCAGAGAGTGGTGGTGAATGGTGCCACAGCCAGCTGGCGGCCAGGCACCAGTGGTGTGCCCCAGGGACCAGTGCTGGGCCCTGTGCTCTTTAACATTTTTATTGATGATCTGGACGAGGGCATTGAGTCCATCAGCAGTAAATTTGATGATGACACCAAGCTGAGGGCAGGCATTGATCTGCTGGAGGGTAGAGAAGCTCTGCAGAGGGACCTCAACAGGCTGGGCAGAGTCCAAGGGCAGGAGATTGAACACATCCAAGTGCCAGGTGCTGCACATTGGCCACAGCAACCCCATGCAGTGCTACAGGCTGGGGGCAGAGTGGCTGAGAGCAACCAGGCAGAAAGGGACCTGGGGGTACTGGTCGATGGTAGGCTGAACATGAGCCTGCAGTGTGCCCAGGTGGCCAAGAGGGCCAATGGCATCCTGGCCTGCATCAGGAACAGTGTGGCCAGCAGGAGCAGGGAGGTCATTCTGCCCCTGTACACTGCCCGGGTTAGGCCACACCTTGAGTCCTGTGTCCAGTTCTGGGCTCCTCAGTTTAGGAAGGAGGTTGACTTGCTGGAACAAGTCCAGAGAAGGGCAACAAAGTTGGTGAGGGGTTTGGAACACAAGCCCTAGGAGAAGAGGCTGAGGGAGCTGGGGTTGCTTAGCCTGGAGAAGAGGAGGCTCAGGGGAGACCTTCTTGCTCTCTACAACTCCCTGAAGGGAGGTTGTAACCAGGTGGGGGTTGGTCTCTTCTCCCAGGCAAGCAGCACCAGAACAGTCTCAAGCTGTGCCAGGGGAGGTTTAGGTTGGTTGTTAGGAAGAAATTCTACACAGAGAGAGTGATTGCCCATTGGAATGGGCTGCCTGGGAAGGTGGTGGAGTCACCATCACTGAAGGTGTTCAGGGGGAGACTTGATGGGGTGCTTGGTGTCATGGGTTAGTGGCTTAGGTGGGTTGGATTGGTTGATAGGTTGGACACGATGATCTTGAAGGTCTCTTCCAACCTGGTCTATTCTATTCTATTCTATTCTATTCTATTCTATTCTATTCTATTCTATTCTATTCTATTCTATTCTAAAACATGCCAGGACCATTCACCTGCTCCCTGCTTGGGTAGGGTCCTTAAACCTGATCTGTAGCCTCTAGCTGGGATTAAATCAGGGGCACTGCCCTGATGACTCCACCCAGAATCTCTTTTTCCTTCTATCTGCTTTCATTTCTCTGCATCTGTTGTGAGTTTTAAGAACCTGAAAGGAGGTTGCAACGATGTGGGGGGTTGGTCTCTTCCCTCTAGTATCAGGTGTTAGAGGGAGAGGAAGTGGCCTGAAGTTGTGCCAGGGGAGGGTTAGGTTGGAGATGAGGGACAATTTCTTTGCTGCAGGAGTGGTCAGGGATTGGCACAGGCTGCCCAGGGAGGTGGTGGAGTTTCCATCCCCGGAGGTGTCCAAGAAACCTATGGCTGTGGCACTTGGGGACATGGTTCAGTGGTCATGGTGGTGTTAGGTGGATGATCTTAGAGGGCTTTTCCAATCACAATAATTCTATGTTTCTATTGTCTTTTGGGTCTCTTCCAACCAAAACAAACCTGTGGTTCTATGATTCTACCCTTTCTACCCTTCTGCCTTTACTTTCCTCTCCATTCTCATCTTCTCCCCATCCCCAAACACTGCCACATCATGTGGGGCCCACATCAACAGCCACACAGTGCTTGTTTGCCCCCAGGAAACTGCTGGTTGAGATGCACAGTGGGTGCAAAATACTACATCTCACTGTCCCTGGCCATGGCAGGGGGGTTGGAACTGGATGATCTTCAGGATCCCTGTCAAGCCAAACCCTTCTATAATTCCATGACACACTCTGCAACACCTCTGCGACACCTCTGCAGAGCTAGCACGCCTTTCTCCCCCTGCACTGACCTTCCACCCTTTCCTGGAGAGGCTGATGTTCTGTATGCCCAGCTCCTCTAGAGGAGCACTACAGATCTGTGTGGAGAAGGGCAGTGTCCCTCAGCGCTGCAGCCTTATCTGCACTGTCTTGGTGAGGCCCTGACCTGCTGTGAGTCAGCAGCGCTGCAGGGAGAGGGCTGAGAGCAGCTGCCTCGTGGGCTGAACACACAGGGATCCCTTATCACCCACTCCTGACAGATAAGGACTGGAACACAAATAAACCTGGTGTGTGTTGCGAGGCCTGAGTGCATCACCCAGCACTGCACGTGGGGCTGCTCTCAGTGACTCTGCACAGGGGCTTGGACTTTCTTAAAAGCATCTGCAGCCTGAATTTGGGAACAAGCTCTTCACCATGAGGGTGCTGGAACACTGGAATGGGCTGCCCAGGGAGGTGGTTGGGGTCCCATCCCTGGGGATATTCAAGGTGAGGCTCAACGGGGCTCTGGGTAACCTGATCTAGTTAAAGATGCCTCTGCTTACTGCAGCAGAGGTTGGACTGGATGACCTTTGGAGGTCTTTTCCAGCCCAGACCACTCTATGATTCTATGATCTGTATGAATTTGGAGTGAGGCAGGGGTTGGTCTCTTCTCCCATGCAACAAGTGACAGGACAAGACAAAACAGCCTCAAGTTATGGCTATTAGGAGAAGTTTCTTCTCAGCAAGGGTTCTCGAGCACTGGAACAGGCTGCCCAGGGAGGTGGTGGAGTCACCATCCCTGGAGGTGTCCAAGAAATGTGTGGACATGGCACTTTGGGAGATGGTTTAATGGTCTTGGTGGTCTTTGATCTTAGACTCTGTGATCTCAGAGGTCTTTTCCAAATGATGGAGTCAACATCCCTGGAGGTGTCCAAGAAATGTGTGGACATGGCACTTTGGGACATGGTTTAATGGTCTTGGTGGTCTTTGATCTTAGTCTCTATGATCTTAGAGTTTTCCAAACGATGGAGTCACCATCCCTGGAGGTGTTTAAAGGATGTGTGGATGTGGTGCTGAGGGATGTGGTGGTGAGGGATGTGGTGCTGAGGGATGTGGTGGTGAGGGATGTGGTTTAGTGGCAGTGTCTTAGCAGTAGAGTTGGGATTGTGAGCTCTTGGCAAGCAGTTGGAGTTGATGATCTCAAAGGTCTCTTCCAACCTCAACAGGTCTATGAGTCTATGACTCACTGAGCACAGCCCTCAGCCCAGTGAAGCATCACCGAGCCCTGGAGGCATATTTCCTTTCCACCCAACTGTCAGGACCAAAACCTTAGGGAAGACATTTTAAGAAGGATGCCTTTGCCCTTGGCACCTCACCTCTGATAAAGGGCATGCAGCCTGCCTGCATGAGCAGAGCTGGAAGAGACCTCCTGCTCCCACAGCACTTGGTTTGCCTTCAGCCCTCTCCCCTGGCTGTGCCATTACCCTGGGATTTCCACTGCAGCACGAGGGAAAGGCAGAACCCAGCTTGTTTGCTTTTGAACTTAATAAATAAACCTCATTTCCCAGACTGCTGTTTTGATGAGCCAAGTGGGAGCTCCTGTTTGAACAGCAAGGAGCTTATCTGAAAGCATAAAGCCCTTGAGTGAACCCTTCCAGAGCAGTGAGCTCAGATCCGGTAGCCCAGGCTATTTTTACTTCTGTTTTATTTCATGCAGCTCAATTTCCACATCAGCCCTGGAATGTAGGCCTGGATTTGGGTTTTAAATAGAAATGAGTCTAGCAGGCTGCAAAAATAAGCCACTGGGAGATGCCTGGTTGCAGCTATCTGCCTCCAGCCCTCGCTCTTGGCTGCTGGACAGGCAGCCAGCTGGGAGGAAGGACCCAAACATCACAGGCAGAGGCTCAGCCACTCTGCTGCTTGGCTGTGCTCACCGCATGCAAACCAGCTAGGATGAGGCCACTGCTTCCTCATACACTCACAGAATGGTTTGGCTTGCAAGGGACCTTGAAGATCATCCAGTTCCAACCCCCTGCCATGGGCAGAGATGCCTTCCACCAGCCCAGCTTGCTCAAGGCTTCATCCACCTGGCTTTGAATACCTTCAGGGAGGGGACATCCACATTCTCCCTGGGCAACCTGTTCCAGTGCCTCCCCAGCCTCACTGGAAAGAATTTCCTCCTCATCTCCAGTCTCAATCTCCTCTCTTCCAGATCAAAGCCATTGCCCCTCATCCTATCTCTACAAACCCCAGCTTTCTTGTAGCACCCTTCAGACACTGGAAGTCCACTGAGAGGTCTCCCTGGACTGTCTCTCCTCCAGGCTTCCCTTCTCCAGAGTCCTGTGTCCCCAGGGTTTTGGGTGAGGTGGGTTCCATCCAGGCTTTATCACAGGTTTCTTGTAGCACCCACCAGGTACTGGAAGGCTGCTCTAAGGTCTTCCTGGAACTTTCTCTCCTCCAGGCTTCTTCCCTTCTCCAGGTTGCTCAAGGCCTCATCCATCCTGACCTTGAACACCTCCAGGGAGGGAGCAGCCACAACCTCCTTGGGCAGCCTGCTCCAGTGTCTCATCACCCTCACTGCAAAGAAGTTCTTCCTCATCTCCAGTCCAAATCTCCCCTCCTCAGGCTTTAATCCATTCCCTCTTGTCCTATCACTATGAGCCCTTTTAAAGGTCCCTTCCCAGCTTTATTGTAGGCACCTTTCAGATAGAGGGGCTTGGAAACTCATTGCCCACATAGGCTGCCACCCTCTTTGGGAAGGAAAAGCCCATGCCTACACCAAAGTCTATTCCATTTCCCAATATCCCAATGAGAGGGACTAGGCACCTCTGGGTGCTAAAGCTCCCTGCCTCCCCCAGGACATAGAATGGAATGGAATGGAATGGAATGGAATGGAATGGAATGGAATGGAATAGAATAGAATAGAATAGAATAGAATAGAATAGAATAGAATAGAATAGAATAGAATAGAATAGAATAGAATAGAATAGAATAGAATAGAATGAACCAGGTTGGAAGAGACCTTTGAGATCATCAACATCTTTCAACATCTTTCCTAACCTGAGGAGCCCAGAACTGGACACAGGACTCAAGGTGTGGCCTAAGCAGTGCAAAAGATAAAAGATAACATCAAGCACAGGGAAAAAAGTAGGAGATGAAGCTGGGGGCAATGGCTACAAAAGGATCACCAAAGCTTGAGGAGGGCAGATTTGGACTGGAGATGAGGAAGAAATTCTTTCCAGTGAGGGTAGTGAGACACTGGAACAGGGAGGTCATGGATGATCCTTCCCTAGGGATATTCATGGCAAGATTGGATGGGGCCTTGAGCAACCTGGTGTAGTGGGAGGTGTCCCTGCCCATGGCAGAGGGGTTGGAACTGGATGGTCTTCAAGGTCCCATCCTCTGCATCTATGAATCAGTGAATTTCATCAGCTTCCCAAGAGGCCTTGGCTCTTTCAGCCAGCCTGGCTGCTCAGACCATTTGTTTCCCATGTCCAAAATTAGAGTAAACAAAGATGCTGCCAGCTGGCAGCCAGGGCAAGATCTCCATATGGATACATCCACGCAGCAGCATGCTCCACAAAGGCTGCTTCCTGGAGCACATCATGGGAAACCACCAGCCCTGGGTGCTCTGGGCACATCACAGCCCTTGCCTGCACTTCCCAGGGATCCCACCCTGCCCCCAGACGATCCTTTCTAGTGGCTTTTGTGTCAACAGTGGCCAGGTGCTCCTGAGTCACCTCCTCCCACCATGCCAGGCTTCAGGGGTTCAGGGGATGGAGGCAGCTCAGCTCCCTGCAGAAGGCAGATGCTGTCCCTCACTGGTTTGCTTTCACTCGGGAACAAAGCATTTGTGCATCCCAAGGACCAGCCTCTGCCTCTTCCTTCTTGGAACTGACATCTGCCAGCCCAGCCACGATGAGCTTTGGCCACAGGGCTGCACAGACAAGTAGCTAAAAAAGGAAGTCCCTGCCTTATTGCTTTGTGGGTGGAACACAGAGTCTGTGTCTGTGCTCCAAGTTCGGGAACAGAAAAGAGAGAAGAAATCACAGCCATGTCCCTGAAATCCCCATGGGCAGGATCCCAAAGGACACAGCTCCCACACAGCCCCACACAGGGAAGGTTTGAGGAACAGCTGGCTCCCAGTCAGAGAGGAAGCCTGTGATAAAGCTTGGATGGAGCCCAGCTTACCCAAAGCCCTGGGGACACAGGGCTCTGGAGAAGGGAAGAAGCCTGGAGGAGAGAAGGTTCCAGGGAGAACTTTCAGCAGACTTCCAGTGTCTGAAGGGTGCTACAAGAAAGCTGGGGAGGGACTTTGTGCAAGGGTTTGTAGAGATAGGGTGAGGGGCAATGGCTTTGATCTGTAAGAGGGGAGATTGAGACTGGAGATGAGGAAGAAATTCTTTCCAGTGAGGGTGGGGAGGCACTGGAACAGGTTGCCCAAGGAGGTTGTGGATGTCCCCTCCCTGGAGGTGTTCAAAGCCAGGGTGGATGAGGCCTTGAGCAAGCTGGGCTGGTGGGAGGTGTCCCTGTCCATGGCAGGGGGTTGGAACTGGATGAGCTTTAAGCTCCCTTCCAACCCAAACTTCTGCAGATCTGACTCTGCTCTCTTTGACATCAGCAGCTTCAGATCAGCAGAGGGAAACCACCCTGGGGAGGTTTCTCTGCCTTCTGAGTGTGTCCCTATAGCTTCTTGCCACAGCCATTTGTAGCACAGACTTATCATGGTATCATAGTATCATAGTATCAGTCAGGGTTGGAAGGGACCACAAGGATCAGCCAGTTCCAACCCCCCTGCCATGGGCAGGGACACCCCACACTAGATCAGCCTGGCCAGAGCCTCATCCAGCCTGGCCTTAAACACCTCCAGGGATGGGGCCTCAACCACCTCCCTGCACAACCCATTCCAGGGCTTCACCACTCTCATGGGGAAGAACTTCCTCCTCACCTCCAGCCTGAATCTCCCCACCTCCAGCTTCATTCCATTCCCCCTACTCCTATCACTGCCTGAGATCCTGAGCAGTCCCTCCCCAGCCTTCCTGTAGCCCCCTTCAGATCCTGGAAGGCCACAATGAGGTCACCTGGGAGCCTTCTCTTCTGCAGACTGAACAGCCCCAACTCCTTCAGTCTGTCCTCACAGGAGAGGTGCTCCAGCCCTCTGCTCATCCTCCTGGCCCTTCTCTGGACACCTTCCAGCACCTCCAGATCCCTCTTGCAATAGGGAGGCAGTATTCCAGGTGGGGTCTCCCCAGAGCTGAGCAGAGGGGGAGAATCACCTCCCTTGCCCTGCTGGCCACACTTCTCCTGCTGCAGCCCAGGATCTGGTTGGCTTTCTGGGCTGCAAGTGCACACTAAGAGCTCCTGGTGAGCTTCTCCTCCCCCAGCACCCCCAAGTCTCTCTCCTCAGGGCTGCTTTCCAGCCAGTCCCTGACCAGCCTGGATTTGTGCCTGGGATTGCCTCCACCCAGATGCAGGACCCTGCCCTTGGTCTTGTTAAACCTCCTGAGGTTGGCTTGTGCCCAGATCTCCAGCCTGTCCAGGTCCCTCTGGATGGATCCCTTCCCTCCAGCCTGTCTGCTGCCACACAGCTTGCAGTGCTGCCCAGGAGCAAATGGATATCGAGAGCCTGGCTGCAGCTCCAGGGGGTGTGAGGCAGCAGAGCTGCTGGGATGGAGCAGGTGCAGAGCTTTTTTATCAACAGAAACCTGGCTGGATGCAGATTCATAAACCCCCTCTTTATCTAGCAGCCCTAGCACAGGAAATGAATTCAAAAGCACCCTCCAGCAAATTCCAGGGTGGGCAAAATTCATCAGAGCAACATTTCATCTCCTTGGTACTTTGTCATCATATGTATATAGATATAGATAATGTAATTTTTTTTATCTCATTTCTTCCTTTTCTTCTTTTCTTTGTTTGTTTCTTTTTTTTAATGCTGGGTTCTTACCAAAGAAAAAGAACAGGGATGAGGTGGCCAAAAAAATAGGAGCTAGTCGAGGCTGTTCCTGTGAACAGCTGTAGTAATGGGCTGGAATGTAGAGTGACAAGAGATGAGGCAGCAGCTCCTGATAGGTGTGTGTTTAATAACCCAGAGTCTAGGAGATGATTAATTGCCTTTGTAGGGAATTATTTACTGAGATTTAAGCCAAGGAGGAAATAACATCTGCCTGGAGCCAATGTATCTTCTCTAGGAGGGGGGGATGGGGGGGGGGTGTAATTGTTCATTTTGGAGAGCTCTCCTTTGCCACAACCTCAATGAGCCCAAGTCACATTAGCTGCTTGTCTCCAGGCTGTGCCCTCTGCCCCTCTCCCATCTGAGTCCTGTCCCACCTCTTGCTAGCACCCAGCACGCACAGGAAGGGGTTTAGGGCTGTGCAGGGAGCAGCAGCAGCACCCAGGACCCCAAACTCCCTAGAGTGTGGGATCCCACCCAGGTGAAGACCTACAGCAGGAGATTAGAATAGAATAGAATAGAATAGAATAGGATAGGATAGGATAGGATAGGATAGGATAGGATAGGATAGGATAGGATAGAATAGGAGTGGAATGGAATGGAATGGAATGGAATGGAATGGAATAGAATAGAATAGAATAGAATAGAATAGAATAGAATAGAATAGAATAGAATAGAATAGAATAGAATAGAATAGAATAGAATAGAATAGAATAGAATAGAATTAACCAGGTTGAAAAAGACCTTTGAGCTAATTGAGTCCAACCTATCACCCAACACCATCTAATCAACTAAACCATGGCACCAAGTGCCTCATCCAGGCATCCTAAACACTTCCAGTGATGGGGACTCCACCACCTCCCTGGGCAGCACATCCCAATGGCCAATCTCTCTTTCTATGAAGAACTTTCTCCTCACCTGCAGCCTAAACCTCCCCTGGCAGACCTTGAGACTGTGTCCTCTTGTTCTGGTGCTGCTTGCCTGGGAGAAGAGACCAACCCCCACCTGGCTACAACCTCCCTTCAGGGAGTTGGAGAGAGCAAGAAGGTCTCCCCTGAGCCTCCTCTTCTGCAGGCTAAGCAACCCCAGCTCCCTCAGCCTCTCCTCACAGGGCTGTGCTCCAGACCCCTCCCCAGCTTTCTTGCCCTTCTCTGGACACCTTCCAGCATCTCAACCTCTTTCCTAACCTGAGGAGCCCAGAACTGGACACAGGACTCAAGGTGTGGCCTAAGCAGTGCTGAGCACAGGGCACAATGACCTCCCTGCCCCTGCTGGCCACACTGTTCCTGATCCAGCCTCTCTCACAGGGGGTGTTTTGCTCAAAGGAAATCAAGTGTGGTCCCTGCTCAGAAACATGCCTTAGCTCAGCAGGAGTGAAGGCCATGGAGCAATGAAGCTGCTGGCTGTCAAGGGTTAGGGCTGAGCTAACCCCTACATGACAGATGCATTCTGTGAATCCCTTTGCCTTCCCAAAGGGAAGAGAAAGGGAATGAGGGACAGAGGCTGGTGGGTTGGGAAAGAAACTACACCAGTTTGAATCCAGATGAAACTAAATCTGATTAAGTAAAATAGAGACCAATAGACACAAAGCAGTCTGCAACCCAACCCCTGGTGGCAATGGCAGCACCTTTGGCACCAACAATGCTGGGGGCAGGCCCTGGGGAAGTCCCAGGCTGGACTCAGCTGCAGGAGTTGGATTGAGTAACACACAGACTGGGGGGGAAGGCAGAACAGAGTCCTCCTGGGACACCAACCACTGAAGAAGAGGCTTGACCCTGGCAATCCCTCAGCTGTCCATGGGATGCAATTCCTTCTTGGCCAGTTTGGGGCCACCTGGCCTGTCCAGTCCCCTGTGCAAGTGTCAGCTCTCACTTCTGCAGCCCAAGGTGGGGCACAAGCTGCGGCAGTGCTCTTGCTCTGCAGCGGAGCAAGGCTAAGCCAGAGCCTTCCTGCAGCCCAGCCCTTGGCAGGAACTCTCCCCAGCAGCTTCTCCCTGCTAGAGGCAGGCACTGGTTGAGCAAACCTGCCCTGAACTGAAGAAAGTGCCTCTCTAAGCAGAAACTGAGGTGAGAAATGACATCATTGAACAGATTTAGTTCTGTCTAGCTCAAACCAGGACACTTGCATAAGAGCACAGTGAGAGCAGAGCCAGGAGTGGAGCTGTTAGCTCCTGCCCAACCCTGGGCACCCAACTGTTGTGCCTCTTTAGGAAACCTCCCACAGGATTTGTCACATCCTCCATGTCTGCCTTGTCTGGTGGTGAAGGAGAAGAGCAAGGAGGGTCATGTCTGCAAGGGTGCTGGCTCCTTGGGAAGAGCTGAACATGGGGAGCAGGACAGCCTCAGGTTGCCAGCAAAGCGCCACCAGCCCGTGCCAAGTGGCAGAGGCCTTTTGACACCTCTTTACCCCAGGAGACACCAGCTGTCCCTTACAAGGGTGACTTCTTTACCCCAGGAGACACCATCCTGACAATGTCTACACATTTTTTAGACACCTCCAGGGATGGGGACTCCACCACCTCCCTGGATGGGGACTCCACCACCTCCCTGGGCAGCCTGTTCCAATCCCTGACCACTCTTGCAGCAAAGATATTTTCCCTTCTGTCCAAAATAAACCTCCCCTGGCACAACCTCAGGCCATTTCCCCTTGTCCTGTCAAGAGGAAATGGCCTCATGAACCTGTGCTGGCTCTTCATAGCACTTTTGTGGTGGGCTGAAGCCACAACTTTCTAGTTCTCTTCATGGGGAGGGCTGGCTTCTGTGCCTTTATTTTCCTTTCCTGAGCTGCCCACTCTTCTGATTCTCTTGGACTACTTTCTGGTTTCAGCTTGGCAGCCATTCCACAGCATGAACTAAAACTAAAGCTGGCTGTTCACATGGTCTGGAAGAAGGGTTGTCAAGCCCTGGAATGGGCTACCCAGGGCAGTGGTGGAGTCTCCATCCCTGGAGGGGTATCAAAGCCATGGAGATGTGGTGCTGAGGGCCATGCTTTAGTGGTGAGCTGACAGTGCTGTGTTGGATTTAATGATCTTAAAGGTCTCTTCCAACCAAACCAATTCTGTGATCCTATGATTCTAATTTAGAAGTGGAAACTTGCCTTCCCTTTTAAAAGCTGTGCTTGGGGTTTTATCAACTGGTGTCAGCATCAGTTCACACTTTCCACCAACCCAGCTTGCTCAAGGCCTCATCCAGCATGGCTTTGAACACCTCAGCCTCCCTGGGCAGCCTGTTCCAGTGTCTCACCACCCTCACTAGAAAGAATTTCTTCCTCATCTCCAGTCTCAACCTCCACTCTGTCAGCTTTCCCCCATTCCCTCTCACCCTATCAGTACAAGCCCTTGTAAACAGTCCCTCCACAGCCTCCTTGTAGGTCCCCTTCAGGTACTGGAAGTCACAGCACTGAGAGTTTTGGTGGTTTCCCATCACATTTTGCCCAGTACCTTGAAAGGGGTGTGGGGGAGGATGGTGCAACAACTGAGTCCTTAACCAGGGTGCTAACTATGCCCCTGCTAGTACAGCAATAAATGGGATTGACTTCAAGGGAAGAACCCCAGCTTGCAGCCACTGATAGCATAGCATAGGATAGGATAGGATAGGATAGGATAGGATAGGATAGGATAGGATAGGATAGGATAGGATAGGATAGGATAGGATAGAATTAACCAGGTTGCAAAAGACCTCAGAGATCATCAAGTCCAACCTGTCACCCAACACCAGCTGATCAACTAAACCATGGCACCAAGTGCCACATCCAATACCCTCTTGAACACCTCCAGGGATGGGGACTCCACCACCTCCCTGGGCAGCACATCCCAATGGCCAATCTCTCTTGCTGGGAAGAACTTCTTCCTAACCTCCAGCCTAAACCTCCCCTGGCACAGCTTGAGACTGTGTCCTCTTGTTCTGGTGCTGCTTGCCTGGCAGAAGAGACCAACCCCCACCTGGCTACAACCTCCCTTCAGGGAGTTGCAGAGAGCAATGAGGTCTCCCCTGAGCCTCCTCTTCTCCAGGCTAAGCAACCCCAGCTCCCTCAGCCTCTCCTCACAGGGCTGTGCTCCAGACCCCTCCCCAGCCTTGTTGCCCTTCTCTGGACACCTTCCAGCATCTCAACATCTTTCCTAACCTGAGGAGCCCAGAACTGGAGACAGGACTCAAGGTGTGGCCTAAGCAGTGCTGAGCACAGGGCACAAGGACTTCCCTGCTCCTGCTGGCCACACTCTTCCTGATGCAGGCCAGGATGCCATTGGCCTTCTTGGCCTCCTGGGCACACTGCTGGCTCATGTTCAGCTGCTGTCAACCAGCACCCCCAGGTCCCTTTCTGCCTGGCTGCTCTCAGCCCCTCTGTCCCCAGCCTGTAGCACTGCCTGGGCTTGCTGTGGCCAATGTGTAGCACCCAGCAGATGGTGTTGGTCTGACAGCTTTGGGAGCAAATTAACTAAGAGTGCTTTCCACTAAGTTAGGCAGGGGTGAGGTTTTTAGAGCAGGCCAGGGATTTGGCTGTTAATGCTGATGGAACATTTAGAGAGGAATTACTCTGGGCTACTTCACAAATCAGCCCAGGGTGGCTGCAGGCCAGGCTGTTGACTGCCTAGACCTGATATAACTTCAGCTCAGAGTAGTTTTAAGTCTCCAGCAGTGGCTCCTTTGCCTTTTAATGTGGTTAGCTGGGATTTACAATGCTGTAAGTGGGGCTGAAAGGAAGCTTTCTGTGCCTGTTAAAGAGTGAAATTGGTGTCTTTACGAAGGGCCCAGCCAGCCAAAGCTTCTGCAGGACTCCATTCTCAGGGTGGATGGAGAGTGGGATTTTTCAGCACCACCAAACAGACCCCCAGAGAGACTTGCTGTGGGTTGGGAGGCTTTGAAAACCCTAAACAAAGACCTGACTGAGTCATAGAACCACAGAATCCATCAGGTTGGAAGGGACCCTCAAAGGTCATCCTGTTCAGCCTCCCTGCAGTCAGCAGGGACATCTCCAACTAGAGAAGGTTGCTCAGGGCTCCATCAAGTTTCACCCTGAATGCCTCCAGGGATGGGACCTCCAGCACAGCCCTGGGCAGCCTCTTCCAGTGTTCCACCAACCTCACTGTGCAGAACTTCCTCCTGATGTCCAACCTAAACCTCCTCTGTTCCAGTATCAAACCCTTGCCTCTCATCCTATGGCCACAGGCCCTTGAAAACAGCCCCCTGCAGGTCCCCTCCAGGTATTGAAATGCAGCTCTAAGGTCTCCCTGGAGCCTTCTCTTCTCCAGGCTGCACAACCCCAGCTCTCTCAGCCTGGCCCCACAGTAGACTGGAGCTTGCCTGCTCCATGCTGTGTGCAGGCACTCAGCTCTTTGCACATGCTGCCCATGGAGGATCCTGGGTCATGCAGAAGGGGAGGGCAAAGTGGCTTGTGGTGCTTGTCTCAGCTGGAGATTTGTGGTGTGGGACTGACCCCAGTCAGAGAAATCACGACCATTTATTGCTACAAGAGAGAGGTTGGGCTGGGCAAGAGTCATGCTCTGCTGCTCTGAGCCAGGGCAGGAGCTAGGGGTTAAGTGAGACAGAATAGAATGGAATAGAATAGAATAGAATAGAATAGAATAGAATAGAATAGAATAGAATAGAATAGAATAGAATAGAATAGAATAGAATAGAATAGACCAGGTTGGAAAAGACCAACCTATCACCCAACACCATTTAATCAGCTAAATCATGATACTAAGTGCCTCATCCAGGCTCTTCTTAAACACCTCCAGAGATGAGGACTCCACCACCTCCCTGGGCAGCACATTCCCATGGCCAATCTCTCCTGCTGGGAAGAATTTCTTCCTCACCTCCAGCCTAAACTTCCTCTGGCACAGCTTGAGACTGTGTCCTCTTGCTCTGGTGCTGCTTGCCTGGGAGAAGAGACCAACCCCCACCTGGCTACAACCTCCTTTCAGGGAGTTGGAGAGAGCAAGGAGGTCTCCCCTGAGCCTCCTCTTCTCCAGGCTAAGCAACCCCAGCTCCCTCAGCCTCTCCTCACAGGGCTGTGCTCCAGACCCCTCCCCAGCTTTCTTGCCCTTCTCTGGACACCTTCCAGCATCTCAACCTCTTTCCTAAACTGAGGAGCCCAGACCTGGACACAGGACTCAAGGTGTGGCCTAAGCAGTGCTGAGCACAGGGCACAATGACCTCCCTGCTCCTGCTGGCCACACAGTTCCTGATGCAAGCACTCTAATAGACACAGTGGAAATCTCACCACCAGAGTTAACTGGGGCAAGACAAGCAAGAAGACCTCATGAGATCTGTGCTGTCAGATGCTTGTGCTGTCCTGTTTGAGGCTGGGCTGCACTTGGTCTGCCTCCCCTCTGGGCTGGGATCGTGGGATAACTCCTCCTGCCACCAGCACATCCCAAGCAAAGTGTTTGGTCTAACTCCTCTCTGCTGTCTGATTGCCACATCAAAGAGAAATTCTCCAGAAGCAGCTTCCCCAGGCAGGAGTGAGGGAATTCAGGGAGAAAATATCCTCAGGAGTCACCCTTGTAAGGGACAGATGGTGCCTCTGGGGAGCCTGTTCCAGAGTTTGAGAGCCTTTAATTGAGGAACTTTCTTCTAAAGTCCAACCTAAACCTCCTCTGGTGCAACCTGAGGCCATTTCCTCCACTTGTTTCTTGAGAGAATAAACCAAGCCCAACCTGGCTCCAACCTCCTGCCAAGAAGATGCAGGAGGCAGAGATCTTTATCCTGTGCTTTGTGGGCAAATCACCTCCCTGGTAGTGATCCCTGGCTCCCTCAGAGGCTGTCAGGATTGCTAGAAATTCCCAGCAAGAGTGATGATGGCAGCAGGGCCAGGCAGGGTGACAGCTCCCATGCCATCGAAGTGATTAGCAACCAGCAGGAGCTGAAACACACCCTGAGGGATCTCCCCTGTTGGCTCTGCTGCCAGTATTTGCTCAGTGCCTGGAGAGGAGCCAAGCTGGGCTGGCACTGCTGCCACCCATCTGCCCTCGCTCCACAGGGCACAAACCAATCCACCATCTCTCCCTGGGGCTCTTACAAGCCCCCATCCTCCTGGAACCCTCCCCACGATGGCTGGGCACTTTCCATGCCATAGTTATCATTTTCTGAGCTGCATTGGTGTCTCTCTTCCCTCTCAGCAAGGATGTCACTTTGCCAAGGGCTGGAAAAGGCACAGGTAGAGGGGTTTGGGTGCTTTGCCACCAAAGGCTTTCATTTCCCTTCATCTCTCCTCAGGCTTGCAAATGCCAGGACCAATTATTCAGTAAGATGTTCTTTTTGCAATGCCTGCCTGCAGGCTGGAGCCTGGCTGGGCCAGAGGTCCAGGCCTGTCAAACAAATGAGCACCATTCCACAGCAAGGAGTTCACCAAGGTGACAAGAGCCAGTCCCACCTGAGGAACAGTTGATTCAGCAGGAATTCCCCACCACTGATGCCAAGAACAAAGCACCCAGGAAAACATGATGCCACCTTTGGCTCCAAAAGGAAAAGCTTCTCCCTGTCTTGTTAGGCACAGTCACAAATAGCTGCCACCACAAGGGTCTCACCAGCCCCTGTGCACCAAGATCCCTCCAGCCCTGCGTGCCAGACTTCTGGAGCAAAGCCTTGTTTGGGCTTGATGGCATTTTGCTCACACCTTGCCTCCTGCTGATGCCAGAGAGGTTCCTGACACAGCCCAGCAGTCTGCCTGGGCTTCTTTCCCAGCACCACCACCAGCAGCACCAGGTTTGCAGAGGCACATTTTGCCTCCTGGCTGCCCTGCTGCTCCAGAGCTGTGGCCAGGCTGTTCAGACAGTTTGCAGTGACCCAGCACCTTGGTGGGTGCTAAACATCAGCCTTCCTTTCTCCTGAGCCCCACCAGATCTCCCTACCCATCTCTCCCAGCTCATGTATTACCCCAACTTCATTATCAACCCAACTTCATTATTATCCCAACTTCATTATTATCCCAACATTGTTATTATCCCAACTACATTATTATCCCAACTTCCAGGGAAAGTTTAGGCTGGAGGTGAGGAGAAAGTTCTTCCCAGCAAGAGGAATTGGCCATTGGGATGTGCTGCCCAGGGAGGTGGTGGAGTCCCCACCCCTGGAGGTGTTCAAAAAGGGATTGGATGTTTCACTTGGAGCCATGGGTTAGACATGAGGGTGATAGGTTGGACTTGATGATCTCTGAGGTCTTTTCCAACCTTATTGATTCTATGATCTCCTCCTAAGCAAGTAGGTGCTCAAAGAACACTGAGAAGCTGAGCTGAAGTGGTGGGAGAAGGGCAGATGGAGCAAGGCTGAGGGCAAAAGCCACCAACAAACCTGGGGATATTGTGGGCATGCAGCTGTGGCCACATTGCTCCTTGTATCAACTCTAGTGTCATACACACAAACAGTGTCTTCAGGTCTATCTGCAGAACCTCCAGGTCTTGGAGGTGGCCACAGCAGAGTCCAGGTTGCCCAGGGAGGTGGTGGCAGCCTCATCCCTGGAGGTGTTTGCAGCCAGGCTGGATGTGGCTGTGAGCAACCTGCTGTGGTGTGAGGTGTCCCTGCCCATGGCAGGGGGGTTGGACCTGGCTGATCCTTGGGGTCCCTTCCAACCCTGACAATTCAGTGATTCTATGACCTGAGAGAGGGACAGGCTGCTGCCTAGAGATGAGGTCCCTCATTGACTTCACAACCTCTCCAGCCACTCTGAGAAAAGCAGAGCTGAGCTGTTCTTTTTCAAAGGCCTCTGCTAAGAAGAGCTCTCTTCCAGCAGCTGATTTACTGTCCCTCTGAGACTCCAAAGTCAAATCTCTTGGTCTAAAAAGTCTTTTCCTTCACCTCCAGTCCTCAGTGACCCTTACTGTTCACTGGCAGCCAGGCTGAACTTGCTCTTGCTTGCCCACACCACTAAATCACACATTATCTGGGCTTGGATTGGGGAAAAGTTCTGGATAATGAGGCATGAGATAGAAGAGGACTCAGCTGAGTCTTAGTTGTGTGCTCAGCAAAGCTGCTTGGAGTGGAAAAAAAGTAGCCAAGATGGATTTTTGCCATTAAAAACCAACTTGGGTGATTTAGGACATGGGTAGGAGGAGATGCTCTGAGTATAACCATGAAGCATCTGTGGAGCCTCCCACCGTGGAAGGAACCATGAAGTGGAAGCTTATCTGCTCCACTCTGATGAGACCACAGCTGGAGCTCTGTGCCCTGTCTGGAGCCTCTGTTCCAGGAAGGATCTGGAGGTGCTGGAAGGCATCCAGAGAAGGGCCACAAGGATGAGCACAGGGCTGGAGCTGCTCTGCTATGAGGACAGGCTGAGGGAGTTGGGGTTGTTCATTCTGGAGAAGAGAAGGCTCCAAGGAGACCTAATTGTGGCCTTCCAGTATCTGAAGAGGGCTACAAGAAAGCTGGGGAGGGACTTTTGAGGGTGTCAGGGAGGGATAGGACTGGGGGGGTGGAGCAAAAGTAGAAATGGGGAGATTGAGATTGGATGTGAGGAAGAAGTTGTTCCCCATGAGGGTGGTGAGAGCCTGGCACAGGCTGCCCAGGGAGGTGGTGGAAGCCTCATCCCTGGAGGTGTTTGCAGCCAGGCTGGAGGTGGCTGTGAGCAACCTGCTGTAGTGTGAGGTGTCCCTGGCCATGGCAGGGGGGTTGGAACTGGCTGAGCCTTGAGGTCCCTTCCAGCCCTGACAATTCGATGCTTCTAAGAAGGGCCTGAGGAGCATTTGCTGCAAATAGGCACAGTGGGAAGCATGGGAGAGCTCCTGTGGGCACCTCGCTGGGAGCAGGCAGGGAGCAGAGATGTTCTCCTCACCCGGGAGACCTCGGGCAGCGCCTTAGGTGCTGAGATGTGCGCCACAGGACAACCTCTCCTCCAGCAGGCCTCCTGCCACCTGCCTTTTCTCTTTAGCTTAGCACCACCTAGAGGGATGCATCTGCAAACCCAAGGCGTCAGCTCTGCAGAGGCGACACACAACACGCTGGGGCTGGAGCAGGGCAAACCAAACAGCTGCCAGCAAAGCCTCCAAAGAGCAGCTTGCTCCTCCAGCTACCTTCACTGCCTCAAGAACAGGGCTGTGGTGCAACCATTCCCTTAGTCTTGGCAAGCTCTGCTGTGAAATGGAAAGATGGATTGGAGGTTGGGAGTCTGCTCAGGACTTGGGACTGCTCAGCACAGTCTCAAGCTGCACCAGGGGAGGTTCAAGCTGGATGTCAGGAAGAAGTTCTTCCCAGCAAGAGAGATTGGCCATGGGAATGTGCTGCCCAGGGAGGTGGTGGAGCCACCATCACTGGAGGTGTCTGAAAAGAGACTTAGTCCCATGGCTTAGCTGATGAGGTGGTGTTGGGTGATAGGTTGGACTTGCTGATCTCTGAGGTCTTTTCCAACCTGGTTCATTCTGTATATTTATCTTTAATTTTGTTTTCCCCTTTAACCCCCTAGAGATCTTGCACCACCCCCAAGTTCCAGTGACCTCTCTTGTGACGGCTTAGAGCCAAGCTCATTCTCCATGTCCCTTTGAGTCTTAACCCTTCACTAACAGCACACAGCAGCTGAGCTGAAGGGTTCTGTGCTGCATCTCACAGTTTGCAGTGCATCAGCTCTCCCAGTGTGGAACACCAGGACAAGACCAAGGGTGGGCTGGAGAGACTTTAGCTCCTCCCTACCTCACACACTGATCCTGCATTTTCTTCTGAGCAACAGTGCCATGAGATGCAATACCTGGAGATGCAATACCTGGCTTCCACCAGCCCTGTATGTGGCCAGCCCTACAACATCCCAAGGCAAGGCCATCCAAACCAAAGCCTGACCTGCCTGAATCACTGAGTGCTTGGTTAGGAGACAGGAGGCAACACTGCCCTGGGCAAAGGGCAAAGCAGAAGCTGCCAGAATTCCCCTGGCTTTGAGATTAAGGAGTGCAGCCCAAGCACAAGCAGCAGCTGGGTTTGCAAGGGATGCACAAGCCCTGCATTCCTTTAGGAACTTGCTGCAGCAACCCCAAGGACAAAAAGCAAGCAGTGCTCTGGAGGTGACATCAGGGCAGGAGCCTGTCTGCTAGGGATGTCACCCCACCTTCCCCTGCATACAAGGGGATGTGGTATAAGAGGGTTTGAAGGGCTGGCTGGGGAGGGAAGGGCATTCTTCTCCCTGCAGTGTTCAGACAGCAGCAAGAAAACAGAGAACATGTCCTCAGCCCTGCTCCTCATGAGCAAAGTGCAAGCTGCTCTCCTGCTCAGCTGAGAGACCACAGCACAAGGTCTATCCACCAAACCTAGGTCCTCCACCAGCCCTGAAACACAACCATTAGCTCTTCCAGCCAAAGCCAAGCCAACCCTCCAGCATGCTTGGCTCAAAGGAGTTCGTAGCCAGGTGGGGGTTGGTCTCTTCTCCCAAGCAAGCAGCACCAGAACAAGAGGACACAGTCTCAAGCTGTGCCAGGGGAAGTTTAAGCTGGGGGTGAGGAGAAAGTTCTTCCCAGAGAGAGTTGTTAGCCATTGGAATGTGCTGCCCAGGGAGGTGGTGGAGTCCCCATCCCTGGAGGTGTTCAGGAAAGCCTTGGATGTGGCACTCAGAGCCATGGTTTAGTTGTCAGGAGGTGTTGGGTAATAGGTTGGACTTGATGATCTCTGAGGTCTTTTCCAACCTGGCTTATTCTATGATTCCATTATCTGAGTGCTTTCTCCTGGCCTGGAGGCGCTGGGCTGCCTTTCCCAGCACACACAGCCCAGCCTGGGGGCAGATCCTGCCTCCCAGCATGTGATGGGTGTTACCGGAGCACCGTCCCTGCGTGAGCCAGCCACCGACGGAAGGAGGAAGCTGGGCTGAAAAGAAACTAAACCACCACAGAGCTGACTGCGAGAGGAGGGAGAGGACGAGACAGGCTGGCTGGAGAGCAGAGCCTTGCTGAGCCCCGGAGACAATGGTTTGAGTAATTATCAACGGTAAGGAGCCCTGGTGTTTGAGGCAGGAGAGCTTGGAGGGGGTTCTGCCAGGGAAATGCACTGCCTGGCTGGCACTGCCTGCCCTGCCTTGGCTTGTGGGGGGCGAGAGGCTGGAGCCAGGGTGGTCTGAAACACAGACAGCACCAGACACAGAAACTCCCTTTTAGCCCATTAAAACCAGCTCCCCTCTCCCCCACCCCCCGGCCATCCCATCTCCCTCCATGGATCCAGCACAACCTCCAGCAGCTCCTCCTCCGCTCACAGAGAGCTCCCCGCCTGGGGCTGTGTGGGGAGGGGGTGTGGGGCAGCCGGTGCTCTGCACTGCTGCAGCCAGCAGTCTCCCCTTTCCCACCAGCCTGTCGCTACGTGGCCAGGAAGATGAGGACCCTGTGCAGCCAGGAGCACCAGGAGCCACCACCCTGCCCGGCACAGGCAGCTCCCCACAGCCACCACCGAAGTAAGCCTGCAGCTCGCTGGGGCTGGGGCCAGCCACACACCTCAGCCCCGACCACGCTGGCGATGGAGGCGCCAGGGTTTGGGCTTACAAGCTGGCTCGGGGTGGGGAGGGGGGTCACCTCCTGCTGCTGCCCACTGCCAGCTTGCAGGGGAGATGCTCTGGGTCCCCAGCCCCCCCTGCCCGTGCTGCAGTGACCACAGGCTTCCTCCGAGCCAGGCACTGTGTCTGAGGGAGAACCACACCAGGTAGAAGTTGCACAAGTTTCTTTCTCCTCCCTGCTTTCTCTTCCCTGGCTGCGTTGTGTCTTTCAGGGGCATGGCTGCAGCCCAGCCCCCGACAGGGAGGACGAGCAAAGAGCAGCTTTGGGAGAGAGGAAGGACAGAATTCCTCTGGCCACAACCAGAGGGGCGAGTGGCTGTGACCTGCTGAAGCTTTGCTTCCCCAGAGCTCCATCCCCCTGGGGCAATCGATCTGATTTCAGGCACCCTGCTAAATGCCCAAATGCAGCAGCCCGGCCCCAGCTGGCGCTGAGATTTCTTCTCCTTGCTGCCAATCCTCCCCCAGCCCCTTCCTGGCCCGTTTCAAAGCACACAAATGGCTTTGACTTTGCAGATCCCTCAGGCAGTGCCCTGCGGAGCAGCTGCTCCTCCTGCCCACCCCCGTGTCAGCACCTACCCAGCAAGGACCTTCCTGGCTCCTTGTCCCTCCCCCGGCCGTGGGGGCTGCTGGTGGTGTGGGGATCTCAGCAGGGTGCTGCTGCTGCTGCTGCATCTCCCAGCCATGTGCCCAGGCGTTAAAGCTCGACAAGAAGTCATTTTTCTACAGCAGGCAGAGGGATTTCAGCAGGGGAAGATCTGCCCCACCAAGAGCAGTTTTGCTGCTTGAGCTGAGTCACTCCCGATGGCTCTTGTGCAAACATGCCCAGAGCTGCAGCCCAGCACATGCCCAGGCAGCTGCCTCAGGGCTCAGATGTGTCCCATGGCCTCCTGCCTCTGCCAGAAGCTGAGGGCTGTCAGAGGAGAATTGCAAGAAAGATGTTGGCCCTGCAGAAGAGGAGGCTCAGGGGAGACCTTCTTGCTCTCTCCAACTCCCTGAAGGGAGGTTGTAGCCAGCTGGGGGTTGGTCTCTTCTCCCAGGCATCCAGCACCAGAACAAGAGGACACAGTCTCAAGCTGTGCCAGGGGAAGTTGAGGCTGGAGGTGAGGAGAAAGTTCTTCCCAAAGAGAGTTGTTAGCCACTGGAATGTGCTGCCCAGGGAGGTGGTGGAGTCCCCATCCCTGGAGGTGTTCAGGAGGGGATTGGATGTGGCACTTAGAGGCATGGTTTAGTTGTCAGGAGGTGTTGGGTGACAGGTTGGGCTTGATGATCTCTGAGGTCTTTTCCAACCTTATTAATTCTATGATTCTGTGTGGGGCTGAGCTGTTCCCTTTCTGCTGCTTCCATGTCCTGTGTGCAAGGAGAAGGGGAACTACATGCCTTTGGGGGTCCCATAATGTCTCCAGAAGATCACCTTTCCCCTCAAAAAAAACATCTAGATCCTTAATAGGGGGAGGGAAGTGAGATGTTTCTCTTTGTTAATGCCTAAATTAAGTGCAGAACATCATCATCTGGGCTGCAATGAATCATAGAATTGTCAGGGTTGGAAGGGACCTCAAAGATCATCCAGTTCCAACCCTCCTGCCATGGCCAGGGACACCTCACACCACAGCAGGTTGCTCACAGCCACCTCCAGCCTGGCTGCAAACACCTCCAGGGATGAGGCTGCCACCACCTCCCTGGGCAACCTGTGCCAGCCTCTCACCACCCTCACAGGGAACAACTTCTTCCTGACATCCAATCTCAACCTACCCATTTCTAGTTCTGCTCCATCCCCCCCAGTCCTATCACTCCCTGACACCCTCAGAAGCCCCTCCCCAGCTTTCCTGTAGCCCCCTTCAGATACTGGAAGGCCACAATTAGGTCTCCTTGGAGCCTTCTCCTCTCCAGCCTGCACAACCCCAACTCCCTCAGTCTGTCCTCACAGCAAAGCAGCTCCAGCCCTCTGCTCATCCCCATGGCCCTTCTCTGAGCATGTTCCTGCTCTGCATGCTCTGCAGAGCCCAGAACAGGAAGATCAGGGCAGGCACTGAGGTGTGTTGATGAGAGCAATCACACTCCTCTGAGCACTGGAGGAGCTTAAGCTCTTTCTCTGCAGTTAATTGCTGGGTGTTTAATTGCCTCAGGGAGCTGCCCTGTGCATCTCTGGCAGGTTGGGCACAGGGACTCCACCAGTGTGAGGGCAGTGGTAGACTGCACCAGTTTAAAAGGTAGGGGTGGGCTGCACCTCTCCTTGGCATGGAGAAGCCCACAGCAGGGAGCTTTGGGGTGTCCCAGGAAAAGGAGCACACAGGAGCACACAGCTCAGCAGAGCACAGAGCTGGCTGGGAGATGGAGAGGACCTGCAGGCACTGGTGGTGTCCAGGTCACAGTTTGGAGGCTACAGATCTTTATCCCCTCCTTGCAGGAAGCTGGGCTCTGCTGGGGAGCTCTCTGGGTCCTAAACCTGGCCTGGGGGCCTCACACTTTCCTAATGTGAGGTGGTTTTCCCATCAGCAGGTTTGGTGAGCACCTTGCCCGTTCACACCCCAGCCTTGTCCCTTCAGCAATCACTTTTCCTGCTGGCTGATCCTGAATCTTCCTCTCCCCTTTTCCCTGTTGTTTTTGCATTTGCAGATGTAAAGGCATCAGCAGCCCCCCAGGCAGGAGCCTGGCTTCCCAGGAGCAGCAATCCCATCCAAGAGCAGCCCTGCAAGTCCTGAGGGTAAAAGCCTTTGTGGTCCTCCCCTGAAGGCCACAAGCTTTCTTCCCACTGCTTTCCCCTGGGAATCCTGCAACCCAGGGATTGGGAAACATTAGCAATTCCCTCCTGTGTCTGCTCTCAACACAGAAGAACTGTGCTAGAAGGTCCTCACTGACCTCATGGCACCAGCATTTTCTAGGTGGCAGGAAAACAAGAGATTGCCAACGTGTACCAGGTGCTCCTGGCACTGTTGGGCCATGGAGCACCAGGGGAAGAGCAAGGAGCCATTGCCTGCCAGCAGCAAAGCAGATCTGTCTGCTGTGGAACCAGCTTGTGCTCCCACAGATCCTGGTGTGGGTTTGCATGAAGGCACAATCAGCTCCTGAGGAGCCTTAGAGCTTGGTTCTGTGGAAATCCCATGGCCATGCTTTAGTCGTGAGGTCTGTGGTGAGGGGTTGGACTTGATGATCTTTGAGGTCTCTTCCAGCCTTGGTGATTCTGTGAAGCTGTCCTTACTGGGCAGCCAGCACCCTGGTGTCACACAGCACCCACAGAGCAGAGGGCTGCAAGGACCACAGTGGGATCCCCCCCTCCAGCAAACCCTTCCCCAGTGTCACAGAGAGCAATGACAGCAGGATCACAAACCCTGCACCAGCAGGGAGGAATCTGCTCGACCCCTTCCTGTGACAGCCCAGGCTGGGCCAGAAATAAAGGTGGATGGCAGAGGCTGCTTGGGAACGTGGTGGTTTTCCTTCTGGAAGGGCTTTGCTGCCATAGCCTGCTTGGACAGACTGATGCTGCACTGAGCTCACTGCTGAGGTTCACCTTGCTGCTCTTGGAGGAAGGGATGGCTCTTGTCCCATCACTCTGTGTGCTAAAGAGAGACAGGGAGGGAGCAGTCATCCTGCAGCCCGAAGGAGAGCTGGCTGTGAGCTCCAGGGTCTGCAGGCCTCAGCCTCTTGCTGCCATCCTGAGTGATGGTTTGGCCTTTGGTACCAAAACTGTTCTGGTAAAGCATCATTTGAGGAGGAGATGCTTGGTGGAGGGATGGGATGTACAGAGTGAAGGGTCACAAACTAGTGACCTTAACTTGAATCCCCTCCTGGCTTTCTGTGCCCTGTGCTGAACTTTGTTACAGTGAGAGAGGCACAAACCCTGCCCAGGGGGCTGCAGAAGAGGGGGGGTGGGGAGGAAAGGCTGGAAGGTGATGAACAGACCCAAATCTCCTACACCCACTCAGTCACAGCAAGGCTGGAAAACACAGACCTTAGAACCCTTTATTCTGCCCATTGCCACTTCCTAGGACAGCTGCCACCACCAGGCTGTGTGGTTGGGTGGTCAGGTAAACACCAGTGCCTGCAGCCAGCTGGATTTCATGGCAGGCCTGGCTCTGGGGACAGAGGAGGACACCAGCAGCTCCTGAGCCATACAGCAGTTCCCCATTCATGGGCACCCCCTGAGCACACCACCTCTTGTAGGCTTACTGAGCATCATTGCCCATTCCCTTGTGGACTCCAGACAAACTCTCCTCCTCACCACTGGCTCCTGTGTGCACACACAGTGGGGAGGAAGGAGGAAAGGAAAACCAAAGGAGGTCAGCCTGTCCCAAAGAGGAGCAGGAAAGGGAGTCTGAAAAGAACCCTGCTCCAGGATGCACTACCCAGGGCCTGGTGCTTGCTTCAACACTTCATCCCAGGCATCACCAAGATGTCCATCACCATCCTCCCAGGGCAGGCAGCAGCAGTGGCAGCTCCCAAGCATTGTCCCAGGCTAGTTCTTAAGTCATGTCTGTCTTAAGGCCATGTCCAAAGCCCAGGACAGAGCTGCCTGTCACTGACAGCTACATGACACAAACCTAATCCAGAGCAAACCTCACATCTGCAGCCCAGCTACACACAGACTGAACTCCCCCCAGGCAGGCACAGGGCTGGCACCCACAGGCTCCCTCCAGCTCTTTGCAGTCCCCAAGGAAGAGCAGTGGGAAATTTCCCAGGGGAGCTCCAGGCCCTCCTTGGATTGTTTCTGGTCCTGAGGACAGCTCCTTCACACCAAGCCAGAGGGCAGGCAGAAGGTCCCAGAGGTGAGCACCTTCCTAGTGGGGGCCTCACATGTTTTATTAGAGTCACATTCATCCAGAGAAGTGCAGCAGGAGTGGGGACAGCCCTCTGCTCTGCCCCCACAGCTTCTGCACGCTTGTGCAAGGACAGCTGGGCTCTGCAGCCCCCTCCAGTCACCTGCCCATGAAGCAGCTCTGGTGTGTGTTGAGTGTGGTGGTCTGGATGAACTGGCAGAGGCAGGGCACGCTGCTCTGCTCCAGGTGCCCCCCTGCCACGGCCCGAGGGAGCTGCCCAGTGACCAGGAGCCGGACGTAGCATCCACTGAAGATCACCAGGAGCTGCTGGGCCATCACCTGGAAGGAGCACAGGGGGTGTCAGAGCAGAGCATCTACCTGCAGGATGCCCAATGCCAGCACAAGGGGCAGTGGTGGAAGCTGAGGCAGAGGAAGTGCCATGGAAACAGGAGGAAAAGTTTTGTCACTGTGAGGGTGACAGAGCCCTGGGACAGGCTGCCCAGGGGGGTTGTGGAGTCTCCCTCTGTGGAGATACTCAAGACCCACCTGGATGAGTTCCTGTGTGACCTGCCCTGGGTGCTCCTGCTCAGGCAGAGGGCTTGGACTGGATGAGCTTTGAGGTCCCTTCCAGCCCCTCCCATTCTGTGATTCTGGGACACATTAAGTACCATTTGCTCCTTCATTCAAGGACTGTCCTTGTGTGAAGGGAACAGGACAGGAGCCAACAGCATATATAACTGTCCCAGATCCCCTTCTGGTCACACTGTCCCCACAGGGGAGTGACATGAAATGACCACTGAGTGGTGGGAGGCCAGAAAGCCAGGCTGTTCAGGGACCTGCCCAGTGCCTCCTGGTGCTTGTTTGTACCTGCAGACAGCCAGAGAGCTTCAATCTGCTGGATGTCACCTGCACTGACTTTGCTTAGCAACAGCAAGCAGGGAAGAGTGAAATAAATCAAAACCAGCCCTTCTGAGGCTTCTTGCTGAGCAGGAATGAGGACACACTTGTTCCTCAGCACAGCACAAGCCTTTGAAGGCACACTCCACAGAGGAGGCATGGCCAGGCCTCATCTCCACCCTGCACACAGGCACTGGGTTCCTGCACAGACCCTGGAAGAGTTTGTCATCCAGATGTGCAGACCCCCTGCCACCAGCAAGGCAAAGCTCAAGCCATTGGTTCCCCAAGGATTCAGCACTAGCTGCTCAGCAGCATCAGGGCTGCAGAAGGTGTGTGCAGACCTTCAGCCTTCCAGGGGCTCCTACTGGTGAAAAAAACAATAGAGGTGTTCCCACGGTTGGCAGCAGCTGGGACAAGGTTTGGAGTCGAGGTGCCTGGGGAGGAGATTCAGCACCTCTGTCTTACACAAGCCCCATGAGGAGAGGCTGAGGGAGCTTAGCCTGGAGAAGAGGAGGCTCAGGGGAGACCTTCTTGCTCTCTCCAACTCCCTGAAGGGAGGTTGTAGCCAGCTGGGGGTTGGTCACTTCTCCCAAGCGACCAGCACAAGAACAAGAGGACACAGTCTCAAGCTGTGCCAGGGGAGGTTTAGGCTGGAGGTGAGGAGAAAGTTCATCATAGAGAGATTGGCCATGGGAATGTGCTGCCCAGGGAGGTGGTGGAGTCCCCATCCCTAGAGGTGTTTAGGAAGAGCCTGGATGAGGCACTTGGTGCCATGGTTTGGTCCTGAGGTGTTGGGTGATAGGTTGGACTTGATGATCTCTGAGGTCTTTTCCAACCTGGTCTATTCTATTCTATTCTATTCTATTCTGTTCTGTTCTATTCTCTGGCGAGGGATCACAGGCTCACAGGATGTCAGGGGTTGGAAGGGACCCAAAGAGATCATCCAGTCCAACCCACCTGCCAGAGCAGGACCATACAATCCAGCTCAGGTCACAGAGGAACACATCCAGACAGGCCTTGAAAGTCTCCAGAGAAGACTCCACAGCCTCCCTGGGCAGCCTGTTCCAGTGCTCTGTGACCCTCACAGTGAAGAAGTTCCCCCTTGTGTTGAGCTGGAACCTCCTGTGCTGCAGCTTACATCCATTTCTCCTTGTCCTATCCCATGGAGCAAGTGAGCAGAGCCTGTCCCTGTCCCCTCCCTCCTGACCCCCAGCCCTCAGCTATTTATAAACATTGATTAAATCCACTTTCAGTCTTCTCTTTTCCAGACCAAAAAGCTCCAGCTCCCTCAGCCCCAGCTCCCTCAGCCTCTCCTCACCAGGCACTGCTCCAGCCCCTAATATTTCTCCTTACCTCTGGTGGGCCCTCAGGAATGAGGTGGAGCAGCTCATTGCATGTCACAGGCTCTTTATTTGCTGCAGTGGATAAGAGAGGGGACTCTTCACGTGAAGCCTCCTCCTCCTGCTCCTCCTCCAGCCGCGGGTCAGGCTGAACCACTGCCTCCAGCACCACGCAGAGCTGGTCCAAGCTGTGCCGGAGGCCTGACTGCAAGAGAAAGAGAGTTTAGGGGTCTCCAAAGGCAGGCAGCAGAGGTGTCCTGAGGACAGCTTTTAAAGGGCAGCATTTCATCCTGCATGGGTTTTTTTTTCACTCCTGGGGAGTTTCCAGCAGCAGCTGGGGAAGGGTCTGGAGAACAGGGCTGGGGAGGAGCAGCTGAAGGACCTGGGGCTGTTTAGTCTGGAGAAGAGGAGGCTGAGGGGAGACCTCCTTGCTCTCTGCAGCTCCCTGAAAGAATGCTGCAGTGAGGTGGGGGTTGGTGTCTTTTCCCTAGCATCAGGTGATAGGACAAGAGGAAATGACCTGAAGTGGAGCCAGGGGAGGGGGAGGTTGGGTGTTAGGGAAAATGTCTTTGCTGCAGGAGTGGTCAGGGATTGGCACAGGCTGCCCAGGGAGGTGCTGGAGTCATCATCCCTGGAGGTGTTCATGCCTGTGGTCATGGCACTTGGGGCCATGGGTTAGTGGCCATGGTGGTGTTGGGTTGATGCTTGGACTGGATGAGCTCAGAGGGCTTTTCCTAGCAACACAATTCTATGATTCTGTGACCCCAGTCCTGGCCAGGAGCCATGCCAAGCACGTGGAGCTGAGGATCTTCATCACACAATCTTCATCACACAGCCCTGCTGCCATCAGCTGCCTCTGGTGCTGGTGACTGCTCCCAGCACCATGGTCACAGCCTGACATGGAGAATTTTGTCTTTAAGAGCTTGAAGATCAACCAATATGTGGATTGGTGTCTTACTGACCCTCCCCTGACCCACATCTGTCCCTTCAGCCAGGGACATGAGCAACCCTGGCATTTTTGAGGGGATGTACCCCCTCACCTCTCATGCCATGGTCAGCAAGGGCAGTTTGGTCTTTGTAGCTTTATACACCCAGAGAGGGAAAAGCACCTTCTGAAGGCCAAGAGGACAATGTCCTTACCCAGTTAACCTGGTACAGTGCTCACTCATTCCTCAGGCTATGGCATTATCTCAGGAGGACAGCTCAAGGTGTCAGCTGGCTCAAGGTGTGACACAAGCTTTCAGAATTAGCCCTTGATTCTTGATGACTTTCCTTTATTAAACCCATACAGTTAATTATCCAGACACTCAGGTGCCAGCCATAGCCCTGCTGCTCTGGGCACTGACACATGCAGTTCATTCCCCTCCCAGACTGTCCAGATCCCAGATCACAGCAGGAGGGTACTTAGGCACTTGGTTCTCCTTGCCCACCTCCATCCCACCAGAGCGAGGGCACAGGGGAGGACCTGCTGCACTCAGGATCACAGGGTATTAGGGAATGGAAGGGACCTCCAGAGATCATCAAGTCCAAGTCCCCTGCCAGAGCAGCACCACAGAATCCAGCACAGGGCACACAGGAACACATCCAGATGGGGCTGGAAAGTCTCCAGAGAAGGAGACTCCACAAGCTCTCTGGGCAGCCTGCTCCAGGGCTCTGTGACCCTCACAGTGAAGAAGTTCCTCCTCATGTTGTGGCAGAACCTCCTGTGCAGGAGTTTATACCCATTGCCCCTTGGCCTGTCCCAGGGAGCAAGTGAGCAGAGCCTGTGCCCTCCCTCCTGACCCCCAGCCCTCAGATGTTTATAAACATTCATTAAATCCCCTCTCAGTCTTCTCTCCAGTCTTAAAGAGGTCTTTCAGCCTCTCCTCCCCAGGCACTGCTCCAGCTCCTTCATCATCCTGGTAGCTCTCCCTTGGGCTCTCTCCAGCAGATCCCTGTCCCTCCTGAACTGGGGAGCCCAGAACTGGATGCAATATTCCAGGTGTGGTCTCAGCAGGGCAGAGTAGAGGGGGAGGAGAACCTCCCTGGATCTGCTGGCCACACTCCTTTGCAGCCCAGGCATGACACCCCCAGCACAGCACCCCCAGCACTTACCTCTTGTGTCCTCTGCAGGTCCCTGATGTGAGCTGCCAAGGTCTGGAGGCAGTGCTCTGGGCTGAAGTGCACGAACCACAGCTGGGGCGGGCAAGTTAAGGAAGAGGTCTTCCCATGCTTCCCCCTCCACAGCCCTTAGATCTCCGTGCAGAACATGGTACAGGCCTTGGAGGAAGCAGAGCTGAGGCAGCTGCTGCCCTTGGGATGCTCAGGACTCACTTAGGAACCAAGTAGCACAGCACAGGGCTCATTCTAAGCCAAGGGCTCTGGATTGGGGCAAAACATTAAGGCAAAGGGGAAGAGAAGAGGGATTGCAGTGGCAGGGAAGGGAGGGAGGACATTGCCCCAGAGACAGCCAATCCTGCTTGCACAGCTCCTGCACCCTGGAGGGATGACAACCAGGGTATCCTAGGGCATTGCTCTTCACTAATCCCAGTGGCTTGAAGGCTTTAGCACAGGAAGGACATGGACCTCTTAGAGCAGGAGCAGAGCAGGCTATAGTAATGCTGTGAGGGCTGGAAGCCCTCTGCTGTGAGGCCAGGCTGAGAGAGTTGGGGTTGTTCAGCCTGGAGAAACCTCGTGGCCTTTCAGGGCTTAAAGGGCTGATCAGAAAGCTGGGGAAAGGCTTTTTAGCAGGGCCTGTTGTGACAAGACAAAGGGTGATGATACTGCAGCAGACTGAGCAATCATTAATCCTTGGGTTGTATTCTGCCCTCTGGTAGTTGTGGGACACGTGGCCAAAGGTGAAGGCTCCCCTAAATCTCTGTCTTGTCCCCTAAAGGTATCTCTAAAATGCAGCAAATGAGCCTCCCCCTACCTGGTTCCTTGGCAGGACAAGAGGAAATGACCTCAAGTTGTGCCAAGTGAGGTTTAGGTTGGACATTAGGAATAATTTCTTCCCCCAAAGGGTTGTCAAGCCCTGGCCCAGGCTGCCCAGGGCAGTGGTGGAGTCCCCATCCCTGGAGGGGTTTCAAAGCCCTGTGGGTGTGATGCTGAGGGACATGGTTTAGTGCGGAGCTGGAAGTTCTGGGTTGGAGACAACAGCCTTAAAGGTCTCCTCCAACCTCAATGATTCTATCAATCTTCAATCTACACATTTGAAAGGGCAAAAGTGCTTGGCAGACACAACCTTGGCTGCCAGGCAAGTGACCGTGAAATCAAGTGCTCTGAGGGGGCTGAAGCAGGGAGCCCAGGGCTGCAAATCACCTGGAGAGCAGAGGCACTGAGATGCTGCTGGCTTAGTTTGCCTCTGCAAGGCAGAGCAGGAGCTGCCAGGGACAGGGACTCTGGTGTTCTCTGTGTTGTTTGGGGTTCTTTTTCCACAGGCACAGTGCTGTCCCTCTGCTCTTAATGAGAATCATCACTGTCAGCTAAGCAGAAGACACTTGAAGGGATAATTGCCTGTCCAAAGGACTAATCCCACTTCAATCTCTGAGCCTCATTGTTTTTCATTGCCTGTGGGCACATCTCAATCTCCATTTATTGGAGAAGCAAAAATGCCCAATCCCTCCTGCCATCCAAGAGGAGAAACAATATCACAGAACTGTCAGGGCTGGAAGGGACCTCAAGGCTCAGCCAGCTCCAACCCCCCTGCCATGGGCAGGGACACCTCACACTACAGCAGGTTGCTCACAGCCACATCCAGCCTGGCTGCAAACACCTCCAGGGATGAGGCTGCCACCACCTCCCTGGGCAACCTGTGCCAGGCTCTCACCACCCTCATGAGGAACAACTTCTTCCTGACATCCAATCTCCATCTCCCCATTTCTAGTTTTGCTCCATCCCCCCCCAGTCCTATCACTCTCTGACACCCTCAAAAGTCCCTCCCCAGCTTTCTTGGAGCCCTCTGCAGATACTGGAAGGTCACAATTCCTTGTGGTCCCTTCCAACCCTGACTGATACTATACTATATACTATGATTAGGCCTCCTCAGAGCCTTCTCTTCTCCAGACTGAGCAGCCCCAGCTCCCTCAGTCTGGCCTCATAGCAGAGCAGCTCCAGCCCTCTGCTCATCCTCTTGGCCCTTCTGTGGACACCTTCCATCCCCTCCAGATCCTTCCTGTAATAGAGGCTCCAGAACTGGACACAGTGCTCCAGCTGTGGTCTCAGCAGAGTGGAGTAGAGGGGGAGAATCACCTCCCTGGCCCTGCTGGCTCTGCTTCTCAAATCCTAGAAATCCCACCCCCTGGAAACCCTCACGGACCATCCACAAAGACCTCCCTGTCATCAATGAGCTCCCCAGGAGGGGCACAAATGATTCCCCATGGAAAGGATACTTGCAGGACGTTGTGTGGCCCATCCAGGGCATCTGTAATGCCCAGTATTAAACTGTGCTTGATCAAGAGTTCATTGAGAGCTGCCAGCCTGACATCTGTATTCATGTTTATCTGTTAAAGAATGCAGGGGAAATGAGAATGCTCTGCAGCCAAGGCTGGGCCAGCCTGCAGCTACGATCTGCAGCTGGGCAATCCCAAATTCACCTCTCTGAAAGGAAAGCAGTGACAAGAGCAGCCTGCAATCAGGCAGGATTGTCAGCAGCCATCAGCACTGGCCAAGCCACCACTAGCAGATGGCTGTGCTGCCAGAAATCTCACTCAGGATTACTTCTTCTACAGACAAGATGCCTGAAGTGGAATTGACTTCCAGTCTCACATTCTCTCTTCCTTCCCCAGCACTCCCCAGGTGAAGGACTCCTTTCCTGAGGCTCTCTTTGCCTGCTTTCCCCATGGAAGCACCATTCCACAGCTGTCATCAGAGGTTTGCTCCCAAATCCATTACAGACAGTGGATTTTGAATCAAGCCTTTCCAAGACTGTCCTTCAGATCCCTCCTTAGAAAATTCCACACTGCTGTGATCCTGCAAGCAAAAGCTGACCAAAGCCAAGCAGAGGATGCTGCAGGCTGGCTGCCCTTCATGCTAATGTCATCTTCTCTCCTTCTACTGCTCAGTCTACCTCAGTTTTATAATGTTATTGCAATTTCGTTGAGTTAGGAGCTGCCTTTTCCTTCTGCACCTCCTGCAAGGCAGGTGTGGTGGGGCCTGGACCATGAGTCCACAGCTGAAAGGGTTGCCAAGGCATGGCACAGGCTGCCCAGGGCAGTGGTGGAGACCCCAACCCCGAGGGGGTTTCAAAGCCATGGAGATAGGATAGGATAGGATAGGATAGGATAGGATAGGATAGGATAGGATAGGATAGGATAGGATAGGATAGGATAGGATAGGATAGAATAGACCAGGTTGGAAGACACTTTTGAGATCATCAAGTCCAACCTATCACCCAGCACCATCTGATCAACTCAAACATGGCACCAAGTGCCTCTTCCAGGCTCTTCCTAAACACCTCCAGGGATGGTGACTCCACCACCTCCCTGGGCAGTACATCCCAATGGCCAATCTCTCCTGCTGGGAACAACTTCTTCCTCACCCCCAGCCTAAACCTCCCCTGGCACAGCTTGAGACTGTGTCCTCTTGTTCTGGTGCTGCTTGCCTGGGAGAAGAGACCAACCCCCACCTGGCTACAACCTCCCTGCAGGGAGTTGGAGAGAGCAAGAAGGTCTCCCCTGAGCCTCCTCTTCTCCAGGCTAAGCAACCCCAGCTCCCTCAGCCTCTCCTCACAGGGCTGTGCTAAGCTAGATGTGGTGCTGAGGGCCATGGTTTAGGGGTGATCTGACAGTCAGCAGCTGGACTGGGTGACCTTGAAAGGTCTCTTCCAACCAAAACAATTCTGTGACTCTGACTCCAGAGCACTGCAGGGACACAAGCAAATGATGCCAGCGACGGCTGCAGGGACTGTGGTCAGAAGCAGTGCTCTGCTGCTCAGTCCTCAGGGCTTCCCACCAGCCATGGGGGTGCACACCATGCACTGCAAGGGTTGCTTTAGCTCCAGCAGCAGCAGCAGGAGCTTTGAGCCAGCCTGCCAGGCTCCAACACCTACGTTTCAGGCATTACGACACCTGCCCCGGCTGTAAAACGTCCCTCGCCTCGACCTGATCTGCAAGTCTGCTTCCTCCTCAGAGAGCTGTGTTCCTGAGGTGCTTCCAGGAGATGTCCTGGCTCCTAGAACTTGGGTGGGAAGGAGACCTTCTCCTTGCACATTGCATGGGCACACAGACCACGAGCCCCCTCTTACCTTCCTCTGGCGACGGTCGATAACCAATATCACAGCCACGGTGACCACGACGGCAGCCAGGGTCACCAGCACACTGGCCTCCCAGTAGCGGCCAAAGGAGCACAGCTGGACTGTGGAGTACATGTTTGTCCAGAGAGAGACATAGAAAACCTGCAAAACCCATGGAGACTGATGAGAGAAGGGCTCCCCAGAGGGACCTTGCCAGGCTAGACAGATGGGCAGAGGCCAACAGGATGGCATTCAGCAAGTCCAAGTGCCGAGTGCTGCACTTTGGCCACAGCAACCCCAGGAAGAGCTACAGGCTGGGAGCAGAGTGGCTGAGAGCAGCCAGGCAGAAAGGGACTTGGGGGTACTGGGTGACAGTAGGTTGAATAGAATAGAATAGAATAAACCAGGTTGGAAGAGACCTTCAAGATCATCGTGTCCAACCCATCAACCAATCCAACACCACCCAATCAACTAACCCATGTAACCAAGCACCCTGTCAAGTCTCCTCCTGAACACCTCCAGTGACGGCGACTCCACCACCTCCCCAGACAGCCCATTCCAATGGGCAATCACTCTCTCTGTGTAAAACTTCCTCCTGACCTCCAGCCTGAACTTCCCCTGGCACAGCTTGAGACTGTGTCCTCTTGTTCTGGTGCTGGCTGCCTGGGAGAAGAGACCAAACTCTGCCTGTTTACAACCCCCCTTCAGGTAGTTGTAGAGAGCAATAAGGTCACCCCTGAGTCTCCTGCTCTCCAGGCTAAGCAGCCAGCAGTGTGCCCAGGTGGCCAAGAAGGCCAATGGCATCCTGGCCTGCAGCAGGAACAGTGTGGCCAGAAGGAGCAGGGAAGTCATTGTGCCCTGTGCTCAGCAATGCTTAGGCCACACCTGGAGTCCTGTGTCCAGTTCTGGACTCCTCAGTTTAAGGACATTGAGACTCTTGAACATGTCCAGAGAAAGGCAAGAAAGCTGGGGAGGGGTCTGGAGCACAGCCCTGTGAGGAGAGGCTGAGGGAGCTGGGGTTGCTTAGCCTGGAGAAGAGGAGGCTCAGGGGAGACCTTCTTGCTCTCTCCAACTCCCTGCAGGGAGGTTGTAGCCAGGTGGGGGTTGGTCTCTTCTCCCAGGCAGCCAGCACCAGAACAAGAGGACACAGTCTCAAGCTGTGCCAGGGGAGGTTTAGGCTGGAGGTGAGGAGAAAGTTCTTCCCAGCAAGAGAGATTGGCCATTGGGATGTGCTGCCCAGGGAGGTGGTGGAGTCACCATCTCTGGAGGTATTCAAGAGGGGATTGGATGTGGCACTTGGTGCCATGGTTTAGTAGTCATGAGGTGTTGGGTGAAAGGTTGGTCTTGATGATCTCTGAGGCTTTTTCCAACCTTATTGATTCTATGAGAGTCACAAAACCATGAGAGAAGTGAAGTGGAGAAAACTACCAATCCCTTCTGCCAGGGTAATAGCTCAGCAGAAACTGAGTCACAGGAGATCTGCAGAGGGTGGGAAAGGGCAGAAGTCCTTTGCAGTAAGGAATAGGGGAAATAAAGGACTAGAAGGATGCACAAAGGACTAGAAGGATGGAGTGAGCTCTAGTTTATTATAAAATATAGCTTGTCCTCAAAGACAGAGGGTGGCAGAGATGATGATTCATACCCAGGAAGGACTGCAACTGAGTTCTGCCATTTAGATAAGCAGTGCACTCCCTGAGCCATATTGATAACACTTCTTAAAGTCCTTTTATGTAGGAAGCTCCTCTGTCACAGCACTCAAGGTGGTGCAGAGATCACTCACTTGCAGTGACACTCAGATGGTGGGCACAGGGCTCAAGGACTGTGTTAAGGACTGGCAGATTTGGCCTTTGTGCTTGGCCTTTACCTCCCTCAGCCTGCATTTGGGCAGGAGATTGCCCAGAAGCAGAGGACATGTATAGCAGAGAGTGTCCCAGCATCATCCTGCAATAATATTTGCACTAATCAGGCAGCAAAAGCCTCAAAACACCAAGCAGCAGCTCCTGCAAAGGAGAAGATTTCTAATGGCTGTCCAAACAAATAGATGAAACTGGGATAAAGGAATCAGAGTTTATCACACAGGACACAGACTTCAGAGTCAGCCAGGTTGGAAAAGACCTCAGAGATCATCTAGTCCAACCTATCACCCAGCACCATCTGATCAACTCAACCATGGCACCAAGTGCCTCATCCAGGTTCTTTTTAAACACTCCCAGGGATGTTGACTCCACCACCTCCCTGAGTGACTCCACCACCTCCCTGAGTGACTCCACCACCCTCAGCACACTGCAGAGTATCAGCCTTGCAGAGGTTGGGGCTTCTGGAGGAGCTTCTCTCACCAGGAGATGACCAGACTATCACCTCAGCAAAGTGACTGCTCCATTGGTCTAGATTAGCATCAGGACCAGAACCTACAGGCTTTTAAACTCAAGTTTAAAGTAGTCTGATGGAGGCTCTACTAGCTACATATGCTGGTTACCCAGCCATGGACAGCCAAACCTCTTTGGTGGGACTGCCAGCAAGGGCTTGGAGAAGGTGCTTTGCCTTCCAGGTGAGGGGTCTGGAGCACAGCCCTGTGAGGAGAGGCTGAGGGAGCTGGGGTTGCTTAGCCTGGAGAAGAGGAGGCTCAGGGGAGACCTTCTTGCTCTCTCCAACTCCCTGAAGGGAGGTTGTAGCCAGCTGGGGGTTGGTCTTTTCTCCCAGGCAACCAGCACCAGAACAAGAGGACACAGTCTCAAGCTGTGCCAGGGGAGGTTTAGGCTGGAGGTCAGGAAGAAGTTCTTCCCAGCAAGAGAGATTGGCCATGGGAATGTGCTGCCCAGGGAGGTGGTGGAGTCCCCATCCCTGGAGGTGTTTAAGAAGAGCCTGGATGAGGCACTTGGTGCCATGGTTGAGTTGATCAGATGGTGTTGGGTGATAGGTTGGACTTGATGATCTCTGAGGTCTTTTCCAACCTGGTTAATTCTGTACCCTGTACAAAGATTCTGTGAGCTGGGATTTCCAAAGGAGCCCACTAGAATGGGGGGAAAGCAGTTATCTCCTCTCCCAAACCTCCCTCCCTCCCTGAGCACAAGAACCCCAGGTGCAAGTCTTGATGCATCTCAGCACATCCTTGGCAAGCCTGTCTGAGCCCCCCACCTCCCCACCCCCTCCCCAGTCCTCACCACAGCCACAGCGATCTGGAAGGCCCTGGAGTTGTAGAACATGTACCTCCTCACTTCAGGCTTCAGGACAGCATCCTGGAGCAACCTTCTCCACTGATCTGCTGCCACCTGCTCAGGGAGCAAACAGCAAACTAGAGCCACCCACCAGCTTTGGGCTCCTAGTCCCATCAGGACTACTTTGGGCAGTCACCGTGGGGGCACTGCCACCCAAAGCTGTGCCCCAGAGCCCCCTCCCACAGAGCACACCTCCAGTCTCATCCATACAGCTGACACAGCCCCAAGACCCCTGGTCTTGCCTCATTTGCAGTAAGTAATGTCTCCCTGGGAAGTGCAGGGAAAGTCACAAGAGAAAGCCACTTTTTAATGGCAGAGGCTGAGACAAGACAGATTGTCCCAGGGAGGTCCCAGCAGAGTGACTTTCAAAGGTGTTGAATGGGCTTCCTCCTGCAGGTTTAATCCAAGGTCACTGCAGTTGGCTTTCTGGCCATGGGGAGCAGGCTGAAGCAACTCTCAGCAGCCTGAGAGGTGGTTGCAAGAGCAAGGGAGGTGCAGGGAACCTTCACTCCCACGGGGTCCCCAGGGCAGATAACGCAGGAGGAGCTTACCTGAACCCCAAGGGACTTCAGCTTCTCTGTGCAAAGCTCCATGTCAAAGGAGGTGGCTGAGCAGTTGTTGTCCATGCTGAGCACCATGAGCACCTGGCCATTGAGGGGTTCTGCAAGAGCCCAAAGCTGTCATGAGCACAGCTCTGGCATGGGATTTTCTCCTAGAAGCTAAGGAGTACCTGGCAAAAGGAAGGCTGAGGAACATGGGCACCCATGACCTGTTCTGAGTGGATCCAGAATCCCCAACTGGACATTTCTGAGGACACCACAAGGTGCTTTGCAAGCAGCCTACTACTGTCTCCTGTAAGGAAACAACCCAAGGAAAGTGAGGGAACCCCAAGTACATTCCAGGAATGAGCAGTCAGAGATAACAGGGTGCTCTGATCTTCAGCAGGATAATGTCTTGCCTCACTGTCTTGCCTCACAATGGACTCAAGCTGCTGGGTGCTGCTGAGGTTATCTGCCTCTTGGAGAGACCCCTCCTTGCCCACCCACCCCAAGGAAAAGCTTGAACAATCCAATTAAAATGCGTTCCAACAACCACATTGTCTGGGATGTGGAAGGGCTGCCCTGGAGAATCATAGACCCATAGAACTGTCAGGGTTGGAAGGGAGCTCAAGGCTCAGCCAGTTCCAACCCCCCTGCCATGGCCAGGGACACCTCACACTACAGCAGGTTGCTCACAGCCACCTCCAGCCTGGCTGCAAACACCTCCAGGGATGAGGCTGCCACCACCTCCCTGGGCAGCCTGTGCCAGGCTCTCACCACCCTCATGGGGAACAACTTCTTCCTAACATCCAATCTGAATCTCCTCATTTCTAGTTTTGCTCCATCCCCCCCAGTCCTATCACTCCCTGACACCCTCAAAAGTCCCTCCCCAGCTTTTCTGGAGCCCCCTTCAGATACTGGAAGGCCACAATTAGGTCTCCTTGGAGCCTTCTCTTCTCCAGACTGAGCAGCCCCAACACCTTCAGTCTGTCCTCACAGCAGAGCAGCTCCACCCCTCTCCTCCTCCTTGTGACACCTTCCAGCTCCTCCAGATCCTTCCTGTGATAGCAGAATGAGCCTCATAGATCTTCCAGCATCCAGGTCCCCATTCCAGCAGAGATCCTGGGCAGCTCAAGGCCTTCATCTTCCCAGTTTTAGCTAGGGCCAGGATCAGAGCTGCAATCTAGAGACCCAGGTTGCAGTCAGGAGCACAGAAAGAGCGAGGACAGCCTGTCCTAGATTTGAGGAGCAGGCTGCTGAGAGCTGAGGCAGAGCAGTCTTGGAGAGGCACAGGAGAGCTGTGATCTCCAGGCATCCCATCTGGCACGCAGCTAGAGTTTATACAAGCTGTGCTGTGCCAAGAGGAAGAGATCAGATCTGAGGCAGTGGGTGGTTCAGGTGAGATCCTGGTTCTCTGAAGCCTTTCACCCAGCTCTGCAGTTTTGCTCCCACTTTGCTGATCTGGGGTCAGCCAGGTGTCCCCTGGGCTGCCCCAGCTGACACTGCTCAGTGCTCCCCCAGGCTGCTGTGCTGGCAGAGACACACCATTCACTCACTTCTCCCTTCCCTGCCACCTTTGACCTCCACCTTCATCACCTCTTCCCTGCTCAGGAGCAGGAGATGCCAAGGCAGAGGAGGCACTCACATTACAGCAGGGTGTGACTGCATGGAGCCCAAAAGGGAAGTGCAGACACAGCTGAAGCCTCCAGGATAAGAAGGTCTTCTTTGTCTGCTGAGGTTTATCTCCTCCTGGCACAGAGCAGTGGAGGTGGGGAGTGTAAGGCAAGAATGGAAACAAATAGTCTCAGCCTTGGGCTCAGCTCTCCTCTTCTCCATGGCTGCTGTGGGGAGGCTTCACCTGGATTACTGTGGCCAACTCTCAGGCCCCCAACACAAGAGGGACATGAGGACACAGAGATGATCAGAGGGCTGGAGCACTGCTCCTACAGAAAGGCTGAAAGGGTTGGGGCTGTTCAGCCTGGAGAAAAGGAGGTTCTTGGAGAGACCTTATAGCTACATTTCAATACCTGAAAGGGACCTACAGGCAGGCTGGGGAGGGAGTGTTTAGAAGGGCCTGTGGTGACAGGACAAGGGGCAATGGTTTGAAACTGGAGCAGGGCAGAGTTAGGTTGGACATCAGGAGGAAGTTGAACACCTCCAGGGAGAAGGCATCCACAACCTCCCTGGGCAGTGTCTCCTCTGGTAGTCTCTCCCCACCCCCAGGGTGAAGAATTTCTTCCTAAGGTCTAATCTAAATCCCTCCTCTTTCAATTTAAAGCCATCCCTCCCCATCCTATCACCACACTTCCTGCTAAAGTCCCTCCCCAGCTTTCCTGCAGGCTCCCTTTAAATACTGGAGGACCACAGTACAGTCTGACTGGAGCTGCTTGCTTACCTTTCACCCACTGCAGGGATCCTTCCTTCAAATCACTCTTCCAGTAGAGGATGGAGGAGAGGGAGCCCTTTTGCTCAGTTCCAGCAGCCTGGCTGTTCTGTGCCATGCTGAAGGTGCCTCTCCTTGAGGCCCTCTGTGTGGTGCTGTCAGAAGTTCAGCACGTTGTCTCCCCACTAAGCAGCAGGGCTCCAGCCCCAGGCAGGCAGCCAGCTCTCTTCCTGGGGGAGGAGATGGTGAAATCCTCAGTCACACTCCTACTGATGCCTTCCTCGAGGTCCTGCTTTCCATGAGCCAGGAGGCATTCTCTAGCCCTGAAAAGGGGAAGAGGAAATCCCATGGCTTGCAGAGAGAGCAAATGAAGGGTAAGAGCCACTTGGGTGTACTCTGCCCTTTGGACCCCACTCCCTGGGCAGGCTGTCACCAGGCAGGTGTTGGGCAGCCACAGGAGCAGCAGGCACAGGCTCACCTTCTGCTGCAGTCACCTTTTCTTGTGGTAAAGGTGGAAAAGCTACCCTTAAGCATGCCTTCAATTATCCCAACATCCTCACATCTGCAACTTTTGTGGACAACTATTCAAAGACCAGGCAGGATGCCTCCTTGTGAAGCCAGCAGGTGCTTTGCTGTTGCTGTCCTGGGGCACTTTCAGAGGGAAGGTGGAACTGTGCCTCCCAGGAGGGGAAGCACCCTGTTCCCTGATGCCTTGAAGACAGCAGATGCACATGAAGAAGCAGGGCAGATAAGGAGGGAAACTGCATCTGCTGAAGGCAGAAGCAAGCAGGAGCTCTTGCCCAGTAGCAGTGAGGCCTTTCAGGGTTTAAGAAAGATGTTGAGCTGCTGGAAGGTGTCCAGAGAAGGGCAACAAAGCTGGGGAGGGGTCTGGAGCACAGCCCTGTGAGGAGAGGCTGAGGGAGCTGGGGTTGCTTAGCCTGGAGAAGAGGAGGCTCAGGGGAGACCTTCTTGCTCTCTGCAACTCCCTGAAGGGAGGTTGTAGCCAGGTGGGGGTTGGTCTCTTCTCCCAGGCACCCAGCACCAGAACAAGAGGACACAGTCTCAAGCTGTGCCAGGGGAGGTTTAGGTTGGTTGTTAGGAAGAAATTCTTCCCATCAAGAGAGATTGGCCATTGGGATGTGCTGCCCAGGGAGGTGGTGGAGTCACTGGAGGTGTTTAAGAAGAGCCTGGATGAGGCATTGGTGCCATGGTTGAGTTGATCAAATGGTGCTGGGTGATAGGTTGGACTTGATGATCTTCAGAGGTCTTTTCCAATCTGGTCTGGTCTGGTCTATTCTATTCTATTCTATTCTATTCTATTCTATTCTATTCTATTCCATTCCATTCCATCCCATCCCATTCCATTCCACTCCATTCCATTCTGCTTTCCTTTCCCCTCTCTTTTGCTCTCTGGGTGGTGCCAGTAGCCATCCCCACCGCAGGCACCATGCCCGTGGGTTTTCCAGGCAGATGCTGCTGACGTAGGTCTCTAACCTACTGCCAGGGCCTGTGGGTGGTTATTAAAGCAAGTGCTTGAAGACTCTGGCATTTACTTTTCAATTATCTTCCCCTCACGTGGCTCAGCCCCCACCAGGCTGGCTCTCCAAAGCTAGCATTCACTTTCCAACCTCCCCTCGCTCTTCCCTGTGCACCAGGAGTTTGTTGTTCTCTCTTGGTGCAAGGGATCCTCTCAGAGATCTTCTGCTCCCCTTCCAAAGAGGATTGCTCTGGTTTTGACTGGTGGTGGTTGCTGCAGCTGCCCCTTTGCACAAAGCCAGGGCAGTGGCTGGTTGAAGGATCAGAAAGGCAACTGAAGCAAGAGAAACACCACCAAAGCCTCTTCAGGGATCATCAGAAATTAAACTGAGGCGACAGAAACAACACCAAAGCCTCTTCTAATTGCAGAAGACACTTGCAGAGGGCTGGAAACTCACAGGTAGGGGAAGCAAGCCATGGCAGATGTGGCAGAAGAGGTGTGAAGTATCTATGTGTGCATGGACACAGCACCTGCTCTGCAGCACTGCAGGCGAGGAGTGATGCTGCTGTAGCTAGAGTTTGCCTCTTCTGTGTGATCTCCTTGCTGAGCATGAGCTTCCACATGCCACAGAGCACGTCTCCCAGCACCAAAGGTGGATTCACACAGTGAATGTCTCACTGCTCTCCCTCTTTTGCCTTCCATCCCTTCAGGTTAGCATCAAAGAGACAGCAAGACGAAAAGCAAGACAAAAAAACCCAGCAGCAAAGCAAACAGTGAAAAACCAGAGGAAACAGGAGAGAAAGCTAATTAAAACCTCCCACCCTTTTGTTGCTGCTGTCACATTAAGTTAGGGATGAATCAAGGCTCTCTTTGGTTCAGATGTGGAGAATTTTGTGTCTCTAGAGGACAGTCCTCAGGAGATGACAACAAAGGGTGCAGCAGGGTGAGAGCAGCTCAGCCTCCCCCAGCCTGCTGAGGAGCTGCAGGAGGGAAAGAGGCTCCTCCAGCCAGGGCCAGCTCCTTGGCAAAGGCAGCTGGGCTTTTCTCTCTCGGTGCAGCACAGACCTGGCTTGGCTCTGGTGCCTTTTACTCCAGAGCAACTGCCTGTTTCTGGGGATAGGTCCTCCCCAAATCTGCCTCTGCCCCCTCATGTGCTAGCACGAGGGGCATCCTCTTATCCCCTGCACTCCCCAGGCTCTGTCCCTCCCCACATCTCTTCCTATTCTTCGTGCAGTTCCAGTGTCTCTCTGGTGACTCTCACTCCTTCAAGCTACAGACCTTCTTTTTAGGGCACCTCCAAGTCAAGCTGAAGAGCAGAGAAACTTTCTGCTTCATTTCTAGAGCAGAGGCTTACCTGGTCCAGCTCACCCCCTGGTCCCGGGAAGCCAGCTCCACTCCCTCTTCTTCCTCCTCCTCACAGTCCTTCAGCTGCCATTATCCTGCTCTGCGCTTCCCAGGTGCCAGAGTGTCCCACCACCGAGTGGGGAGGGCGCTGCCCTCCCTGTGTCTCCCAGGGACCACAGACTAAGCAGGCACTGCTCACTCGAGACAAGAAGCCTGCACCTCCACACTCATTACCCTGAGCTGCAAGCACCAACTTGCAAAATCTCCCCTGTGCATGTGACTTTTCCCCTAAGCTGGTTTCAGAGACACAGTTTTAACCCTCTAGAGCGCCTCAGAAGTGCTTCCCCACCACAGGCACAGCCACGGGAGGAGATCACAGCCGGGAGTTGCCCTCACCTTTTGCAGGGTGTGTGTGTGGGGTCCAGGGCTGGAGCCTAAAAGGCTGTGAAGAGCTGAGGGGGGGTGCAGAGAGCAGAGCAGGCTCTCCTCCTTCTCAATCAACAGGGCAGGACTGGCGGAGTACACATCCCAAGGTTGCATCAGATTAGTTGCCTTGAGCCAAAGCCAAGCATCGGTGGCAGGGCTGGGGAAATCAGGAGAGGTGAGGGGAGATCTCAAGGCTGAGAACAGGTCACTATATTCAGCCCAAGGTCGTATGCAGAAGGCAGCAGGGACAGCAGGCAGGGTGGGAGCTGCCGCTGCCTCAAAACAAAAGGCTGTGCTGATGGGAGAGGGGCTGAGACGTTCCTCCTTGCATCTCCAGCTGCTGGACTCAGGAGAAAAGCAGGAGGCTCAGACACAGGGTCAGACAGACCCCCCAGAACAGCTTCACGAGCTGGAGGAGTCATTTGCTTGCATGCAAAGAGGCAGTGCTGAGAGACACCACAGGGAAGAGGAATCATTAGCCTGGGACTCGTGGGGTTATGGCTCACCGATAGCTGGAAGATCCATGGAGGGTAGGACTCAAGTCTCCCAGGGAGTGTCAGTGAATGGTTTAAAAGTGAAAAAGGAAAAGGGAGGCAGCTTGGCTGCAGTGTGCACTTCCTGCAGAAAACGCTGCTCTGCTCTGGGAGGGAGGAAATCCTTCAGCCCTGCTTGCTTCAGACATTGCTGAGCAATGAGTTCATTGCATCACGCGGCTGCATGGGCAAGAGACCTGACTGCAAAGCCACTTACCCACACGGGATCCTGTTACACTGGGAGCTGCCAGCTCCCACAGCCCAGGTGCTGAGAAAATCCAGGTCAGGCTGCTGGCTCTTGCCACTAGCTCAAGGCCCAGCTCAAATCCCCACCCAAGGTAGGACCATGCAAAGCTTCAGGTGCTTTCACAGGCGCTCCTCATCAAAAGCTTTGGCTTGGTTCCCTCCTCTCCCTGCCAAGGCAGGGAGCCTGACAGAGGGGGGGATTGTAACAACCAAAGTGCTTAGAGAGAGCCCCAGGCAAAGCTCTGTGGGGGCAATGAACTTGAAAGCAGCCTCCATAATCACCTGCAGTGCTCACCCCACACACCTCTGGTTTGGCAAGACCTGCCTGTATGGGCTGCTCTTGGCACCACCACCTCAGCCCAGCAGCACAAGCAGAAAAGTCCTGCTGGCCTGGGAAGGGCACAGCAAGGAAAAAAAACCCAAGCCCAAACCCACAGCCCCAAAGGACAGAAGGAAATTCCAAGTTTAAATCAATGCAAATTTTGTTGCTCTCAAGGAGCCAAAAAAAGGCCACACAGCATCAACTCCTTAGGACCTCCTGAAGGGCTCTTTAGGACCTCTTGGAGACCTTCTTGCTCTCTGCAACAACCTGAAGGGAGGTTGTAGCCAGGTGGGGGTTGGTCTCTTCTCCCAGGCAAGCAGCACCAGAACAAGAGGACACAGTCTCAAGCTGCCCCAGGGGAAGTTTAGGCTGGAGGTGAGGAGAAAGTTCTTGCCAGAAAGAAGAATTGGCCATTGGGATGTGCTGCCCAGGGAGGTGGTGGAGTCACTGTCCCTGGAGGATTGGACATGGCACTTGGAGCCATGGTTTAGGTGTTAGGTATTAGGTTGGACTTGATGATCTCTGAGGTCTTTTCCAACCTGGTTGATTCTATGATTCTATGATTCTAGATGTGTTGCAGTGGGTTGCCAGGTAGCCAGGGGCTCCCCAGGCTTCACCCAACAAGGAGAGTTCTCCCATGGCTGCATCTGCAGTGCACAAACCATGGAATCATAGAATCAACAAGGTTGGAAAAGACCTCAGAGATCATCAAGGCTAACTTCTCACCTAACACTTCCTGACAACTAAACCACAGCTCCAAGTGCCACATCCAATTCCTTTTTGAGCACCTCCAGTGATGGTGACTCCACCACCTCCCTGGGCAGCACATCCCAATGGCCAATCTCTCTTGCTGGGAAGAATTTCTTCCTAGCACGCAGCCTAAACCTCCCCTGGCACAGCTTGAGACTGTGTCCTCTTGTTCTGGTGCTGCTTGCCTGGGAGAAGAGACCAACCCCCACCTGGCTACAACCTCCCTTCAGGGAGTTGGAGAGAGCAAGAAGGTCTCCCCTGAGCCTCCTCTTCTCCAGGCTAAGCAACCCCAGCTCCCTCAGCCTCTCCTCACAGGGCTGTGCTCCAGACCCCTTCCCAGCCTCCTTGCCCTTCTCTGGAGCCCTTTCTGCTGGCCTCTCATCTACCAGCCCTGCTGATGGGTGGGGGCAAGAAAGGGGAAGAAATGATGAAGCAGCACTTTTTGGTGGCAAACTCAAGCAGCACACCTGCTTAAGCATCAGGTTATACAAGTACAGAATGGTTTGGGTGGAAAGGCACCTTTAAAGAGAAAGAGGAACTGGCCATTGGAATGTGCTGCCCAGGGAGGTGGTGGAGTCACCATCCCTGGAGGTGTTCAAGAAGGGATTGGATGTGGCACATGGAGCCATGGTTTAGCTGTCAGGAGGTGTCAGGTATTAGGTGATAGGTTGGACTGGATGATCTCTGAGGTCTTTTCCAGCCTGGCTGATTCTGTGATGATTCTATGATTCTACAGTCTGTCACCTCACAGAACCAGAATCAGCCAGGTTGGAAACAGTCTCAGAGGTCACTGAGTCCAACCTATCACCCAACACCATCTGATCAACTAACCCATGGCACCAAGTGTACCAACTCACTGCACAGTGGTGGCTTCATTTCAACCCCAAAACATCTGCCAGCTCTGGGGGAGCTCCCCTTCACCCCCCAGTCTCTGTGGTGCCAAGGAGCTGGTTATGGGCTGCTGGTGGTTGTGTGTTTGGTTGCTGGGGACTGGGTTTGATTGCAGCTTTCTGAGTTCAGCTTTACTCTGCTCTTCAGGAAGTCTCAAGCTGTTGCTTTCAGAACACTTCTGCCATTTGTCAAGATCATTTTGAATTGTAATTCAGTCCCTTGCACTGCTTGCATCTCCTCCCAGCTTGGTGCCCCTGGACATCTATAATAACTGTACTCTCTATTCCATCAGGCTGCATCAGTGAATACATTACAGGGAACCTGGTTCCAGGAAAAACAATATCTGCTCTTTGAAGTGCTTCCTCACACTGGCAGTAACACTACCACCTCCTGGCCCCTGTCCCTGGGGACAGCCTCCTTCTCAGTTGTGTATTTCATCTCTGAGATGCTTGCACTGCTTGATGCTCACTGCTTGTACACTGAGACATGTTGTAAGACATGGACTTGATGGAGCGGGGCCAGAGGAGGCCACAGCAATGATCCAAAGGCTGCAGCCCCTCTGCTGTGAGGCCAGGCTGAGAGAGTTGGGGTTGGTCAGCCTGGAGGAAAGAAGGCTCCAAGGCCACAGCAATGATCCAAAGGCTGCAGCCCCTCTGCTGTGAGGCCAGGCTGAGAGAGTTGGGGTTGGTCAGCCTGGAGGAAAGAAGGCTCCAAAGCCACAGCAATGATCCAAAGGCTGCAGCCCCTCTGCTGTGAGGCCAGGCTGAGAGATTTGGGGCTGGCCAGCCTGGAGAAGAGAAGGCTCCAGGGCCACAGCAATGATCCAAAGGCTGCAGCCCCTCTTCTGTGAGGCCAGGCTGAGAGAGTTGAGGTTGGTCAGCCTGAAGAAAAGAAGGCTCCAGGGAGACCTTCTGGTGGCCTTTCAGTGCTTAAAAGGCTGAGCAGAAAGCTGGGGACAGAATTCTGAGCAGGGTCTGTTGTGGCAGGATAAGCAGTGATGGTCTGAAACTCAAAGAGGGATATTCAGACTGGAGAGAAGGGAGAAATATTTGACACAGTGTGGCAAGATCCTGTCCCAGGCTGCCCAGAGAGGAGGTATCTGCCCCATCCCTGGAGCCATTCCAGGTCAGGTTGTTTGGGGTTCTGAGCAACCTGCTCTACTTGCAGATGTCCCTGCTGAGTGTAGGGTGTTGGACTGGATGAGGTTTAAAGCTCCCTTCCAACCCAAACCATTCTACAGTTCTGTGATACTTCATATCTCACTGTTTTAAATACTGAGAGGAGCACTCCTTGGATTGCTTTTTCCTGTTCTGACTCTGGCAGAGGCTGCCCAGGGAGGCTGTGGCTGCCTCCTCCCTGGGGATGTTCAGGGCCAGGATGGATGAGGCCTTGAGCAGCTGAGTCTAGCTGGGAGACATCTCTGCCCATAGCAGGGAGCTTGGAATAGATGATCTCTGAGGCCCCTTACAACCTAAGGCAATCTGTGATTCTATGATAGAAGTAGACCAGACTAAACTAGAATAGAATAGAATCAATAAGGTTGGAAAAGACCTCAAGGATCATCGAGTCCAACCTGTCACCCAACACCTCATGACTACTAAACCATGGCACCAAGTGCCACATCCAATCCCCTCTTGAACACCTCCAGGGATGGGGACTCCACCACCTCCCTGGGCAGCACATTCCAATGGCTAACAACTCTCTCTGGGAAGAACTTTCTCCTCACCTCCAGCCTAAACCTCCCCTGGCACAGCTTGAGACTGTGTCCTCTTGTTCTGGTGCTGCTTGCCTGGGAGAAGAGACCAACCCTCACCTGGCTGCAACCTTGCTCCAAGTAGTTGTAGAGAGCAATGAGGTCTCCCCTGAACCTCGTGTCCTCCAGGCTACCACCACTCTCTCTCTGTTAGCTACAAAGCTTCAGAACCTTCACTTCTGACTTTGTTCAGTGTCAGCAAGGCTGAGAAGCCATCCCTGCTACTCCTGCTCTCTTTGCCATGGCCCCACTGCAGTCTCCTCCCTACACAGGCCTTGGCCCTGCAGCCAGCCAGCACAGGCAGATCTCCATTTCTTCTGATGAAAGTGCATTTGCAGTGGATAGAATAGAATAGAATAGAATAGAATAGAATAGAATAGAATAGAATAGAATAGAATAGAATAGAATAGAATAGAATAGACCAGGTTGGAAGAGACCTTCAAGATCATCCTGTCCAACCTATCAACCAATCCAACCCACCTAAACAATTCAACCATGACACCAAGCACCCCATCAAGTCTCCTGCCACCATTTCATTTCTGGGTTGGTTTGTTTATTTTCAGTTGAACATGAAGTAAGAGAAGCCTTAATTAAGACAACAAAGCTGTTGGAGGCCTTGTTTTGTCATAGAATCATAGAATGGTTCAGGCTGGAATAGACCTTTAAGATCATCAAGTCCAACCCAACACTGCCAAGTCTGCTGCTAAACCATGGTCCTTCAGCACCACAGCTACAAAGCCTTTCCATCCCTCCAGGGATGGAGATTCCACCACTGCCTTGGGCAGCCTATTCCCTCCTGAGACCCCACCTGGAGTACTGCATCCAGTTCTGGAGCTTCTAGTACAGGAAAGAGCTAGAGGTGCTGGAAGGTGTCCAGAGCAGGGCCACGAGGATGAGCAGAGGGCTGGAGCTGCTCTGCTGTGAGGACAGACTGATGGAGTTGGGGCTGTGCAGTCTGGAGAAGAGAAGGCTCCCAGGAGACCTAATTGTGGCCTTCCAGGATCTGAAGGGGGCTACAAGAAAGCTGGGGAGGGACTTTTGAGGGTGTCAGGGAGTGATAGGACTGGGGGGGATGGAGCAAAGCTAGAAGTGGGTAGGTCCAGATTGGATGTGAGGAAGAAGTTGTTCCCCATGAGGGTGGTGAGAGCCTGGCAGAGGTTGCCCAGGGAGGTGGTGGAAGCCTCATCCCTGGAGGTGTTTGCAGCCAGGCTGGATGTGGCTGTGAGCAACCTGCTGTAGTGTGAGGTGTCCCTGCCCATGGCAGGGGGGTTGGAAGTGGCTGAGCCTTGAGCTCCCTTCCAACCCTGACACTTCTCTGACTCCCTCCCTGCACACACAGCCTTCTTTCCACAGCCCCTGGGGTTTGTTTTTTGGGGTGTATTTTTTTAGTCAAAGAGCTCAGCAGAGCTGACAGGTTGACAGTCATTAAATACCAAATCTTGATGTCACAGTCCCCCTAAATTGCAGGTTTCAAATGAAAAGTGACACCTGCTGAAGGCATCAAGTGTGCTTCTTGGCTGCTGTGGGTTTGTGGCTCCTCTCCCCTCCCCATTTCTGCCTTTTTCCTGTTAAGATTTAAAGCATTCTTCTTTTTATTATGGTAATGTAAAAGCCTCTTTCTTGCATCTCCAATTACAGGGAGGGCAGAGCTTGCTGTGTGCTTTGGATAATGATGCAGCTATTGATCCAGAAGTTGCTTTATTAGATTATGTTGAGACAGCCAAATGGAATTTAAGACCTATTTATTTTCCACCCCTCTGCCAGGCCCAGAGACAATGTTTTCTGGAGGAAATTAGTGCTTTCTCCTTTCCACCTCAAAGAAAGATGGCACAGGATGAGTTGGGGGGGGGGGGGGGAACTCTCTTTTGACCAAACATTGAGCTTTGAGGATTCTTCAGAGTCTTTTCTTGCAATACTTTGAAGCCTGCTGGGGTCAGTTGCAGCCTGGGCTGCATCCCCAGCAGTGTAGGCAGCAAGTGGAGGGAAGGGATTCTGTCCCTCTGCTGAGACACACACGCCCTGCAGTGCTGGGGCAGCTCTGGAGCCCTCAGCACAGCCAGGGACCTGTTGGAGCAGGGCCAGAGGAGGCCACAGCAGTGCTAGCAGGGCTGGAAACCCTCTGCTGTGAGGTCAGGCTGAGAGCTGAACTTGTTCAACCTGGAGAAGGCTCCAGGGAGACCTGATGGCCTTTCAGTGCTTCAAGAGGCTGAGCAGAGAGCTGGGGACAGACTTTTGAGCCCCTGCTCAAAAGATCAGTTGGATCTGATGTTCTTAAAGGTCATTTCCATCCTAAAGGAATCTATGGGTGACAGGTTGGACTTGATGATCCCTGAGGTCTTTTCCAACCTTATTGATTCTGTGCCTTAATATTCTGCTGGTGAGAGGAGGAAAAAGAATCCACTGAAGCATGAAACCTCTTGATACATTCCTGGATGCTTCAGCTTGAACAGTGTGAAAACAATGCCCTGATGTGCCAGGACAAGGACTAGGGGGAATGGAATGAAGCTGGAGGTGAGGAAGAAGTTCTTCCCCATGAGAGTGGTGAAGCCCTGGAATGGGTTGTCCAGGGAGGTGGTTGAGGCCCCAGCCCTGGAGGTGTTTAAGCCCAGGCTGGATGAGGCTCTGGGCAGCCTGATCTAGTGTGGGGTGCCCCTGCCCATGGCAGGGGGTTGGAACTAGATGATCCTTGTGGTCCCTTCCAACCCTGACTGATACTATGATTCTATGACACTATGACAAGGGGTGATGGTTTGAGACTACAAGAGGGAGATTTAGAGCAGGTGCAAGGAAGAGGTATGTTACAATGAGAGTGGTGAGACACTGCCATTAGAGCAGAGGTGGTGAACCTGAGCTGGAACAGGGGCTTTGATTTCCCCTCTGCCTCCCCTCCCAGGGGGCTCTGAGCTGTGCCTGCTCTCTAACTCCTGGCTCAAAGAGGCAGCAGGGAGGAGACACTGACCTTCAGACCAAGCTGAGGAGTGAGCTCTGTGAGCACAGATATGCCTTCAAAATTGAACCCTGGCTTCAAGCAGGACAAACATGTGTCCTAATTGTACCTCCAGGTGACACTCTCATTCTGGTGTCAATAAGCCATTAGCCCATCTGCTGCTCCTGCAGCTGATGCTTTCTCAATGGCATTTGGAAAGAGAAAAGCATCAGCTCTGGAAACACTCAGCTGAAGTCTGAAAAGGAGTTCCACACAGATCAAGTACAAACTGTTGTCAATGAGCCTGAATCATAGGATGCAACACTTTAGGTTGGAAGAAACCTTTGAAGGTCCCCTAGTCCAACCCTTCTGCAGTTAGCAGAGGCATCTGCACCCAGAGCAGGTTGCTCAGAAGCCCAAACAAGCTGACCTGGAATGGTTCCAGGGATCTCAGCACTGGTTAGGCCAGTTCTGGGCTCCTCAGGTTAGGAAAGATGTTGAGATGCTGGAAGGCATCCAGAGAAGGGCAAGAAAGCTGGGGAGGGGTCTGGAGCACAGCCCTGTGAGGAGAGGCTGAGGGAGCTGGGGTTGCTTAGCCTGGAGAAGAGGAGGCTCAGGGGAGACCTTCTTGCTCTCTGCAACTCCCTGAAGGGAGGTTGTAGCCAGGTGGGGGTTGGTCTCTTCTCCCAGGCAGCCAGCACCAGAACAAGAGGATACAGTCTCAAGCTGTGCCAGGGGAGGTTTAGGCTGGAGGTGAGGAGAAAGTTCTTCCCAGAGAGAGTTGTTAGCCATTGGGATGTGCTGCCCAGGGAAGTGGCGGAGTCCCCATCCCTGGAGGTGTTCAAGAGGGGATTGGAAGTGGCACTTGGAGCCATGGTTTAGTAGTAATGAGGTCTTGGGTAACAGGTTGGACTTTTCCAACCTTACTGATTCTATGATCTCCCACCCCTCTGGCCTACCCTGGGCCAGGGTCTCACCACCCTCAGTGGCAAAAATTTCTTCCTTCTCTCCAGTTTTGTCTTGGCTCAGGCAGGAAGGTAGCAGTTAAGTCTTTCCTAGAGCATCAGAGTGCAAGATGAGAGATTCTCAACCTAAACCCAAACCTCTACACTGCCCCCAAAGCCAGCCTTGCTGGAGAGCAGGCACTGGAAACACTCCTGTGCAAAGCCCTCAGCCTGGGAACCCTCAGCAGGGAAACATTACAGAAAACTGATCTTCTTGCAACACTTTGTTCCCCAGGGAGCACCTTCACACCACCTTTTTGCCAAGAGGAAATGAGGAGGGAAGGGTTTCTCCTCTTCTCCTGCCTCTTACTGTTCTAGAGGGCAAGGAGAGAAAGTCCTCATTAAGAAAGGGAAACTTCAGAAGCAGCACAAGCAAGTGGGCCACACTCTGCTTTTCCTGGACAGAGCAGCAGTTTGCTGCTTTCACTGAGCAGCAAACAGGAGGAACTTGCTAATTACAGCCTGGAGCTAGCAGGATGTACGTGAGGAGCATCCTGCTGGAGGCTGAGCACCTGTTCTCAACGGGGATAAAGCATTTCATCTCCAAAGGACAGCCCTGAATCAGCGTGGCTGCAACCTTTCAGGAGGCCACAGCACAGAGCAGACCAACCACAACTGCTGTGATCCTGTTCTCCTTGTACTGACCTGGCTCTTCCCCCAGCCTGGCACACTTGACTTTGCAGGAGGCTTTTGTTTCAATTTCCACAACCTGTTTTAGTCTCTTGAATTCCTGAAAAGATCCTTTCAGAGCTACAACACCACAAAGGATTACAACAGGTGACACCAGGGCAGCCTCCTCTTTCATCACCCTCTGTGAGTGCAGGCAGACTTTCAGCCCTCCATCAAGGCTTTCATCCAACCTGCTTTCCTCCCTCCCAGCCCACACTCCAGAGTTCTGAGAGGCTTTTCATGCCTGTGGAAATGGGAGATGTTAGGAGGAACAGTACCCCTGTGGACTCTCATGTAAATCCTGAGCAGATCTCCACTCTCAGGTTTAATCAGGTACCTCAGCCAAGGCCAGCTGTGTGAGGCTCAACATGCCCCAGTGCTGCAGCCTGCACTTGGGCCACAACAGCCTCATGAATGCTTCAGGAAACTGCCCTATATAGGAAGGATCTGGGGGTGCTGGTTGGCAGCCAGCTAAACAAGAGCCAGCTTGCGCCCAGGTGGACAAGAAGGCCACCAGCATCCTGGCCTGGATCAAGAATAGTGTGGCCAGCAAGGCCAGGGCAGGGATGGTCTTCCTATATTTGGCACTGGTTAGGGCACACCTCGAGTATTAGGGTCAGTTCTGGGCTCCTCACACCAAGAAGGACATTGAGGGCTGGAGTAGGCCCAGAGAAGGGCAACCAAGCTGGGGAAGGATCTGGAGAACAGGGCTGGGGAGGAGCAGCTGAGGGAACTGAGGGTGTTCAGCCTGCAGAAAAGGAGGCTGAGGAGAGATCTCATTGCTCTCCACAGCTCCCTGGAAGGAGACTGGAGCCAGGTGAGGGTTGGTCTCTTCTCCCAAGGAAAAAGTGATAGGACAAGAGGAAACAGCCTGAAGTTGTGCCAAGGGAGTTTTAGGTTGGACATGAGGAACAGTTTCCTCCCTGACAGAGTTGTCAAGCCCTGGAACAGGCTGCCCAGGACAGTGGTGGAGTCCCCATCCCTGGAGGGATTTCAGAGCCCTGTAAATGTGGTACTGAGGGACCTGGTTTAGTGGTGACCTCCCAGTGCTGGCTGAGTTGGATCTGAGGTTCTTAAAGGTCGTTTCCATCCTAAAGGAATCTATGGGTGACAGGTTGGACTTGATGATCCTTGAGGTCTTTTCCACCCTTATTGATTCTATGCCTTAATATCCTGCTGGTGAGAGGAAGAAGAGGAAACCACTGAAAGATGGTACTGCCTCCAGTTCTGGAGCCCCTATTACAAGAGGGATGTGGAGGTGCTGGAACGTGTCCAGAGCAGGGCCAGGAGGATGATCAGAGGGCTGGAGCACCTCTCCTATGAGGGCAGACTGAAGGAGTTGGGGCTGTTCAGTCTGCAGAAGAGAAGGCTCCAAGGTGACCTAATTGTGGCCTTCCAGTATCTGAAGGGGGCCTACAGGAAGGCTGGGGAAGGACTGCTCAGGATCTCAGGTAGTGATAGGACTAGGGGGAATGGAATGAAGCTGGAGGTGGGGAGATTCAGGCTAGATGTGAGGAGGAGGTTCTTCACCATGAGAGTGGTGAGACCCTGGAATGGGTTGTCCAGGGAGGTGGTCGAGGCCCCGTCCCTGGGGGTGTTTAAGAGCAGGCTGGATGAGGCTCTGGGCAGCCTGATCTAGTGTGGGGTGTCCCTGCCCATGGCAGGGGGGTTGGAACTAGATGATCCTTGTGGTCCCTTCCAACCCTGAATGAAACTATGAAACTATGAAACTATGAAGCCTCTTGATACATTCCTGGATGCTTCAGCTTGAAGAGTGTGAAAACAATGCCCAGACAGCCCCAGCACCTTTGTCTCCCAGTTCCTGTGGCAGCAGGATGCTGCAGGATACAGCATGACCTTGGTACAAGCAAGCAGTGACCAGTGCTTGACTAGAGGGTAAATACTGCACAGCACTTGGCTATCAAAGTATTCTAGTGAGCTGGCAACGTTCTGTTGCCCCTAATGGTCAGAGGAACATTTGTTCTGAAGGGCTTTGAAATGATCTGGCAGGTAAAGCACCAGACTGGAGCCAAGAGGAGGAGCTGGGTAATGGGGTTTTAACTTACCTGCTGTGACCTTCAGACATTTGCTGCAGCTCTAACTCTGTATCAGTACTTGAGGCTTTCCCTTCAGAGCGCAGGCTCCCAAGCAACACAGTGAGACCGGCCAGCACTCTCAGAACAAGTTAGCAGGAACAAGAAGTGTGAGCAGCACCACAGAGGTGATTCTGCCCCTCTGGTCTGCTCTCACGAGACCCCCACCTGCAGTACTGCCAGCAGCCGTGGCGCCTCCAGCGCCGCCGGCAGCCATGGAGCCTCCAACACCGCCTCCAGCACCGCCGGCAGCCGTGGAGCCTCCGACACCGCCTCCAGCGCCGCCGGCAGCCATGGAGCCTCCAACACCGCCTCCAGCGCCGCCGGCAGCCGTGGAGCCTCCGACACCGCCTCCAGCACCGCCGGCAGCCGTGGAGCCTCCAACACCGCCTCCAGCGCCGCCGGCAGCCGTGGCGCCTCCAACACTGCCTCCAACGCCGCCGGCAGCCATGGTACCTCCAGCGCCGCTGGCAGCCGTGTGGCCTCCAACGACGCCTCCAACACCACCGGCAGCCGTGGCGCGCCCAGCACCGCCTCCAATACTGCCAGTAGCTGTGGCGCCTCCAACACTGCCAGCAGCTGTGGAGTCTCCAACACTGCCTCCAACACCGCCAGCAGCCGTGGAGCCTCCAACACCGCCAGCAGCTGTGGCGCCTCCAACACCGCCTCCAACATCGCCGGCAGCCGTGGCGCCTCCAGCGCCGCCTCCAACGCCGCCGGCAGCCGTGGCGCCTCCAACACCGCCTCCAACGCCGCCGGCAGCCGTGGCGCCTCCAACACCACCTCCAACGCCGCAGTCACTTGTGGCACCTCCAACATAAGAAGGCCATGAAACTCTTGGAGCAGGGCAAGAGGAGGCCATGAAGATCATCAGAGGGCTGAAGCACCTCCTCTGTGGGGACAGGCTGAGAGCTGGGGTTGCTTCAGCCTGGAGAAGGCTCAAAGGAGACCTTATACACAGCCTTCCAGTAACTGAAGGGGGCTACAAGAAAGTTGGGGAGGGACTTCTGACAAAGGCTTATAGTGATAGGATGAGAGGCAATGGCTTTGATCCAGAAGGGGGGAGATTGAGACTGGATATTAGGAAGAAATTCTTGACAGTAAGGGTGGTGAGACACTGGAACAGGCTGCCCAGGGAGGTTGTGGATGCTCCCTCCCTGAAGGTGTTCAAGGCCAGACTGGATGAAGCCTTGAACAACCTGGGATGGTGGGAGGTGTCCCTGCCAATGGCAGTAGAGCTGGAGCTAGATGATTTTCCAGGTGTTTTCCAACTCAAACCATCCTCTGATCCTATGAACAAGAAGGCTGATCAAAGATTGGAGTTAAAGAAGTGTTTTACTTTCAAGTGTCACAGTGCCAGACTTGCAACTCAAGCTAACAGCAGAACATACAGAGAAACTTCAATACAGAGGAACTCAAGCACCTGGAAAGCATCAGCCAGCACTGTACAGCCAGAGAAGAACTCTGAGGAGGTTTAACCCCTGTACAAAGGTTAACAACACACTGAAAAATGCAGTTGGGTCAGGAACACAGCTCCACAGGCCCATTACTGCCACAGGCTGTGCTGGGGAACCCCAGCCTGGGGGAGGGCTGCAAGAGCCCTGCTTCAGGATGGGTATAACCCAGCAGAGAGGCTCTCCCTCTCAACCAGGCCAGCAACTCTCCCTCTGTCCCACTTCACAGGGGAAAGCCTCTCCCTCAACACCACCCAGGGGAAAGCCTCTCCCCCAACACCACCCAGGGGAAAGCCTATCCCCCAACACCACCCAGAGGCAAGGAGAGCAGCAATGAGCCCATGTGAATATATACAGCACAGATCTGAGACAGGGCCACCGGCCAGCTGTGAATCCACGTCAAGAGAGGAACTCTGATGAGACACTGATGACCTACAACTCACTGAAATAACTGAACACATGTAGAAGAGGAGCAAGGAGGGGATGGCTGAGAGCTGCACGTGCCACCTGGGGCCGAGGTGGCGCTGCCAGGCGTTTCCAGGGGGCAGCCCCTGCGGCCCCCGCTAGCCGTTGATGCGGTAGTTGACGTGGATCTCGGGCTTGATGTCGCACACCAGCGACAGCAGCTGGGACAGCACCACCTCACGGTTCCTCTGGAAGTTCTGCTGGATCACACTCATCTTCTCCTGGGTCTCCTTCTCCACTTCAGTGGTGCAGCTGCCATGAGATCCAAGTGCCTGAAGAGAATAGAAGTGACCAGGTTGGAAAAGACTTCAGAGATCATCGAGTCCAACCTACCACCCAGCACCATCTGATCAACTCAACTATGGCTCCAAGTGCCACAGAGTCACCAAGGTTGGAAGAGACCTCAAAGATCATCGAGTCCGACCTGTCACCAGAGACCTCATGACTAGACCATGGCACCAAGTGCCACATCCAGTCCCCTCCTGAACACCTCCAGGGATGGTGACTCCACCACCTCCCTGGGCAGCACATCCCAATGGACAATCTCTCTTGCTGGGAAGAACTTTCTCCTCACCTCCAGCCTAAACTTCCCCTGGCACAGCTTGAAACGCTGTCCTCTTGTTCTGCTGCTGCTTGCCTGGGAGAAGAGACCAACCCCCACCTGGCTACAACCTCCCTGCAGGGAGTTGGAGAGAGCAAGAAGGTCTCCCCTGAGCCTCCTCTTCTCCAGGCTAAGCAACCCCAGCTCCCTCAGCCTCTCCTCACAGGGCTGTGCTCCAGACCCCTCCCCAGCTTTGTTGCCCTCCTCTGGACATGTTTCAGCAGCAAAGGAAGGAGAAAAGCTCAGGTGAGAGGTGGTTTGGCAAAGACAAGGCTGTAGCTGGCTCTGTGTTTTGTTCTTCTGGAGTGCCTCACTACACACCTCCACCACTCCTCTGTGCTGAAGGAAGTGCACTTAACAAAAATACATCCAGGATACAGTTGGCATCATAGATTCATAGAATGGTTTGGGTTCAGAGGGACCTTCAAAATCATCTAGTTCTGATCCCCCTGCCATGGGCAGGGACATCTCCCACCAGCCCAGGGTTACCCAGGAAGGTGGTGGAGTCACCATCCCTGGAGGTGTTCAAGAGGGGATTGGATGTGGCACTTGGAGCCATGGTTTAGTTGTCAGGAGGTGTTGGGTGACAGGTTGGACTTGATGATCTCTGAGGGCTTTTCCACCCTTATTGATTCTATGATTCTACAAGGCCAGTGGTCTCTACCACATCAGCATCATAGAACCCAACCTGCCACAGGAGGAATGAGTTTGGTCTTTCCTTGATGCTGCTGCGCACAGCAGGTCCAGGGAGGCTGCCACCCATCAGGGCACCAGCCAGTACGTGAGCTCATTAAGCTAGTTCCCTGCCAGTCAATAGTTCTGGCTGTGGAGATGCAGTACACCATGCTCTGATTCACTGCCACGTGGCTGTGCCTCATGGGCAGGCAGCTAGGGAAGTACTGCTCCAGTGGCATGCTCCAGCTCCAGGGCCCCTCTCAGGGCAAGGAACCCCCAGCACAAGGCTGAGGGGCTGGGGAGGGACCAGCCTGCTCTAGGAATCAACCAGCAGGCTGGGGAGGGAGCAGGCTGCTCTAGAAACCAACCAGCAGGCTGGGGAGGGAGCAGGATGCTCTAGAAACCAACCAGCAGGCTGGGGAGGGAGCAGGATGCTCTAGAAACCAACCAGCAGGCTGGGGAGGGAGCAGGCTGCTCTAGGGAAACCATCAGGCTGAGGGGCTGGGGAGGTAAGAGAATGCTCTAGGGAAACCATCAGGCTGAGGGGCTGGGGAGGGAACAGACTGCACTAGGGACACCATCAGGCTGAGGGGCTGGGGAGGGAACAGACTGCACTAGGGAAACCATCAGGCTGAGGGGCTGGGGAGGGAAGAGCATGCTGTAGCAAACCAACCGCTGCCTCCTTGGCTTTGAACTCCTTCTCCCGCTGCAGGCGGTACTGCTCGATCTCCGCCTGGGCTTCTTCCTTGGCCTGCTTCAGCCTCCGATTCTTCCCTGTCCCCAAAAGAACAGCACCAATCAAAGAGAGAGAAAGCAGCAGGAGCATGGTTCCCCCAGGCTCTCCAGATGCTTGACCCACAGCAATCACCACAGCCTTTGCTCCTGCCCCAGGAGACCCCAGCAGGGCCCCCGCAGCTCCTGCGGCTCTGCGGTGTTGGCCAGCCGCGAGGAGCCCGAGGTTGCCCCCTGGGTCACCAAGCCATCACCATGCTCACCCTGCAACGAGCTCCCACCTGTGAGATCAACAAACAGGGACACATGGCACTCCAGGACAGGGTTTAGTGGCCATAATGGTGTTGGGGTGATGGTTGGGCTTGATCTCAGAGCCCTTTCCCAGCCTTCCTCTGCCTCCCTCTCTCTCTCTCAGAGCCCTTTCCCAGCCTTCCTCTGCCTCCCTCTCTCTCTCAGAGCCCTTTCCCAGCCTTCCTCTGCCTCTCTCTCTCTCTCAGAGCCCCTTCCCAGCCTTCCTCTGCCTCCCTCTCTCTCTCAGAGCCCTTTCCCAGCCTTCCTCTGCCTCCCTCTCTCTCTCAGAGCCCTTTCCCAGCCTTCCTCTGCCTCCCTCTCTCTCTCAGAGCCCTTTCCCAGCCTTCCTCTGCCTCCCTCTCTCTCTCAGAGCCCTTTCCCAGCCTTCCTCTGCCTCCCTCTCTCTCTCAGAGCCCTTTCCCAGCCTTCCTCTGCCTCCCTCTCTCTCTCAGAGCCCTTTCCCAGCCTTCCTCTGCCTCCCTCTCTCTCTCAGAGCCCTTTCCCAGCCTTCCTCTGCCTCCCTCTCTCTCTCAGAGCCCTTTCCCAGCCTTCCTCTGCCTCTCTCTCAGAGCCCTTTCCCAGCCTTCCTCTGCCTCTCTCTCAGAGCCCTTTCCCAGCCTTCCTCTGCCTCCCTCTCTCTCTCAGAGCCCTTTCCCAGCCTTCCTCTGCCTCCCTCACTCTCTCAGAGCCCTTTCCCAGCCTTCCTCTGCCTCTCTCTCTCTCTCAGAGCCCTTTCCCAGCCTTCCTCTGCCTCCCTCTCTCTCAGAGCCCTTTCCCAGCCTTCCTCTGCCTCCCTCTCTCTCTCAGAGCCCCTTCCCAGCCTTCCTCTGCCTCCCTCTCTCTCTCAGAGCCCCTTCCCAGCCTTTCTCTGCCTCCCTCTCTCTCTCAGAGCCCTTTCCCAGCCTTCCTCTGCCTCCCTCTCTCTCTCAGAGCCCTTTCCCAGCCTTCCTCTGCCTCCCTCTCTCTCTCAGAGCCTTTTCCCAGCCTTCCTCTGCCTCCCTCTCTCTCTCAGAGCCCTTTCCCAGCCTTCCTCATGATCCTCTAGGCCAGTTGATGCATTAGGCAACCCATGGGTCTGGCCTTGCTCCTATCAGTGTGCAGGATCCTTGAGTGATGCCAAAGAGGACAGCAGAAAGAACTCTCCTCAGTTTTGCCTGAGGCCATTTGTGCAACCCACAGCAAAGGCTGCATCAGCTTCCCCGCTGGGACTTTCCACCACATCTTTCCTACCACCACAGCAAGATACAATCACCCCATTCTCCTGGCAGTCAAGGGGTAGAGCTTCAAGACAGTGTGAATTCTTTAACTGAAGCTGCCCTATCACCAGTGGTGTGCCCCAAGGATCAGTGCTGGGCCCCAGGCTCTTTAATAGCTTTACTGATGACCTGGGGAAGGGCATTGAGTCCATCAGCAGTAAATGTGCAGGTGACACCAACTGGGGGCAGGAGTTGAGCTGTTAGAGGGTTGAAGAGCTCTGCAGAGGGACCTTGCCAGGCTGGACAGATGGGCAGAGGCCAAGGGCAGGAGACTGAACACATCCAAGTGCCAGGTTCTGCACATTGGCCACAGCAACCCCAGGCAGTGCTACAGGCTGGGGGCAGAGTGGCTGAGAGCAGCCAGGCAGAGAGGGACCTGGGGGTAGTGGTTGACAGTAGCCGAACATAAAGCAGCAGTGTGCCCAGGTGGCCAAGAAGGCCAAGGGCATCCTGGCCTGCATCAGCAAGAGTGTGGCCAGCAGGAGCAGGGAAGTCCTTGTGCCCTGTGCTCAGCACTGCTTAGGCCACACCTTGAGTCCTGTGTCCAGTTCTGGGCTCCTCAGGTTAGGAAAGATGTTGAGGTGCTGGAAGGTGTCCAGAGAAGGGCAAGAAAGCTGGGGAGGGGTCTGGAGCACAGCCCTGTGAGGAGAGGCTGAGGGAGCTGGGGTTGCTTAGCCTGGAGAAGAGGAGGCTCAGGGGAGACCTTCTTGCTCTCCACAACTCCCTGAAGGGAGGTTGTAGCCAGGTGGGGGTTGGTCTCTTCTGCCAGGCAAGCAGCAGCAGAACAAGAGGACACAGTCTCAAGCTGTGCCAGGGGAGGTTTAGGCTGGCTGTTAGGAAGAAGATCATCCCAGCAAGAGAGCTTGGCCATTGGGATGTGCTGCCCAGGGAGGTGGTGGAGTCACCATCCCTGGAGGTGTTTAGGAGGAGACTGGACGGGGTGCTTGGTGCCATTGTTTAGTTGATCAGATGGAGTGGGGTGATAGGTTGGGCTTGATGATCTCTGAGGTCTCTTCCAACCTGGTTTACTCTATTCTATTCCAAAATCATGCTTGAACGAGAAGCAATTCCTCACCGGGGGGAGGAGGGATGGGGGGGAGAGGATCTCTGCCACCAGACTTTCCCTCACTCCACAGAAAAACCTCCCTCAGCCCCACAAGAGCTAGCTCTCCGCTCAGGAGAATACCTAACCATCTGTTTTCATCCAGCAGAAAACAAATGAAAAGCAGGAGAGATGCAAGAAGCACAAACCCCCACCCCCACCCCCTTCTCTCCTCCCGGCTTGAAGGGAGGAAAGGCCTTGAAGGCCGCGGGTTTGACGGGACCATCGCTGTGCTTCAGGACTCGCTGTCCTGCTCCAAAAAGCTCTCCAAGCCTTTCCAGTCCCCATCGCCTACCCCTACCCAGAGGCCTTCCCCCATCGAGGCGGCCGCGGCGGGCTTAGGGCGTGCCGGGCACCCCGGACGACCCCCCGGGGTCGTCCAGGGTGCCCGGCACGGCCTAAGCCCGCCGCGGCCGCCCTATACTCACGTTTTCGAGCCTCGGCCACCTTCTCTGCCGCCCGTTTCTCGGCCTGCAGCAGCTGCTGGATGCCTTGCGACTGGCTCGCCATGGCGGAGCCTTCCTACCGGGTGCCTTCCGCTCAGCGCCGGCAGCGTCACCGCGTTAGGGTAAGCCCCGCCTCGGCCCCGCCTCCGCCGGCACGGCCCCGCCCCCGCCGGACCGGCCCCGCAGCTGTCGGCCTGGCCTGGCCCCGCCCCCGCCGGCCCGGCCCCGCCCCCGCCGGCCCGGCCCCGCATCTGTCGGCCTGGCCCGGCCCCGCCTCCGCCGGCCCGGCCCCGCCCCCGCCGGCCCGGCCCCGCATCTGTCGGCTTGGCCTGGCCCCGCCCCCGCCGGCTCGGCCCCGCCCCCGTCGCCCCAGCCCCGCCCCCGCCGGCAGGGTTCCGAGCGAGGAGGTGGTTTTAACCCATTGGGTGTGGGATAATAGAGTGGTTTGGGTTGAAAGGGAGCTTTAAAGGTCAGGAGGACCAAACCCCTCTGCAGTCAGCCGGGGCATCTGCGGCTAAAGCAGTCTGGAGAGGAGAAGGCTCCCAGGAGACCTTGTAGTGGCCTTCCAGTATCTGAAGGGGGATGCAGGAAAGCTGGGGAGGGACTTTGTAGGGTGTTAGGGAGGGATAGGGCTGGGGGGAATGGAACAAAACTAAACTGAGATTGGATGTTAGGAAGAAGTTGTTCCCCACGAGGGTGGTGAGAGACTGGCACAGGTTGCCCAGGGAGGTGGTGGAAGCCTCATCCCAGGAGGTGTTTGCAGCCAGGCTGGATGTGGCTGTGAGCAACCTGCTGTAGTGTGAGGTGTCTCTGGCCACGGAACTGGTTGATCCCTTCCAACCCTGACAATTCTGTGATTCTATGATAAGGCAGACTGCTCAGAGCTCCAAACAACCTGACCTGGAACAGTTCCAGGGATGGGGCAGCTACTACTTAGTATCATAGTATCAGTCAGGGTTGGAAGGGACCACAAGGATCATCCAGTTGCAACCCCCCTGCCATGGGCAGGGACACCCCACACTAGATCAGCCTGCCCAGAGCCTCATCCAGCCTGGCCTTAAACACCTCCAGGGACAGGGCCTCAACCACCTCCCTGGACAACCCATTCCAGGGCTGCACCACTCTCATGGGGAAGAACTTCCTCCTCACCTCCAGCCTGAATCTCCCCACCTCCAGCTTCATTCCATTCCCCCTAGTCCTCTCACTACCTGAGATCCTAAGAAGTCCCTCCCCAGCCTTCCTGTAGGCCCCTTCAGATACTGGAAGGCCACTTCCCTGGACAGCCTGGGACAAGGTCTCACCACCCTCAGTGTAAAAGATTTCATCCTTCTATCTTGTCTAGATCTGCTTCATTTAGTTTTCTAAACACCCAATGACAACAGGTTCAGGAGTCAAACCCCACATCCCATGTAACTGGGACCAAGCTTCACATGGAGGGGGTCTGGTGCTGACAGCAACCTGCATTGGTACTGCAAAGTGGACAAGAGGCAGCAATGTGCACTCCCAGCCCAGGGCCAGCTCTCTCCTGGGCTGATCTCCAGCAGTGTGGGCAGCAGGGCCAGGGAGGGGATTCTGCCCCTCTGCTGTGCTCTGCTGAGACCCCCCCTGCAGTGCTGGGGCAGCTCTGGAGCCCTCAGCACAGCCAGGGACCTGTTGGAGCAGGGCCAGAGGAGGCCACAGCAGTGCTGGCAGGGCTGGAAGCCCTCTGCTGTGAGGCCAGGCTGAGAGAGTTGGGGTTGTGCAGCCTGGAGGAGAGAAGGCTGCAGGGAGACCTTCTGGTGGCCTTGCAGTGCTTCAAGGGCTGAGCAGAAAGCTGGGGACAGACTTTTGAGCAAGGCTGTTGTGACAGGAAAAGGGGTGATGGTTTGAGACTAAAAGAGGGAGATTGGAACTACAATGAAGGAGGAAATATTCAACACTGAGGGTGGTGAGACCCTGTCCCAGGTTGCCCAGCAAGGTGGGAGATGCCCCATCCCTGGCATCCTTCCAGGTCAGGCTGTTTGGGGCTCTAGTTGCAGATGTCCCTGCTTATTGTAGGGGAGCTGGATTAGATGAGCCTCCAATCCAAACTGTTCTATGCTTTGCCAGGGGCTCTACACATCCACTTCACCCCCAGCCCTACCTCACTCCAGCCTCACTCCGGCCCAACCCTCAGCCACGGCATCCCGGGGAGGATTTAAAGCCCTGGACACAGCTCCCCTGACACTTTCAGAGAATAAATTACAATTATTGCCAAAGAATATTGCTCTGACGAAGCGGCAGAGCCACGGGAGTGAGTCACATCCCCGCCGGGAGGGCTGAGGGGCTGCGGGGACACGCTCGCCGTCCCCCGCGATGAATCAAATGCATATTTATAGTGCTGGGGAGGAACTGTGAGTGTGTGGCAGGGTGACCTTCAGCTGGGCCCAGCGAGTCACTACATGGGCTTAGCAGGCCTGGCTGTGGAGTGGTACATTTGCTGCAGTGAAAGAAAGTTTGAGGGATAGATGAACAACTGTGGGCATGAATCCGGGACTGAAGCAAGGCTGGGACCCAGCGCTTCGTGTGCAGGGAGCAGGGGCTGGGTGCAAAGGGACAGGCAGGTTCCCACCACAGGACTGGCTGCTCCCATGGGACACAGAACTGTGCTGGCAGAGGGAAGTGCAGGAGATCTGATCTTGAGCCACAGCTGGGGCAGGTTTCATGGAATCAAAGAATTGTCAGGGTTGGAAGGGACCTCAAGGATCAGCCAGTTCCAACCCCCCTGCCGTGGGCAGGGACACCTCACACTGCAGCAGGTTGCTCACAGCCACATCCAGCCTAGCTGCAAACACCTCCAGGGATGAGGCTTCCACCACCTCCCTGGGCAACCTGTGCCAGGCTCTCACCACCCTCATGGGGAACAACTTCTTCCTAACATCCAATCTCAGTCTCCCCATTTCTACTTTTGCTTCATCCCCCCCAAGTCCTATCCCTCCCTGACACCCTCAAAAGTCCCTCCCCAGCTTTCTTGGAGCCCCCTTCAGATCCTGGAAGGCCACAATTAGGTCTCCTTGGAGCCTTCTCTTCTCCAGACTGACCAACCCCAACTCCTTCAGTCTGTCCTCATAGCAGAGCAGCTCCAGCCCTGTGCTCATCCTTGTGGCCCTTCTCTGGACACCTTCCAGCACCTCCAGATGCTTCCTGTGATAGAGGCTCCAGAACTAGACACATAGCTTAAGGTGGGGTCTTGCCTGAGTGGAGTAGAGGGGGAGAATCCCCTCCCTGGCCCTGCTGGCTCTGCTTCTCAAATCCTAGAAATCCCACCCCCTGGAAACCCTTATGGACCATCCACAAAGACCTCCATGTCATGAATGAGCTACCCAGGAGGGGCATACTTTTGGCCAAGGGGATGCAACTTAGTGCTGTGCTGGTTATCAGTGAGCACAGAAAGGACAGGACAGAAAGTGCAGGGGCAATTCAAAATATGCCACACTTCAAGAGATGCTGGGGGTTCAGCTGGGCCAGATCCAAGCTGTTTGACAAGAGAACTGGCCCCAAAATTGAAGGTGCCTCATCTGGCGCTGGATCTGAGGAGCCCCTTGCCCTCCTGTCACCTGAGACCTCTGCAAAAGCCACCAGTAAATTAAACTCTCCCACTGACTCCTGCAGTCCTTAGATGAAGCCTCCACCCTGCTCCCATCTAGAAACTCGCCAGCCTCATTAGCTGCTGCCATTTTCACAGGGATGTCCATCTGATGCTAATTAAAGCCCTTGAGCTGCGCCCCCAGGCTGCCCCCACAGCAGGTGGCTCTGGAGGCAACGGCGCACATCAAGCCAGGTTTGCAGCACAGGAGCTGAAACAAGCCTGGCTCTGCCCTGAAGTCACAGCAGTCACCAGGGGGTTACTTTCCTCCCCGGTGACTGATTTTCAGTTGCTGCTTCTCTCTGTAAGATAATGATGATAACAGTGCCCTTTCCTGTCACCGCGAATATCCTGGCTGCGCTTGCACGAAGTCCTCACACAATAATCCTCTCCCAAGGGTGCAGCTTTAGGCTGGCCAAAACCATCCGAGGAGGTTTTTGTGTTGGTGGTTAGCAGCTGAGGCCACTTAAAACCACCTTTAGTCTGCTCCTGTGGCTTTTTGAGACTGATCAGAGGCCAACTGAAGCCTCCCGGGGAGTGTCACATGAAACACATGAGTCAAAGCCTTTGGAACGACTTCTCCATTCCCTTCAACTGCTGAAAAGGGGCTTCTCCTTCATTAAAAACAAAAAAAGTGCTTCCAATTCTCAAGCCTGCATCTGGATGAGTAAGAAAGCTGCTTGGACAGCTTCAATTCCAGGAGCAGTGGACTGATAATTTGTTGGAAAGGTTGGACTAGATGATCTTGGACCCTTCCAACCTGCTGTACTATCATAGAATCACTAGACTAGACTAGACTAGAATGGAATAGAATCTATAAGGTTGGAAGAGACCCCAAAGATCATAAAGTCCAACCAATAGACTAGAATAGACTGGACTAGAATAGACTGGACTAGACTAGACTAGAATAGAATAGAATCTATAAGGTTGGAAGAGACCCCAAAGATCATCAAGTCCAACCAGTAGAAGAGAATAGACTAGAATAGACTGGAATAGACTAGACTAGACTAGACTAGACTAGAATAGAATAGACTAGAATAGAATAGAATAGAATAGAATAGAATAGAATAGAATAGAATAGAATAGAATAGAATAGAATAGAATAGAATAGAATAGAATAGAATAGAATAGAATAGAATTAACCAGGTTGGAAAAGACCTGAGAGATCATCAAGTCCAATCTATCACCCAACACCATGTGACCAACTAAACCATGGCACCAAGGGCCTCATCCAGGCTCCTTCACTGTAAAGAATTTCTTCCTCACCTCCACTCTCAATCTCCCCTCTCCCAGCTCAAAGCCATTGTTCCTCGTCCTGTCATTCCCAGCCCTTGTCCAAAGTCCCTCCCCAGCTCTCCTGTACCCTTCAGTTACTGGAAGGCTGCTCTAAGCTCTCCCTGGAGCCTTCTCTTCTCCAGGCTGAACAACCCCAACTCTCAGTATGTCTTTGTAAGAGAGTTGCTTCAGCCCTCTGAGCACCTTTATTGCCCTACTATGCCTTCCCCTTCCTTCCAACCCTGCTCCAGCCTCTCTGCTTAGACAAACAGGCATAAGCCCTACGAGGAGAGGCTGAGGGAGCTGGGGTTGCTTAGCCTGGAGAAGAGGAGGCTCAGGGGAGACCTTCTTGCCCTCTCCAACTCCCTGAAGGGAGGTTATAGCCAGGTGGGGGTTGGTCTCCTCCCAGGCAAGCAGCAGCAGAACAAGAGGACATAGTCTCAAGCTGTGCCAGGGGAGATTTAGGCTGGAGGTGAGGAAGAAGTTCTTCCCAGCAAGAGAGACTGACCATTGGAATGTGCTGCCCAGGGAGGTGGTGGAGTCACCATCCCTGAAGGTGTTCAAGAATGGATTGGATGTTGCACTTGGTGCCATGGTTTAGTAGTCAGGAGGTGTTGGGTGACAGCTTGGACTTGCTGATCTCTGAGGTCTTTTCCAACCTTATTGATTCTATGCTCTTTAAGATCCCTTCCAACCCAAACTGTTCCATGGTTTTCCAGTGATGAATAGCACCACCAAAGCTTTCACTGCTGAAGGCAGCTACCAGCTGTGTGTGTGACTCCAATACATTTCCTAAGAATGAGATCTAAAGCCCAGTCTCTGGTTTCTTGCCAGAGCAGGTAATGACATTTTTTCCCCCTCTCTCTGAACTCCTCTGCACTTCCAATTGGCTTCATCATTATTCTCCATTCCCCAACTTAAACTGTTGGGCTGCACAATTGCCTGCTCCTTTAGCAAGGTTTTGTGTGGAACTCCTGGGAACCAAACTGATTTCTCTCTTCTGAGGTCTAATTCATTAACACAAATCACTTCAAGGCATTGAGAGGATGCAGCTGGTGGCTGTTGATAAATGATCATTAGTCAATGGTTAAGAGACTGCCAATGAATAATAATTAATTAGAATTCATGGTTGGGAGGGATGTTTTACATTTCTAAGGTGAGAAGTAGGACTCTAAGCATGACACTGCAGCAACACAGGAAACTCAAAGCCTTCACCTGCACGGATCACAGCCAGCAGGCTGGACCTGACCTGCACCCAGACTTTGGCCCAAATATCCCCAACTGAATCTTTCATCTCTCATTTGGAGTTTCCTTTACCACTGAGGGCAATTTAAAGCCTGGAGTAACCTGATTGCAGTGATGATATTACAGCAGAAGGATGAACTTGAGTTTGTGCTGTGGGAATTGATTTTCATTCTTTTATGAGAGGCAGCTCAAGCAGCTGCACTTCTGCTGTCAGCTCTTGTTACCATTGGGTCAAACACTGCTTTGGGATGCTGCTAGAGAAGGACAATGAGGCTGGGGAGAGGTCTGGAGCCCTGTGAGGAGAGGCTGAGGGAGCTGGGGTTGCTTAGCCTGGAGAAGAGGAGGCTCAAGGGAGACCTTCTTGCTCTCTCCAACTCCCTGAAGGGAGGTTGTAGCCAGGTGGAGGTTGGTCTCTTCTCCCAGGCACCCAGCACCAGAACAAGAGGACACAGTCTCAAGCTGTGCCAGGGGAAGTTTAGAATACATAGAATAAACCAGGTTGGAAGAGACCTTCAAGATCGTCATGTCCAACACCACCTAATCAACTAAACCATGACACCAAGCACCCCATCAAGTCTCCTCCTGAACACCTCCAGTGATGGTTACTCCATCACCTCCCTGGGCAGCCCATTCCAATGGCCAATCACTCTTGCTGGGGTGATCTTCTTCCTAACCTCCAGCCTAAACCTCCCCTGGTGCAGCCTGAGACTGTGTTCTTGTGCTTGAGACTTGTTCTGGTGCTGGCTGCCTGGGAGAAGAGACCAACCCCCACCTGGCTACAGCCTCCCTTCAGCTAGTTGTAAACAGCAAGAAGGTCACCCCTGAGTTTCTTCTTCTCCAGGCTAAGCAACCCCAGCTCCCTCAGCCTCTCCTCACAGGGCTGTGCTCCAAACCCCTCACCAACTTTGTTGCCCTTCTCTGGACACCTTCCAGCACCTCAACCTCTTTCCTAACCTGAGGGGCCCAGAACTGGACACAGGACTCAAGGTGTGGCCTAACCAGTGCAGTGTACAGGGGCAGAATGACCTCCCTGCTCCTGCTGGCCACACTGTTCCTGATGCAGGCCAGGATGCCATTGGCCCTCTTGGCTGCCTGGGCACACTGCAGGCTCATGTTCAGCCTACCATCGACCACCACCCCCAGGTCCCTCTCTGCCTGGCTGCTCTCCAGCCACTCTGACCCCAGCCTGTAGCACTGCCTGGGGTTGTTGTGGCCGATGTGCAGCACCTGGCACTTGGATGTGTTCAATCTCCTGCCCTTGGCCTCTGCCCATCTGTCCAGCCTGTCGAGGTCCCTCAGCAGAGCCTCTCTACCCTCCAGCAAATCAACTCCTGCCCCCAGCTTGGTGTTGTCCGCAAGTTTACTGATGATGGACTCAATGCCCTCATCCAGATCATCAACAAAGATGTTAAAGAGCCTGGGGCCCAGCACTGATCCTTGGGACACACCACTGGTGCCTGGCCACTAGGCTTGAAGTGAGGAGAAAGTTCTTCCCAGAAGGAGTAATTGGTCATTGGAATGTGCTGCCCAGGGAGGTGGTGGAGTCACAGCCCTGCTGCAAGGCATCTTCTCCCTCAGGGCCCTGTCCCTGGTTCCTGTCACTAATCCACTCTGCCCTCACCACCAACTGAGGTCTCAGTTTCACATAAATCAGGATCATTTCATAAGCCAGGGAAGCTGGCAGCTCAGCTTTTGTGTTCTTCTGTTGTGATGAAATGTCAGCAGACCTTATTAATGCCTTGTGCAGCAAACTAAATCTCCATTCATATTTCCTTGACATTTACTGGTGTCTATTCTTAACCAGAGGTCAAGTGTCCTTTGCAAGGGATGTGCCTGGAAAGTTTAAGCTGCTGTTTGATGAGAGACTGAGCACTTCTCACAGGGCTGACCTACCAGCTGCTGGTGTGTCCAGTACCTGTGAAGCTATTGAGGAGGCTCAGCATTACTGTTGGCCATGATGGACTCAGGCTGACTGAGCCAGGACCTTTAGAGGACACCAAAACAGTGGGTCCTGTTATGCACTAATAAATAGCTCACCATGGAAAGGGTAGAGCACCTCTGCAGTGAGGACAGACAGAGACAGTTGGGGTTCTTCAGACTAGGAAAGAGAAAGCTCCAGGGAGAGCTTGGAGCAGCCTTCCAGTACCTCACAGAGGTCTATAGGAGAGATGGGGCAAAACTCTTTACCAAGGGGTGTGGTGACAGGAAGAGATGCAGTGGTTTCAAACTGAGAGAAGGTAGATTTAGAGTAGTTAAGGAAGAAAATAGAGACATTAGAACAGGCTGCCCAGAGAAGCTGTGGATGACCCATGCCTCCAAGTGTTCAAGCTCAGGTTGAAACAGGCTTAGATCAATTTGACCCAGTTGAAGACATCTCTGCCTGTGGGCAGCAGGAGCAGGGAAGTCATTGTGCCCTGTGCTCAGCACTGGTTAGGCCACACCATGAGAACTGAGTCCAGTTCTGGACCCTTCAATTTAAGAAGGACACTGAGACACTTGAAGGTGTCCAGAGAAGGGCAACAAAGCTGGGGAGGGGTCTGGAGCACAGCCCTGTGAGGAGAGGCTGAGGGAGCTGGGGTTGCTTAGCCTGCAGAAGAGGAGGCTCAGGGGAGACCTTCTTGCTCTCTCCAACTCCCTGAAGGGAGGTTGTAGCCAGGTGGGGGTTGGTCTCTTCTCCCAGGCAAGCAGCACCAGAACAAGAGGACACAGTCTCAAGCTGCACCAGGGGAAGTTCAGGCTGGAGGTGAGGAGAAAGTCCTTCACAGAAAGAGTAATTGGCCATTGGAATGTGCTGCCCAGGGAGGTGGTGGAGTCCCCATCCCTGGAGGTGTTCAAGAGGGGATTGGATGTGGCACTTGGTGCCATGGTTTAGTAGTCAGGAGGTGTTGGGTGACAGGTTGGACTTGATGATCTCTGAGGTCTTTTCCAACCTTATTGATTCTATGATCTTTAAGATCCCTTCCAACCCAAACTGTTCCATGGTTTTCCAGTGATGAATGGCACCACCAAAGCTTTCACTGCTGAAGGCAGCTTCATCATCAGCTTCTGCAAGAAGAAGAGCAGTACTCCTGCTCCACTGAGAAAAAAGATACCCTCCAGTATTGTTTTCCCTGCCATAAAAGATCTCTTGGCTTTTCAGTTCAGCTCTTTCTACCCCAAACCACTGGATAATGTCATTTGTGAGAGAGCTGGGGCTGTTCAGTCTGGAGAAGAGAAGGCTCTGAGGAGACCTATTTGTGGCCTTCCAGTATCTGAGGGGGGCTCCAAGAAAGCTGGGGAGGGACTTTTGAGGGTGTCAGGGAGTGATAGGACTGGGGGGGATGGAGCAAAACTGGAAATGGGGAGATGGAGATTGGATGTGAGGAAGAAGTTGTTCCCCATGAGGGTGGTGAGAGCCTGGCACAGGTTGCCCAGGGAGGTGGTGGAAGCCTCATCCCTGGAGGTGTTTGCATCCAGGCTGGAGGTGGCTGTGAGCAACCTGCTGTAGTGTGAGGTGTCCCTGGCCATGGCAGGGGGGTTGGAACTGGCTGAGCCTTGAGGTCCCTTCTAGCCCTGACAATCCTATGATTATGCACCTCAGTGTAGCCACTGCTTCCATGTGGCTGAATTTCAGTGATGGGTGAAGTAATCCCTGCATGTGGAGGTTGTTTGGTGCTTTGAGAGATGCTTGAATAAACAACACAGCACAGTATAAGACTCATTATGAGTATTGGTTGGAAACATCTCATATGTCTGAGACCTCAGTTTAATTTGGATTACAGTATCACAGTCTCACAGTATCACTAAGGTTGGAAGAGACCTCAAAGATCATCAAGCCCAACCTGTCACCACAGACCCCATGACTAGACCATGGCACCAAGTGCCACATCCAATCCCCTCTTGAACACCTCATAGAATGGTTTGGGTTTGGAAGGGACCTTAAAGCTTATCTAGATCTAACCCCCCCTGCCATATGCAGGGGCAGTTTTCATTAGCCCTGGTAACTTAATGCCTCATCCAGCCTGGATGGAGGAGGCATCCACAACCTCCCTGGGCAACCTGTTCCAGTGTCTCACCAGGATGCTTCTCCCAGGCTCTCAAGCAATAGCAAAATGTGAGGCTAGTAAAACACCACAGCTGTGCTACCAACCAGCTCCAAGCAGTGCTGCAGAGCTGCTGGATTTCTAGCCCACGAGGGAAGAAGTTGTGGGTGCTGAGGGATCCTTCTCAAACACTTCTTCAAATAAAAGTGATGCTGGAAAGCATCCCAGTGACAGCAGCTGGTGCTGCAGCAAATATCCTGCTTGCCTCTAGGGCCTAGGGAGATGTGCACCAAAAGCTGCTGATGTGCTCACAGGACTCCTGCCTGCTAAGTGCAGCAGCTTCTCTCCATGAAGGATAGAATAGAATAGGATAGGATAGGATAGAATAGAATAGAATAGAATAGAATAGAATAGAATAGACCAGGTTGGAAAAGACCTCAGAGATCAAGTCCAACCTATCAACCAACACCTCCTGACTACTAAACCATGGCACCAAATGCCTCATCCAGGTTCTTCCTAAACACCTCCAGTGATGGGGACTCCACCACCTCCCTGGGCAGCACATCCCAATGGCCAATCTCTCTTGCTGGGAAGAATTTCTTCCTAATATCCAGCCTAAACCTCCCCTGGCACAGCTTGAGACTGTGTCCTCTTGTTCTGGTGCTGCTTGCCTGGGAGAAGAGACCAACCCCCACCTGGCTACAACCTCCCTTCAGGGAGTTGGAGAGAGCAAGAAGGTCTCCCCTGAGCCTCCTCTTCTCCAGGCTAAGCAACCCCAGCTCCCTCAGCCTCTCCTCACAGGGCTGTGCTCCAGACCCCTCCCCAGCTTTCTTGCCCTTCTCTGGACACCTTCCAGCATCTCAACATCTTTCCTAACCTGAGGAGCCCAGAACTGGACACAGGACTCAAGGTGTGGCCTAACCAGTGGTGAGCACAGGGCACAATGACCTCCCTGCTCCTGCTGGCCACACTGTTCCTGCTGCAGGCCAGGATGCCATTGGCCTTCTTGGCCTCCTGGGTACACTGCTGGCTCATGTTCAGTCTACCATCAACCAGTACCCCCAGGTCCCTCTCTGCCTGGCTGCTGTCAGCCACTCTGACCCCAGCCTGTAGCACTGCATGGGGTTGGTGTGCCCAATGTGTAGAACCTGGCACTTGGATGTGTTCAGTCTCATTCCCTTGGACTCTGTCCATCTGCCCAGCCTGGCAAGATCCCTCTGCAGAGCTCTCCTACCTTCTAACAGTTCAACTCCTGCCCCCAGCTTGGTGTCACCTGCAAACTTACTGCTGATGGACTCAATGCCCTCCTCCAGATCATGAATAAAAATCTTTAAGTGCCTGGGACCCAGCACTGATGCCTAGGGGGCACCACTGGTGCCTGGCTGCCAGCTGGCTGTGGCACCATTCACCACCACTCTCTGGGCTCAGCCTCCAGCCAGTTCCTAACCCAGCTCAGAGTGCTGCTGTCCAAGCCAGGGGCTGACAGCTTGGCCAGGAGTTTGCTGTGGGGGACAGTGTCAAAGGTCTCACTTTAGTCCAGGCAGCCTACATCCACATCCACCAGGCACTCACCTGGGCACAGAAGGAGAGCAGGTTGGTCAGGCAGGACCTGCCCTTCCTGAATCCATGCTGGAAGGAGTCAGTGCCATGCCAGACCTCTCACTGAAGAACCTCAGCCAGATGCTCCAAACTGCCCCAGGCAGGGGAACTTTCCTCCCTCCCAGCTCAGCAGAGTTTAGAGCCTGAAGTCAGACAACAAATAGCTCCTCACAAGGTTTTCCAGAGGTTCCTCAGCACCTATGTGTGCAGATAGCTACCTAGTGGAACTAATTTGTTTACCACATTCAGAGGGGGAAAAAATAGACAAAAAGAGTCTTAATATCCAATTTCTATATTTAGTCTAAATGCCTTTGAAAATCTGAGCTTCACAGCCCTGTGCTTATTGGCCCCCAGCCACCCATGGGGGACTAGGAGAAGAGGCTGAAAAACAAACTGACAGCCAGCAGAGGCCTCCTGTGATCCTGCTGTTTGTCAAACCAGAGCTAAAGGCTCCTGGTCCATTTTGGCAATGCTCTTAGACCCAGTTTTGACTCTGCCTTATCAAAGGCACAGCTCACTGCACAGAATCACAGACCCACAGAGCCACCAAGGTTGGAAGAGACCTCAAAGATCACCAAGTCCAACCTGTCACCACAGACCTCATGACTAAACCATGGCTCCAAGTGCCACATCCAATCCCCTCTTGAACACCTCCAGGGATGGGGGACTCCACCACCTCCCTGGGCAGCACATTCCAAGAGGAGAGGAGAGGAGAGGAGAGGAGAGGAGAGGAGAGGAGAGGAGAGGAGAGGAGAGGAGAGGAGAGGAGAGGAGAGGAGAGGAGAGGAGAGGAGAGGAGAGGAGAGGAGAGGAGAGGAGAGGAGAGGAGAGGAGAGGAGAGGAGAGGAGAGGAGAGGAGAGGAGAGGAGAGGAGAGGAGAGGAGAGGAGAGGAGAGGAGAGGAGAGGAGAGGAGAGGAGAGGAGAGGAGAGGAGAGGAGAGGAGAGGAGAGGAGAGGAGAGGAGAGGAGAGGAGAGGAGAGGAGAGGAGAGGAGAGGAGAGGAGAGGAGAGGAGAGGAGAGGAGAGGAGAGGAGAGGAGAGGAGAGGAGAGGAGAGGAGAGGAGAGGAGAGGAGAGGAGAGGAGAGGAGAGGAGAGGAGAGGAGAGGAGAGGAGAGGAGAGGAGAGGAGAGGAGAGGAGAGGAGAGGAGAGGAGAGGAGAGGAGAGGAGAGGAGAGGAGAGGAGAGGAGGGGAAGGGAGGGGAGGGGAGGGGAGGGGAGGGGAGGGGAGGGGAGGGGAGGGGAGGGGAGGGGAGGGGAGGGGAGGGGAGGGGAGGGAAGGGGAGGGAAGGGGAGGGAAGGGGAGGGAAGGGAAGGGAAGGGGAGGGAAGGGGAGGGAAGGGGAGGGAAGGGGAGGGGAGGGAAGGGAAGGGAAGGGAAGGGAAGGGAAGGGAAGGGAAGGGAAGGGAAGGGAAGGGAAGGGAAGGGAAGGGAAGGGAAGGGAAGGGAAGGGAAGGGAAGGGAAGGGAAGGGAAGGGAAGGGAAGGGAAGGGAAGGGGAAGGGAAGGGAAGGGAAGGGAAGGGAAGGGAAGGGAAGGGAAGGGAAGGGAAGGGAAGGGAAGGGAAGGGAAGGGAAGGGAAGGGAAGAGAAGAGAAGAGAAGAGAAGAGAAGAGAAGAGAAGAGAAGAGAAGAGAAGAGAAGAGAAGAGAAGAGAAGAGAAGAGAAGAGAAGAGAAAGAGAAGAGAAGAGAAGAGAAGAGAAAGAAGAGAAGAGAAGAGAAGAGAAGAGAAGAGAAGAGAAGAGAAGAGAAGAGAAGAGAAGAGAAGAGAAGAGACCTTCAAGATCATCTCGTCCAACCCATCAACCAATCCATCCCACCTAGCCAACTAAACCATGGCATAGCTAACAACTCTCTGGGAAGAACTTTCTCCTCACCTCCAGCCTAAACTTCCCCTGGCGCAGCTTGAGAGTGTGTCCTCTTGTTCTGGTGCTGCTTGCTTGAGAGAAGAGACCAACCCCCACCTGGCTACAAGTTCCCTTCAGGTAGTTGTACAGAGCAATAAGGTCTCCCCTGAGTCTCTTCTTCTCCAGGCTAAGCAACCCCAGCTCCCTCAGCCTCTCCTCACAGGGCTGTGCTCCAGACCCCTCCCCAGCCTTGTTGCCCTTCTCTGGACACATTCAAGTGTCTCAGTGCAGAATCAAGGCTCCCCAGTTTACCTGAATTACCCCTTGTTCTCTGCCTGCTCTCCTCTCTCCCCCCCTCCCCCAGATCAAAACCCTACTCCATCTCATTTGTTTCCACTGTGATTTGCCAGACAGCTCTTAGCTGCAGGGGGGGAGGGAAAAAAAATCCACAATCAATCAGTTTTTCCACCACCTCATCCATCAGCTTCATGCTTTGCCCAGCATCAGGCCTGCTGGTGCCAAGCTGAGTTCTCCAGCAGCTGCCCACCACTGAGCAAGCCCCAGGCCATTTGCTTTGCTCTGTTACAGAGCTGCCAGCACAGGGCCTGCAATCATCTGCCTGAAGGTGCTGTGGGCAGGGGCATGGGAGCAGAGCTGGGGCTCCATGGAATGAAGTTGCAGTTCAGTAGGTTTCAGGACATTAATGATGTGCTTAACCCACACCAACCAGAGCAACAAGCAGATTAGCAAGAACAATAAATCCTCCTCTTGCACACACAGGTAGCCTGTGGCTATTGTTGCATTGGAAAGCCAGGAGTCTGTCTCCAGGACCATAGCAACCTCCAGCACAGAGCACTACCCAGGGAAAGGCCAAAGAGCACCTGACTGAACTGTCTTGGGATTGCAGAAGACACAGGAGGAGAAGGCTGCTGGATTTTACACCTTCAAGGTTTGGACCTAAGTAATAAGACAGCTTGCACCCTGCCTTCCTGCCCCTCCTCACCCCCACTGACTAGCCAGTCCTTTCCAGATGGCTTTGGGGTGGACTTTAACAGAGTTTGGAGCCAGGACAAGATGCATCTGCTTTGGGCATGGAATCATAGAATCAACCAACCAGGTTGGAAGAGACCTCCAGGAGCATCCAGTCCAACCTATCACCCAGCCCTATCCAATCATCTAGACCATGGCACTAAGTGCCTCATTAAGGCTTCTCTTGAACACCTCCAGTAATGGGGACGCCACCACCTCCCTGGGCAGCACATTCCAAAGGCCAATCTCTCTCTCTGTGAAGAACTTCTTCTTCACATCCAGCCTAAACCTCCCCTGGCACAGCTTGAGACTGTGTCCTCTTGTTCTGGTGCTGGCTGCCTGGGAGAAGAGACCAACCCCTACCAGGCTACAACCTCCCTGCAGGGAGTTGGAGAGAGCAAGAAGGTCTCCCCTGAGCCTCCTCTTCTCCAGGCTAAGCAACCCCAGCTCCCTCAGCCTCTCCTCACAGGGCTGTGCTCCAGACCCCTCCCCAGCTTTCTTGCCCTTCTCTGGACACCTTCCAGCAGCTCAGCATCTTTCCTAACCTGAGGAGCCCAGAACTGGACACAGGACTCAAGGTGTGGCCTGAGCAGTGCTGAGCACAGGGCACAATGACTTCCCTGCTCCTGCTGGCCACACTGTTCCTGCTGCAGGCCAGAATGCCATTGGCCTTCTTGGTCACCTGGGCACACTGCTGGCTCCTGTTCAGCTGGCTATCAACCAGCAAAGACCCAGCAAAGCTCCCTGTGCTGCAATGTTTGCAGATCCTTCAAGCCTCAGACAGCCAAATTCCAGCCCTGGCTGGAAAATGCACTCTGATTTCCCTTGAGGCACAAGTGAGTGACTCCTGCACATGGAACACAAGTCATCTGCTCACATCTCCTGACCCAGAAAGGAAACTTTGAGTGAGCCCTGAGAAGAGCTCTGCTGACATGCAGAGAGAGTGAGTTATTGTCTTGCCATGGTGGCTGTACCTTTTGTCCAGAGAGGTTCATTACCCATCTGCTCTTGCAGCACAGTGCACAGAGCCACATCCAAAGGGCTGGAGCTGAGCATGGCCAAGAGGGAACCAGTATGTGCCTCTCAGCCTCAGATGCAGGCTATTTATAACATCAAGGAACACTTTGGGTGATAAACTGCAGACACTCTGCACAGACAGAGAAACAGCAGCAGAGAAACAGCCATTTGAAGTTCCATCAAAACAGGAGGGAAGCTATCTGTATACTGAGGGTGGTAGAGCAGCACTGGAGCTGGCTGCCCAGAGAGGCTGCAGAGTCTGTATCATAGTATCACAGAATCAGGCAGGGTTGGAAGGAACCACAAGGATCATCTAGTTCCAACCCCCCTGCCATGGGCAGGGACACCCCACACTAGATCAGCCTGGCCAGAGCCTCATCCAGCCTGGGCTTAAACACCTCCAGGGATGGGGCCTCAACCACCTCCCTGGCTCTGGAGTCATTCCAAACCCACTTGGACACCATCCTGTGCAGCCTGCTCTAGGTGAATCTGCTCTGGCAGGTGATCTCCAGAGGTCTCTCCCAACCCTTAGCATCCTGTGACTTGGATCGGGGTTAACAGCCAGAGTGTGTCCAGTTCTGGGCCCCTCAGTTTAAGAAGGACATCGAAACACTTGAAGGTGTCCAGAGAAGGGCAACAAGGCTGGGGAGAGGCCTTGAGCACAGCCCTGTGAGGAGAGGCTGAGGGAGCTGGGGTTGCTTAGCCTGAAGAAGAGGAGGCTCAGGGGTGACCTCATTGCCATCTACAACTACCTGAAAGGTGGTTGTAGCCAGGAAGGTGTTGGTCTCTTCTCTCAGGCAAGCAGCAGCAGAACAAGAGGACACAGTCTCAAGCTGTGCCAGGGGAGGTTTAGACTCGAGGTGAGGAGTTCTTCACACAGAGAGTCATTCATCATTGGAATGTGCTGCCCAGGGAGGTGGTGGAGTCACCATCCCTAGAGGTGTTCAAGAGGAGACTGGATGTGGCACTTGGTGCCATGGTCTAGTGATGAGGTCTGTGTTGATAGGTTGGACTCTATGATCCTCGAGGTCTCTTCCAACCTCAGTTATACTGTGAGACTGTGATACTGTCTTCTGCTGCACCCAGTCACCATCCACACACAGGGAGGCACTAGCAGGGCTTCCATTGCCCCAGTTCTAGGGCAGACCTCAGTGCTGATGAGGCCACACCTTGAATGCTGTGCTCAGTTTTGGGGCTTTCACAGGAAGAAAGACACCAAGGTGCTGGAGCAGATCTTGAGAAGGGCAGGGAAGCTGGTGAAGGGTCTGGAGAACAGGTCTGAGGAGAGGCTGAGGGAACTGGGATTGCTTAGTCTGGAGGAAAGGAGGCTCAAGGGAGACCACCTTGGTCTCTACAACTCCCTGAAAGGAGGTTGGACCTACGAGTTGGTCTCCCTGGTAGCAGGTGATAGGATGAGAGGTAATGGTGATAGGATGAGAGGTAATGGCCTCAGGTTGCATCAGGGGAGGGTTACACTGAATATTAGAAGAAACTTCTTCACTGACAGAGTTATCAAGCACTGGAATGGGCTCCCCAGGGAGGTGGTTGGATCTCTGGAGGTGTTTAAGGAACTCATAAATGTGGTGCTGGTTTAGCAGCAGACTTGGTAGTTAGATAGTGGTTGAACCCAATCATCTTAAAGGCCTTTTGCAACCAAGCCAATTCTGTGAAGCTCTGCACTGATTTCACTTCCAGGTATCTCCTGGGTGCTCTCAAGTGTACTTCAACCATAGCACCTCTGTAGGAGCGTGCTGAGGTATTGCTGTAGCTCAGAATCCCCTCTCCATGTCCCTTCCATCGACCCTGCTGTGCAGTGGGAAGCAGCAGCTAACAGACCCCTTCAGCAGCCTTCTGCCCTGCCAGGCTCTCAGGTGGGTGAGCAGCGAGGCAGCTGCTCCATGCTCCTTGCATCAAGGCTGAGAGTTGAGCAGGAGTCTTCAGGTAGGCAGATGGGACAAGAAGGGCCAAATGCTGCTGTTAATAAGTCAAAGCCAGCCCAACCATCCAATTCACATCCCTGGGCCACAGCTCACTGCTTTAATTTGAGAACAATTTACAGCCAGTGACAAAAAGCAGCTCCAAGTCAAGGAGAGGGCTAAAACATCCAGGATTCAGGGAGGGTAAGTTGGTACCATGTTTGTTGACCTCTGTTGATAGTGGCTTTAGGGGAGACACAGTCTGTGACCCAGCTGGGCTCTGAGCCCCCTGGGGAACTGCAGCAAGGCTCTTCTGCAACCCCACCCACTACCTCCTCCTTCCCAGAAGATGACTTTCATAGAGATATTTCTAGGCCAGGAGGAATCCTGCAAGAGACTGGCAGCTTGAGTGTCTCAGAGCCTGGCACACATTGCAGTGGTGGTGGAATCAGAGCTGAGCTGGCAGGTGGAAGAATTTGTCCTCTTCCAGCCTTGGAAGCAATGCTCCAGAGAGGTGAAGCTCACCTCTGGAAGAAGGACCCTTCACTCCTTCCCAGGCCATCTTCTATGTCCCTCTGGGGAGGGGTTTGGAGCACAAGCCCCATGAGGAGAGGCTGAGGGAGCTGGGGTTTCTTAGCCTGCAGAAGAGGAGGCTCAGGGGAGACCTTCTTGCTGTCTACAACTCCCTGAAGGGAGGTTGTAGCCAGGTGGGGGTTGGTCTCTTCTCCCAGGCAAGCAGCACCAGAACAAGAGGACACAGTCTCAAGCTGTGCCAGGGGAAGTTTAAGCTGGAGGTGAGGAGAAAGTTCTTCCCAGCAAGAGAGATTGGCCATGGGAATGTGTTGCCCAGGGAGGTGGTGGAGTCCCCATCCCTGGAGGTGTTTAGGAAGAGACTGGATGGGGTGCTTGGTGCCATAGTTGAGTTGATCAGATGGTTTTGGGTGATAAGTTGGACTTGATGATCTCAAAGGTCTCTTCCAACCTGGTTAATTCTATTCTATTCTATGCTGTTCTATTCTATTCTACTCCATTCCATTCCATTCCATTCCATTCCATTCCATTCCATTCCATTCCATTCCATTCCACTCCACTCTACTCTACTCTACTCTACTCTACTCTAGCAGAATAGCCTCCAGTTCCTTAATGATTCAGCTCTGCTGCCATCCCCAGAGCCACCAAGTCACTGCAGCACCCAGCTCCCACTGAGGAGCCTGCAGGTTAAATGGGCAACATCTTGCTGCTTCTTGGACACCTGTGACATCGAGGCCAAGGCTTTGGATCCAGTTTTCCCAGCTCTTCCCAAGGTACAGGGCTCCCTGCAGGCTTCATCTGCTGCCAGGAGTGGAGGGGGGAGGTGGAAGGAAGCTGTTATTTTAGTCTGCTAAGGATGAGACGCAGGATCCTGAGAGACATTACAGATTCATCTTGCAGATGACAACATGAAATATGAACATGGGCAATCACTGGGAGGAGGAAGCAATCTGTCAGAGCAGCACTGGGCCACTGGCACGACAAGCAGAACCCTTGTAGCTGCTGTGTTCACCCTCAGCCTGATCCAAGCCCTGACAGCAAGGATCAACAACACCTATTGATGTCAGGGGGACTTCATGGCAATCCTGATGCCTGAGGCAGAGCAAAGCTCCCATAAAGACTTCCTTGCTTACTCAGGGCTTTGAAAGCATCACTTGGGGCTTGCCAGTATGCACCAGCTTGCCTATGAGGAAAGACTGAGGGAGCTGGGGTTGCTTAGCCTGGAGAAGAGGAGGTTCAGGGGAGACCTTCTTGCTCTCTACAGCTCCCTGAGGGGAGGTTGTAGACAGGCAGATGTTGGTCTCTTCTGCCAGGCAGCCAGTACCAGAACAAGAGGACACAGTCTCAAGCTGTGCCAGGGGAGGTTTAGGCTGGAGGTTAGGAGGAAGTTCTATACAGAAAGAGTGATTGCCCATTGGAATGGACTGCCTGGGGAGGTGGTGGAGTCCCCATCACTGGAGGTGTTCAGGAGGAGACTTGATGGGGTGTTTGGTGCCATGGGTTAGTTGTTTGGGTGGTGCTGAGTGATAGGTTGGACTTGATGATCTCAGAGGTCTTTTCCAACCTGGTCTATTCTATTCTATTCTATTCTATTCTATTCTATTCTATTCTATTCTACTCTACTCTACTCTACTCTACTCTACTCTACTCTACTCTACTCTACTCTATTCCTCCATGGAAAGATCTCCTGTTGGACTGATCTCTTCACTCCTTTTGCAATCAGTACATCTAGGCTTGGGAAGAAGAGAGTTCTGGAGCTAGCTCTGATGGCAGTGCTGGAGTGCTGCTCTTTGGATCACACTCACCTCTGCCTGTGGCTGAGCAGACCCCCAGGGTGTGTGGGTGTGGGATCCAATCGGTTTTAAGAGGCTCTCCCACTTAGCCAAAGGGATTCACTGGCATCAGATCTCTTTGCTGGTCCCACATTATCCTCACAACTCCATGCTGGGCTATTCAAACAATGCAAACCCAGGCTTTCATCACCAGCTCCTCTGGTGTCTCTATCATAAGAAGGACACAGAGCTGTTGGAGTAAGCCCAGAGGAAGGCCACAACGCTGAGCCAAGTGCTGGAATGGGGATAGGCTGAGGGAGCTGAGGTTGATCAGCCACCTGGAGAAGAGAAGACTCCTGGGGAATCTTAGAGCAGCCTTCCAACACCTGAAGGGAGCCTACAGAAAGCCTGGAGAGGGACTTTTTATAAGGGTGTCTAGAGATAGGACAAGGGGGAATGGTTTGAAGCTGAGGGAGAGCAGAGTTAGACTGGAGCTTAGGGAGAAGCGCTTCAGTACAAGTACAAGAAACAGCCAAGAGAGCAGTCGAATCCTGCCTGGATAAACGCTCCTGGGGAACAGATCCATCACTTGCAGACTTGCTCTACACCTGCCCACGTCTCTGCAGCATCTTGGCTGCTGCCAGCTTGCCTTGCCACGTGCTCATCCACGCTCTGAGTGGCATCTGTGTACAAGCAAAAGGCTGAGACGCCGACGCTCTGTGCCTTGCCAAGGAGCAGCCTTTTCCTCCTGTGCTCAGCAACCTTTAGGCCCCAGACACAACACTGGTGACTCACTGGTGTGACAAGACAGCAGCCTCAGCCTGGCAAGGCTGCACTGCCACAGGGCTTACTAAGGAGGGGTGCTTGACTTGTCCACATCTGTGGTAGTGGAAGCTTCTGGTTGATTTATAGGTTCACAGATTGCTTTGGGCTGGAAGGGAGCCTCAAAGGTCATCTTGTGCAACCCCACTGCAGGCAGCAGGGACACCTCCAGCCAGATCAGGCTACCCAGGACCACAGCAAGTTTGATCTTGAGTATTGCCAGGGATGGGGTCTCAACCATACCCCTCAGCACCCTGCTCCAGTATTTTACCACTCAGAATAGAATAGAGTAGAGTAGAGTAGAGTAGAGTAGAGTAGAGTAGAGTAGAGTAGAGTAGAGTAGAGTAGAGTAGTAGAGTAGGATAGGATAGGATAGGATAGGATAGGATAGGATAGGATAGGATAGGATAGAATAGAATAGAATAGAATAGAATAGAATAGACCAGGTTGGAAAAGACCTCAGAGATCATCAAGTCCAACCTATCACCCAACACCATCTGACTAACTAAACCATGGCACCTAGCACCCCATCCAGTCTCTTCCTGAACACCTCCAGGGATGGTGACTCCACCACCTCCCTGGGCAGCACATTCCAATGGCCAATCTCTCTTTCTGAGAAGAGCTTCTTCCTGACCTCCAGCCTAAACCTCCCCTGGTGCACTTTGAGACTGTGTCCTCTTGTTCTGGTGCTGCTTGCCTGGGAGAAGAGACCAACCCCTACCTGGTTACAACCTCCCTGCAGGGAGTTGGAGAGAGTAAGAAGGTCTCCCCTGAGCCTCCTCTTCTCCAGGCTTCATTTAAATGAAGGTGCTTGTTCTCAAACCCAAACATTCCCCATGCAGATAAACTCTGTTCACACACATCCCTTTCCTCCTCTGATTTAGAGAGCAGCATCACTCGGGGCTGCCACTGAACTCCAGCTAAGTGAGACTCCACACGCAGCCAGCCACAGATTCACTACCAACCACTCAGCCTTGCCCTCCCCTTCTTAAATCCCTTGGCCATGACTGATGGCTGGTATTTAAACGAGCACACAGCACCTTCCCAAAGCTCTCCATCCACTTTAATTAAAAACTAATATTTATAGAGCAAGACAGATGTGCTGGACACCAAGAAGAAACTACCAGTCCCTTCCTTTCTGGCTTGCCAGTGACTCTCTGCAGTGAGTAACTTGTAATCACTGTTAAGCTGGAATGAACCCCATTGATTGCTGCCTCTAACTGAGGGGATGCTTATAAAGGACTTGCAGCACTGGGCTGCTCCAGCTCATTGTCTTTATTGATGGAGGCTATGCAAACTGTAATCACACACACCAGCAGAAGGTCATTTGGCTTGCATTTGCTATTCAAAGGAGCATCCAGTGCTGCCTACATGGAATAAAACAAGTTGCAGCCGCTGCTGTGGCAGGACTTTGGCACCAGCTCCTTGGCATCGTTTTCACAGGGGCTTGAATGAGGGGGAATGGACTGAAGCTTGGGGAATATGGGAAGATTAGGAAGGTAGGAGGTTTGGAAGGAATTCTTCCCCATGAGGGTGGGGAGACACTGCAACAGGTTGCACCAGCACCAGCTCTTTGGCATCGTTTTCACAAGGGCTTGTAGGGCTTGGGTGAGGGGGAATGGACTGAAGCTTGGGGAATATGGGAAGATTAGGAAGGTAGGAGGTTTGGAAGGATTGGATGTGACACTTGGAGGCATGGTTTAGGCATGTGTGAGAGTCTAATAAGTTTGTCTCTCTGGACCTTGACAGCATGAGGTCTGTGGTGACAGGTTGGACTGGATGATCTTTGAGGCCTCTTCCCACCTTGATGGTTCTGTGATTCTGTGTGATTCTGAGAATTCTTCCCCATGAGGGAGGGGAGACACTGCAACAGGTTGCCCAGGGAGGTCATGGATGCCTCCTCCCTGGAGGTGTTCAAGGCCAGATTGGAGAAGGCCTTGGGCAACCTGGGCTGGTGGGAGGTGTCCCTGCCCATGGCAAGGGGGTTGGAAATTGATGATCTCTAAGGTCCCTTCCAATCCAAATCATTCTATGCACCTCCACAGGGACAGAGAGGAGTGGTGGGGAGTCCAAGTGCTGCTCCAGGCATTAGCCACTGCACAGAACTAGCTTCTGACCTCTTCTTAGAGCACAGGAGATCAAGCCACAAGGTGAGGCTCACCTCTGGAAGAAGGATCCTTCACTCCTTCCCAGGTCATCTTCTATGCCCCTCTGGGGAGGGGTCTGGAGCACAGCCCTGTGAGAAGAGGCTGAGGGAGCTGGGGCTGCTTAGCCTGGAGAAGAGGAGGCTCAGGGGTGACCTTACTGCTCTCTACAGCTACCTTAAGGGAGGTTGTAGCCAGGTGGGGGTTGGTCTCTTCTCCCAGGCACCCTGCACCAGAACAAGAGGCCACAGTCTCAAGCTGTGCCAGGGGAGGTTTAGGCTGGGGGTGAGGAGAAAGTTCTTCCCAGAGAGAGTTGTTAGCCACTGGAATGTGCTGCCCAGGGAGGTGGTGGAGTCCCCATCCCTGGAGGTGTTCAAGAGGGGATTGGATGTGGCACTTGGAGCCAGGGTTTAGTTGTCAGGAGATGTTGGGTGACAGATTGGACTTGATGATCTCTGAGGTCTTTTCCAGCCTGGTTGATTCTGTTCTATTCTTTCCCCAGATCCTCTCTCTGGTTTTCTGCTGGTCTCCTTTGCTCAGCTTCACCAAACACTTCCCACCAGAGCCTCCTCACAGTTGCTTTTCCCAAAGAGCACCCAGCTGACTGAATGCCTTTCTGCTGCCTGTTAAATCAAGCAGCCTCCTTAAAGAAGTGCTAAATTAGCCTTGCCTGCTCCCTGACAGATCATTACCTGTGGTGGCTCTCCTGCTATTTCCCACTGAAATCTGAGCTTGGAGGTGTTTTCTCTTTCCAATTTGTTCTACAGTATTGCATCCTATATATCAACCCAAAGCTTCTGTTTGCTGCTCTTGTGCCACACAGCCGTGGTGCCAGGGATGTGAGAGTTTGGGGCTGAGCTCTGATCATGCTGGGGAGTGCTGTTTATCACAACAGCCAGCACTCAGCCTGCTAGGAGCCACAAAGATGATCCAAGGGCTGGAGCACCTCTGCTGTCAGGATAGGCTGAGGGAGCTGGGGGTGTTCAGCCTGGAGAAGGGAAGACTCTGGGGGAACCTTCGAGCAGCCTTCCAATACCTGAAGGGGGCTACAGGAGAGCTGGGGAGGGACTTTTGACAAGGAATTGTGGTCAGAGGATGAGAGGGAAAAGCTTTGAGCTAGAAGAGGGGAGGTTTATGCTGGAGATTAGGAAGAAATTCTTTCCAGTGAGGGTGGGGAGACTCTGGCACAGGTTGCCCAGGGAGGCTGTGGATGCTCCCTCCCTGGAAGAGTTCAAGGCCAGGCTGGATGAGGCCTTGAGCAACTTGGTCTAGGGGAAGGTGTCTCTGCCCATGGCAGGGGGATTGGAACTGGAGGATCTTACAGTTCCCCTCCAATCCAACCCATTCTATGTATCTCCTAACAGCCAGTGCTGAAGCTGAGTGGAACTGGGCTCATTCTGCAGGGACTACACTTCTGTGTCCCTAATAGCACAGAAAGAGACTTGCCAGGTGCAGGTGGAGAGCACCTCATCTGAGATGTCTCCACAGCTCTGAGAGCTCAGTGAGGAAAGGGAATAGGAACTATTTCCATGTCTAGCACAGGCCCCACAGCAAAGGAGCAGTGGCCATGAAGCTATGCTGATGGCTCATTTCCATGGGGCATTGTGCCCAAAGACTTGACAGCCCTCAAGACACAGCACCTCCTCCCATGGAAACCCTGGGAGGAAAGCAAAAAGGAGCTCAGGTGGTGGAAGATTTCAGATCCTGATAAGTAAGCATCTGGGAGAGCCAGGATGGAGGTTATCAGAGGGGAGGGCAGCAGCTCGGTACTCCTGGTAGAGCTCAGGTAGAGGAATGGTGGCTATAGCTCCCTGGGCAGCTGGGGGTTTGTGGGGAGCTCTGGTTTAAGGGTAAGATCTTTTCAAAGCAGTGAGAAAGGTAGGCTGAACATAAGCCTGCAGTGTGCCCAGGCAGCCAGGAGGGCCAATGGCATCCTGGCCTGCATCAGGAACAGTGTGGCCAGCAGGAGCAGGGAGGTCATTCTGCCCCTGTACACTGCACTGGTTAGGCCACACCTCGAGTACTGTGTCCAGTCCTGGGCTCCTCAGTTTAGGAAGGAGGTTGACTTGCTGGAACGAGTCCAGAGAAGGGCAAGAAAGTTGGTGAGGGGTTTGGAGCACAGCCCTGTGAGGAGAGGCTGAGGGAGCTGGGGTTGCTTAGCCTGGAGAAGAGGAGGCTCAGGGGTGACCTTATTGCTGTCTACAACTACCTTAAGGGGGGTTGTAGCCAGGTGGGGGTTGGTCTCTTCTCCCAGGCAGCCAGCACCAGAACAAGAGGACACAGTCTCAAGCTGTGTCAGGGGAGGTTTAGGCTGGAGGTCAGGAGGAAGTTTTACACAGAGAGAGTGATTGCCCATTGGAATGTGCTGCCCAGGGAGGTGGTGGAGTCACCATCCCTGGAGGTTTTCAGGAGGAGACTTGACAGGGTGCTTGGTTGCATGGGTTAGTTGGTTGGGTGGTGTTGGATGATAGGTTGGACACAATGATCTTGAAGGTCTCTTCCAACCTGGTCTGGTCTATTCTATTCTATTCTACTCTACTCTACTCTACTCTATTCTATTCTATTCTGTTCTATCCTACTCTATTCTATTCTATAGTATGAGCAGTGAAAGTGCACTGTTGTGTTCTTCATCTGCTGTCCTCTTCTCCTGGCTTGGCCACAAGGGGCTGGGGAAAAGCCAGCTCCCAAGTGCTGCAGGTCCTGAGGAGGTGATCTGGGGCTTGGGGCAGGCACACCAGAGGAGGGGAGGAGAAAGCAGAACCTGGAGTTAACACTGAACCTCTGTGGGCTGTGAGAAGCATAAGGGGATGTGAATTCAGCTGCTGAGAGGCGCTGGAGCCCCGCTGCAGCAGTGTGGCTGTCTGCACAAGCCTCCTGCCTGAGCCCAGGAGGAAGGAGGGTGTCGAGCACTGTCTGTCTCTCTCCCTGCCCATCAGCTGGCAGCTCTCCTCCCTTACCATCCCTGGGAGCTTTATTGCCAAGTTTTTATGCAAAGCAGAGGAGGCTGATTAAGTGGTGCTGAAAGTGCTCCTCTGCTGATGTGGAAATGTGACAGGCGTGAGAGGGAGCAGAGTGTTCCTGTTGGGTTAAGGCTTTGTGCCGGTACAAAAGGACTCTGGAAGCTGCAGAGCAAGCAGAGGTCAGGCCTGGGAAGGAAGGTGAACTGACTGAAGGTGTCAGTCTGAAAGCTGGGAAAGAAGCCCAGAGAGACTCCTGTGTGTTCAATACCCAGCACCACATTTGGTCCCCTGACTTCTCTTGCACTTCAGTGTCCTCTGGTTTGCCCTGGTGCATCAGTGCTGCTTGCAGGAGAGCTCAGTTTCACAAGCCCTCTGGAGCTGCACTGTTGCAACCCTGTCCTCAGGTCAGCTCATCAGCTAAGTGAATCATAGAAGAGCTTAGGTTGGAAAGGACCTCAGAGATCATCTGCTCCAATCCCCAAGGGCAGGGATGCCTCTCAACTAGCCCAGGTTGCTCAAGGCCTCATCCAACATGGCCTTGAACACCTCCAAGGAGAGGATATCCATGACCACTCTGGGCAGCCTGTTCCAGAGTCTCGCCACCCTCAGACTGAAGAACTTCTTCCTCAGCTCCAGTCTGACTCTGCTCTGCCTCAGCTTCAAACCATTCCCCCTTGTCTTAGGAGGTTGTAGACAGGCAGAGGTTGGTCTCTTCTCCCAGACAGCCAGTACCAGAACAAGAGGACACAGTCTCAGGCTGTGCCAGGGGAAGTTCAGGTTGGATGTTAGGAAGAAGTTCTACACAGAGAGAGTGATTGCCCATTGGAATGGGCTGCCCAGGGAGGTGGTGGAGTCACCATCATTGGAGGTGTTCAGGAGGAGACTTGATGGGGTGCTTGGTGCCATGGGTTAGTTGTTTAGGTGGTGTTGGATTGGTTGATGGGTTGGACATGATGATCTTGAAGGTCTCTTCCAACCTAGTTTGGTTTATTCTAATACAGATTATGTTTATTCTAATAAAGATGATGTTCTTTCAACCTCCCAGGTGAACAGCCAGTCAGAACTTACTCTGGATCCAGTTATCTTCACAGAGCTTGGGCTGAATGGAGGTATTTTTATTCCAGGCTGAATGAGATGTATTCAATGTCAGGTATTAAATTATCTCATGTAATCTAGTTGCTGCCTCCTGCTGAAGCAAGGACTGGCTGTGCTGGGGAGAGACAGAATCACCTCCCTGTGAGCTGCTGCAGGGCAGTGTGACAGCAGCCTTGCTCTGAGACTTGTTATGAGGTGCTGGGTACCCACCAGGGGCAGAAATCCTTTCCTCAGCCCAGGGTGGACTCCAAGAGGTGCCCCCCCCCAGCATACAAAGGACAAACTGCTGGAGTGGGTCCAGAGGAGGCCACAAAGATCATGAGAGGGCTGGAGAAGCTCCCCTATGGGGATGGGCTGAGAGTTGGAGCTGTTCAGCCTGGAGAAGGCTCCAAGGAGACCTTCCAGCAGCCTTCCAGTACCTGAAGTGGGCTACAGGAGAGCTGGGGAGGGACTTTTGACAAGGAATTGTTGTGACAGGACAAGGGGGGATGGCTTTGAGCTGCAAGAGGGGAGATTGAGACTGGAGATTGGGAAGAAAATCTTTCCAGGGAGGGTGGGGAGACACTGGCACAGGTTACCCAGGGAGGCTGTGGATGCCCCATCCCTGGAGGTGTTCAAGGCCAGGTTGGATGAGGCCTTGAGCAAGCTGTGCTGGTGGGAGGTGTCCCAGCCCATGGCAGGGGGGTTGGAACTAAATAATCTTTGAGGTCCCTTCCAACCCAAACCATTCAATGAATCCATAGTCCAGGTGAGGGACCAGGCTGCTGGGCTGAGACCTGTTGCTGGCTCTGCCACCAACCTGTGCAGCTGCCTTAGCTTTTTCCTAGCTATCACCAACTTGGCTTTAGATGGGAATCTCATTAATGGTCCATGGTGGGCTGGGCAGCTCTGGCTCAGCTTTGGGCTGGTAACTCAGGAGATGGTCACTAACTGTGCCCACAGACTGAGATCTCCTCCTCTGCTGCTCTCTGAGGGGACCCTGCTGATGAGTAGCCACCAAGTACCAGCTGGCCAGTGTCATGATGACCCTTCTGAGAAGCATGACACTGACAGCTCACTAGGCAAGGAGGGCAGAAGGGACTCAGAAAGGCAACAAGGACTCAAGGGGGCAGAAGGGACTCAGGAGGGCAGAAAGGACTCAGGAGGGAAAAAAGGACTCAGGAGGGCAGAAGGAACTCAGGAGGCCAGAAGGGACTCAGGAGGGCAGAAAGGACTCAGGAAGGAAAAAAGGACTCAGGAGGGCAGAAGGGACTCAGGAGGGCAGAAGGGACTCAGGAGGGCAGAAGGGACTCAGGAGAGCAGAAGGGACTCAGGAGGGCAGAAGGGACTCAAGGAGGGCAGAAGGGACTCAGGAGGGCAGAAAGGACTCAGGAGGGCAGAAGGAACTCAGGAGGGCAAAAAGGACTCAGGAGGGCAGAAGGGACTCAGGAGGGCAGAAGGGACTCAAGGAGGGCAGAAGGGACTCAGGAGGGCAAAAAGGACTCAGGAGGGCAGAAGGGACTCAAGGAGGGCAGAAGGGACTCAAGGAGGGCAGAAGGGACTCAGGAGGTCAAAAAGGACTCAGGAGGGCAGAAGGGACTCAGGAGGGCAGAAGGGACTCAGGAGGGCAGAAGGCACTCAGGAGGTCAAAAAGGACTCAGGAGGGCAGAAGGGACCCAGGAGGGCAGAAGGGACTCAGGAGGGCAGAAGGCACTCAGGAGGGCAGAAGGGACTCAGGAAGGCAGAAGGGACTCAGGAAGGCAGAAGGCTTAAACCACCCTCTGGGAACAAGGAGGGCTGGCAGGAATACTGCAGGTACTGATCAGTGAAGGATGTGTCCATAAATATTTGTTCCTTTCACTCCTCCTAGTTGTCTTACAAGAAGAATTGGCTTCTTGTGCCTGCAGAAGTGTTTTATGCTTCTCCAGCTGGAGCGTGACTGTTCACACACTGCCATGCACAGCTACAGCCTCCGCTGCTGCACTTCTCCCTCCTCATGCAAAGGAGGAGCAGCCAGCAGAGTGCTCTTGTGGCCAAGCAAATGGTCTCCTGCGGTGCAGCAAGAAGAGTGTGGCCAGCAGGTGTGTGTCCAGTCCTGGGCTCCTCAATTTAACAAGGATATTGAGGCTCTTGAAGGTGTCCAGAGGAGGGCAACAAAGCTGGGGAGGGGTCTGGGGCACAGCCCTGTGAGGAGAGGCTGAGGGAGCTGGGGTTGCTTAGCCTGGAGAAGAGGAGGCTCAGGGGAGACCTTCTTGCTCTCTCCAACTCCCTGAAGGGAGGTTGTAGCCAGGTGGGGGTTGGTCTCTTCTCCCAGGCAAGCAGCACCAGAACAAGAGGCCACAGTCTCAAGCTGTGCCAGGGGAGGTTTAGGCTGGATGGTAGGAAGAAGTTCTTCCCAGCAAGAGAGATTTGCCACGGGAATGTGCTGCCCAGGGAGGTGGTGGAGTCCCCATCCCTGGAGGTGTTCAAGAGGGGATTGGATGTGGCACTTGGTGCCATGGTTTAGTTGTCAGGAGGTCTCTGGTGACAGGTTGGACTTGATGATCTCTGAGGTCTCTTCTAACCTTATTGATTCTATGATTCAAAGAAGGTTCTCTCTCCCCTCTGCTCTGCCCTAGTGAGACCATATCTGGAGTACTGAGTCCAGTTCTGGGCTCCAGGGAAGGCTACAGAGGTGCTGAGGGGCCTGGAGCATCTCTGTGAGGAGCAAAAGCTGAGAGCCCTGGAGAAGAGCAGCCCCAGAGGGGATCTGAGCAATGCTCAGCAAGAGCTAAAGGGTGGAAGGCAAGAGGCTGGGGCCAGACTCTTCTCAGTAGTGCCCAGGGGCAGGACAAGGGGCACTGGGCACAAACTGGAACCCAGGAGGCTCCATCTGAACAGGAGGAGAAAGTTGTTTGGTGTGAGGCTGCTGGAGGCCTGGAGCAGGCTGCCCAGAGAGGTTGTGGAGTCTCCTTCTCTGGAGAGGTTCACTACAGTATCACAGAATCACCAGGGTTGGAAGAGACTTCAAGGATCATCGAGTCCAGCCTGTTACCACAGACCTCCTGACTAAACCATGGCACCAAGTGCCACGGCCAAACCCCCCCTGGCCATTGTGCTCCTGGGCAAGCTGCTGGGGGTGCCCTGCTCTAGCAGGGAGGTCCCTTCCAACCCCCACGAGTCTGTGGTTCAGTGCAGGCTGAATTTAACACTAGCCTGAGGATGTAAAGACGTGTGGAAAGTCAGGGAAGGATGAGCTGATGCCTCGACAGCTTGTGCCAGGGGAATCTCCGCTTTGCTTAGGACCTAGGGAAGGGGAAGCCTGGGGCTCAGGTCATCACTGCCAGCTCCGGGAGCTCAGCTTGGAGCCTGGGCTGAGAGCTCGCAGGGCGAGGCAGCCCTGCCTCGGGGGAGCAGAAGGAGTGTTTAAAAACCTAATCAGAGTCACTGGGGAAATGTGGCAGTGTTTAAAGGCTGACATAACAGCGCCTGTCTTGTCTCTGCCGCCTCTGCTAATGAGCGTGAATTGAGAGCATTAGAGATCTATCCGCAGGCATTAGTGGGTGTGAGTCAGGGGATCGCAGCTGTAATTAGTCTCATCTTCCCCTGCCAGCCAAGCCTCCTGCCTGCCTGCCTGCCGCTGGCCAGGAGAGCCCTCCCGTGCTCTGCCCTGCCCCAGGCTCCAGATGGCCACCGCGGCTCAAGGCCAGGGCAGGGAGTGCCTACACCTGGGTGTAGAAGGGCTTCTGTCTCCCAGTGCCTACACCTGGTTGTGGAGGGCTTCTGTCTCCCAGTGCCTACACCTGGGTGTAGAAGGGCTTCTGTCTCCCAGTGCCTACACCTGGGTGTAGAAGGGCTTCTGTCTCCTCCTGGTTGTAGAAGGGCTTCTGTCTCCCAGTGCCTACACCTGGCTGTAGAAGGGCTTCTGTCTCCCAGTGCCTACACCTGGCTGTAGAAGGGCTTCTGTCTCCCAGTGCCTACATCTGGGTGTAGAAGGGCTTCTGTCTCCCAGTGCCTACACCTGGGTGTAGAAGGGCTTCTGTCTCCCAGTGCCTACACCTGGCTGTAGAAGGGCTTCTGTCTCCCAGTGCCTACACCTGGCTGTAGAAGGGCTTCTGTCTCCCAGTGCCTACACCTGGCTGTAGAGGCTTATCTTTGTCTCCTAGTGCCTACACCTGGGTGTAGAAGGGCTTCTGTCTCCTAGTGCCTACACCTGGGTGTAGAGGCTTATCTTTGTCTCCTAGTGCCTACACCTGGGTGTAGAAGGGCTTCTGTCTCCTAGAAGGCTTCTCTTTGTCTCCCAGTGCTTACACCTGGATGTAGAAGGCTTCTCTTTGTCTCCCAGTGCCTACACCTGGTTGTAGAAGGGCTTCTGTCTCCTAGTGCCTACACCTGGCTGTAGAAGGCTTCTCTTTGTCTCCTAGTCCCTACACCTGGTTCTCTTTGTTTCCCTAAGAGAAATCTGGACTCCTTCTCTAGGGAACTTCAGAAACCTGATGAGAACTTTGAGTCTGGTTTATGTGATCTGTTTGCTATGGGAAGCCTTTCACTTTAGGAGAACTTTCAGCCTTCAGAACAGTTTTCCCTTCCCTTCCCTTCCCTTCCCTTCCCTTCCCTTCCCTTCCCTTCCCTTCCCTTCCCTTCCCTTCCCTTCCCTTCCCTTCCCTTCCCTTCCCTTCCCTTCCCTTCCCTTCCCTTCCCTTCCCTTCCCTTCCCTTCCCTTCCCTTCCCTTCCCTTCCCTTCCCTTCCCTTCCCTTCCCTTCCCTTCCCTTCCCTTCCCTTCCCTTCCTCCTAAAGCTAATATTTGTTCTCCCAAATGCTTAATTTCTACAAGAAAATAGTGGTTTAGGATCACAGAATCCCAGACTGGTTTGAGTTGGAAGAAACCTTTAAAGGACATCAAGTCCACCTCCTCAGCACTCAGCAGGGACATCTGCAGCTACAGCAGGTTGTTCAGAGCCCCAAACAACCTCACCTGGAGTGGTTCCAGGAATGGGGCAGCTCCACCTCCCTGGGCAGCCTGGGCCAGGCTCTCACCACCCTCAGGGGCAAACATTTCTTCCTTCTCTCTAATCTGACTCTCCCTCTCTTCATTTCAAACCATCACCCCTTGCCCTATCACATCAGGCCCTGCTCAAAGGTCTGTCCCCAGCTTTCTGCTCAGCCCTTGAAGCACTGCAAGGCCACCAGAAGGTCTCCCTGGAGCCTTCTCTTCTCCAGGCTGAACAACCTCTCAGCCTAGCCTCACAGCAGAGGGCTTCCAACCCTCCCTGCATTGCTGTGGCAATGAAGTCATAGAATCATAGAATCAATAAGGTTGGAAAAGAGCTCAGAGATCAGCAAGCCAAAGAAGAAAAGCCTGCAGAGAAAGGATCCAGGACCTGAGCTTGTCCTGGCTTCTCTTCCTCTCCCTCCATGCTCCCAAATCCTCTTTGTGACCTGTTCAGTGAAGCCTCCTGGAGCCCCATCAGCAAAGCCTGGCCCAGCAGCAATCTGGCTGCTGCTCTGTGGGGGGTGCTGGGAGGGAATTGGGGCTGGAGCTGCCCAGCCAGCCGTGCTTGTTGGGCCGGAGCTTGGTCCCCTGGCTTCCCCCAGCATTTTTCCTGATGCTATGAAATTCATTTGGAAAAAAACCCAAAATGCACTGGCTGCTGTGATTGATTAGATGCCTTTGCCCTGCTACATTTAATCGATGGCAGTGGGCATTTAGTGTGTTCTATGCACTGCAAATCCATAGTGATTAGTACCTCATTAACCTTTTCCTTTCTTCTGATGGTCTTCTTGCAAAGCAGAGAGCATCCCCCTCCAGCCCGGCAGAGATGGCTTTGTAGGCAAGTTCGCTGCTGACACCAAGCTGTGTGGTGCAGGAGACACGCTGGAGGGAAGGGATACATCCAGAGGGACCTGGACAGGCTGGAGAGCTGGGCACAAGCCAACCTCAGGAGGTTCAACAAGACCAAGGGCAGGGTCCTGCAGCTGGGTTGAGGCAATCCCAGGCACAAATCCAGGCTGGGCAGGGACTGGCTGGAAAGCAGCCCTGAGGAGAGAGACTTGGGGGTGCTGGGGGAGGAGAAGCTCACCAGGAGCTCTCAGTGTGCACTTGCAGCCCAGAAAGCCAACCAGAGCCTGGGCTGCAGCAGAAGTGTGGCCAGCAGGGCAAGGGAGGTGATTCTCCCCCTCTGCTCAGCTCTGGGGAGACCCCACCTGGAGTACTGCCTCCAGTTCTGGAGCCCCTATGGCAAGAGGGATCTGGAGGTGCTGGAAGGTGTCCAGAGAAGGGCCAGGAGGATGAGCAGAGGGCTGGAGCTGCTCTGCTGTTGAGGACAGACTGAAGGAGTTGGGGCTGTTCAGTCTGGAGAAGAGAAGGCTCCCAGGTGACCTCATTGTGGCCTTCCAGGATCTGAAGGGGGCTACAGGAAGGCTGGGGAGGGACTTCTCAGGATCTCAGGCAGTGATAGGACTAGGGGGAATGGAATGAAGCTGGAGGTGGGGAGATTCAGGCTGGAGGTGAGGAGGAAGTTCTTCCCCATGAGAGTGGTGAAGCCCTGGAATGGGTTGTCCAGGGAGGTGGTTGGGGCCCTGTCCCTGGAGGTGTTTAAGGCCAGGCTGGATGAGGCTCTGGCCAGGCTGATCTAGTGTGGGGTGTCCCTGCCCATGGCAGGGGGGTTGGAACTGGCTGATCCTTGTGGTCCCTTCCAACCTGACTGATTCTATGATGCTATGATGCTATGATAAGAATAGGAGTGGGACCCTGCAGCCCTATTACTTCTCTGAGTACCCGGAGCAAACGTGGTGTAAATCATCTCACCAGGACAGAGATGCTCTGGGGAAGGTTTGCTCACCTCCAGGCTCCCACAGTATAACCTGGCCAACACCTCAGCCTCTAAATCTGTGGTGAGGGTTGAGTGGGGAGGAAAGCTCAGCAGACCCCGGGGAGGTGAATGTGCCTGAGGAAGAAAACTGCTGAGTGCTCCTGAAGCAATTTGTGTTGTCACAGCAGGAGTGAGCTGCTGCCTGGTGAGCTTCTTGTGTTGCACTTGCCCCTAGGACACAGACTGCATGGTGCTGGAAGGGACCCTCAAAGGTCATCTTGTCCAACTCCCCTGCTTTCAGCAGGGACTTCCCCAACCAGATCAGGTTGCTCAGAGCCTCATCAAGCCTGGCCTTGAATGTCTGCAGGATGGGGCTTCCACCACCCCCCTGGGCAAGCTGTTCCACTACCCTCTAGACCACAGTCTCTGTATCTACACTGTATTCCAAGACAGACTCAGACCAATTCATTTGAATGAGATAAATGTCTTCAAATGAGATAAATATCTTCAACCAGCTGAGCTCTGTGCACGTTTGCCAGTTCTCAGTGTGAGTGAAGCCCCTGAATTCCCCACCTGCTGGGAGGCTGAACTTGCACGAATGAGCTGTGTGATGCTCAGCCTGGTCTGGGATTGATGAATATATTAGGAGAGCTCTCCAGAGAGGGGCTGGGCTTCCCTCACAGGCATTTGGTGCTCTCCAGCTGCAGTGACTGCTGTGGGGTCAGGAGGGAGGGCACAGGCTCTGCTCACTTGCTCCCTGGGATAGGACAAGGGGCAATGGATGTAAGCTGCAGCACAGGAGGTTCCACCTCAACACAAGGGGGAACTTCTTCACTGTAAGGGTCACAGAGCACTGGAACAGGCTGCCCAGAGAGGTTGTGGAGTCTCCTCTGGACACTTTCAAGGCCCATATGGATGTGGATGTGTTCCTGTGTGATCTGAGCTGGATTTTATGGTCCTGCTCTGGCAGGGGAGGGTGGACTCAATGATCTTCAGAGGTCCCTTCCAACCCCTGACATCCTCTGAAGCCAGTCCCTGCTCTGCCTGCCCTGACACCCTGTGAAGCCAGTCCCTGCTCTGCCTGCCCTGACACCCTGTGAAGCCAGTCCCTGCTCTGCCTGCCCTGACACCCTGTGAAGCCAGTCCCTGCTCTGCCTGCCCTGACACCCTGTGAAGCCAGTCCCTGCTCTGCCTGCCCTGACACCCTGTGAAGCCAGTCCCTGCTCTGCCTGCCCTGACACCCTGTGAAGCCAGTCTCTGCTCTGCCTGCCCTGACACCCTGTGAAGCCAGTCCCTGCTCTGCCTGCCCTGACACCCTGTGAAGCCAGTCCCTGCTCTGCCTGCCCTGACACCCTGTGAAGCCAGTCCCTGCTCTGCCTGCCCTGACACCCTCTGAAGCCAGTCCCTGCTCTGCCTGCCCTGACACCCTGTGAAGCCAGTCCCTGCTCTGCCTGCCCTGACAGCCAGGGCCACCTTGTGACTTACAGATGGTTTGTGCTGGGCGTTACAAAACAAAACAAACAAGCCCCCCAAAAGGAAAGAAAAGACTAAATAGCTGGTGATGCAAGTGGCTGTTTCTTTCAGGCATCTCAAAGAGGACTCAAGGGAGCCTAAGTGCAAGAAATTGCTGGAGAGGGAGGAGGATTGCAGCTCTCCCACTGGCTGGCACCGTGATGCAGAGCTACACTCGGTGCTGGCACAGGGAGGAGATGACTGCAGGCAAAGCTGGGGGAAACTTCTTGTAGCTACAAGGGGGGGTTGCCACAAAATGTAGCTCTAGCTCCAGCAAATGCTCTCCCCACACCTGCTTTTAATTGGAATTGCTTTGACTTTGGCTTTCAATAAGTGGCCAAGCATTGAAATGGCATCGAACCAACATCTTTGTGGTGCAGTATTCTCACCTGCAGTCCTCTGCTTGATTTGATCAACTTGTTGTAATCCAAGCAGCATCTAAACTGTAATCCTGTGGTGTTCACCTCATGGAAACAGTAGGTCTCAGAGGTTTGGAGCTAAAATCATCCTCTTAGATCACTTTGACGATGGGAACCAACGAATTACCAGCCAGCTGAACCTGTTTCAGGCCAGCTTCACTCTGCAACAGTCTCAGCGTGGCACTCAGCACTGTGTGTGCAAAGATTTGCTGATACAGAAGGGTTTAAGAAGAATCTCAGTTCCCACCTCCTCTGCCTGCCTGAACCTTCAGACCTTGGGGCTGAATTCTGCTGGATTCAGCTTTAACCACAAGGACAAATGGGGAGGTGGTGAAGCTTCTGCACCTGCCCTTGGCAGCTGGCTGGGATGTGCCAGGTTGAACTCGTTCTGATTCCCCACGGCAGCAATCAGGCATTGGGAGCGTTCCTGGATCATGATATTCTCCTGACTCAGAGCTAAACTATCAGACTATCTCATATGGCAGCCTGGGGGCTGAATTGTGCTGGGTTCAGCTTGTCATAGAATCATAAAATCAATAAAGTTGGAAAAGACCTCAGAGATCAGCAAGTCCAACCTGTCACCCAACACCTCCTGACAACTAAACCATGGCACCAAGTGCCACATCCAATCCCTTTTTGAACACCTCCAGGGATGGGGACTCCACCACCTCCCTGGGCAGCACATCCCAATGGCCAATCTCTCTTGCTGGGAAGAACTTTCTCCTCACCTCCAGCCTAAACTTCCCCTGGCACAGCTTGAGACTGTGTCCTCTTGTTCTGGTGCTGCTTGTCTAGAAGAGACCAACCATCACCTAGCTACAACCTCCCTTCAGGCAATTGGAGAGAGCAAGAAGGTCTCCCCTGAGCCTCCTCTTCTCCAGGCTAAGCAACCCCAGCTCCCTCAGCCTCTCCTCACAGGGCTGTGCTCCAGACCCCTCCCCAGCCTTGTTGCCCTTCTCTGGACACTTTCAAGTGTCTCAATGTCCTTCTTAAACTGAGGAGCCCAGAACTGGACACAGGACTCAAGGTGTGGCCTGAGCAGTGCTGAGCACAGGGCAGGATGACCTCCCTGCTCCTGCTGCTCCTACCACAAGACAAGTGGTGAGGTGCTGCTGGAACCTGGGGGGCCCAGGACTTGTGTTTGCAAACCCTCACCGTGCTTTTTCCTCCCTCTTGGCTCTTTCTGCAGCCCTCTTAACTGCAGCCCTCAGCTGCTCCTGGCCCATGCTGAGGAAAGCACATGTTCAAGCTGCACAAACCAGCCCAGCCAACCAGGGCCAGAGGGTTTGGAGCCAATCTGCTAAACAGGGATTTAGCCAGGAGGCAGCCCCGAGTGCCAGCCATCTCCTAATACTCTGTTAAGGAGCCTAGCAGCACAGGCAGCTGCTGCTTCCTCCCCGGCCCTCCTCACGGCTCAGCTCATCCTGCAGCTCTGCAGCAAGGCATTTCCAAGCAGAATCACATTCCCTTGCCTTCTTGCTACAGTGCCTTTTAATTAGGAGAGCAGCTGCTCTGGAAAGAGGGAGCTCACTTCTCAAAGAGTGCTCTGGAAAGTGATTACAATGGATTAAAGCAGAAAGGTTAGGCAATTTGTTTAGCTGGCACTTAGCACAGGCACCAGATTATTTTGTGCTGCAAGGGTGGTTTAAAAAGGAAAACAGATAACACCTTCCTGGCTCTCACCAGCCTTGAGGAACTCTGCTGCACAAGGCAGGTGCTGGCTCTGAAATGCTCTCTGCAGGTTGTGCCTACACAACATCCAACTGCTCCACCAGCTCAGTCTGAGGGTGCTGGAGCTCTGTAGCTGGGGGCTGTGTAGCTCCTCCAGCTAACAAAAGTCTAGTCCAGCCAGGACTTGCCCCAGGTTTTTTTCTCTCCACTCCAAAGGACTGCAGAGGAATTGCCCTTTCCATCCAGTGCCTTTCCATCCTGTCAATTGCTGCCAGAGAATCACAGGATTGATCAGATTGGAAAAGACCTTTAAGACCGTGGAGTTCAGTTATTAGCTAGCATTGACAACTCCTCAATTAAACCAAGTCACTAAGCACTACCTCTACATGACTCTTAAATACCACCAGGGATGGTGACTCCACCACCTCCCTGGGCTGCCTGTTCCAGTGTCTGAGAACCCTTTAAGTGAAAAAATTCTTCCTAATAGCCATCCTGCACTTCCCTTGGTGCAATTTGAGGCTGTTTCCTCAAGTTTTTACTTGGTTGAACAGACCAATCTCCACCTGACTCCAACCTCCATTCAGGCAGCTGTAGGAGAGCAATGAGGTCTCCCCTGAGCCTCCTCTTCTCCAGGCTAAACACCCCCAGTTCCCTCAGCTGCTCCTCACCAACCCTGGTCTCCAGAGCCCTCCCCAGCTTTGTTGCCCTTCTCTGGACATGCTCAGTGTCTGCCAACTACCCACCTGGCAGAGCTCCCTTTCTCAAAGGACTATTTTAGAATCATGGAATTGCCAGGGTTGGAAGGGACCTCAAGGCTCAGCCAGCTCCAACCCCCCTGCCATGGGCAGGGACACCTCACACTACAGCAAGTTGCTCACAGCCACATCCAGCCTGCTGCAAACACCTCCAGGGATGAGGCTTCCACCACCTCCCTGGGCAACCTGTGCCAGTCTCTCACCACCCTCATGGGGAACAACTTCTTCCTAACATCCAACCTGAATCTACCCACTTTCAGCTTTGTTCCAGGGTTTGACAGCAGTGAGAATCTGGCCTGTGGAGCCTCCCAGCCCTGCATGGGCATGGCAACCTGCTGTGAGGCATCTGCTCAGCAGCATTACTTCTGCTGAGAAAGCCTTCAGAGGTTTCACTCAGCTGTGGGAACAATCCTGTGCCCAGGAGCTGGATGAAGCCTCTCACTCCCCTCTGGCCCGAGGCTGTGTGCTGCTCACTCTCCACTGCGTGGCTTAAGCACTTAAAGCAGTGCAAAGGATAAAGCCCCTGGAAATTAATCAGTTTCACTGCAAAGCTGAGGTTCTATCAGAGGATCTCAATCCTTTTCTCCTCCAAAGGAAAAGCAGTGGGGGTCCAACAAAGATCCAGCTTGCACGATGTGTGAGCAATCTAAACCTGGGTAGTATCTGGTGACTCAAACTTTGTGTGTGCTCTGGGAGCAGAAGCGAGGACTGGCATCCCATCCAAAGAGGTGCCTCAGAGCTGGCTCATGGCAAGTGGCAGCTGGATGGGGCACCCCAAGGATGGCCAGCTTCCACTGGCATGGTTGTAGTTGCAGCAAGAAACCAGAATTGTTTCCCAGTCTCATGTACATGCAGTGTGCCCAGGTGGCCAAGAAGGCCAAGGGCATCCTGATCTGCATCAGGAACAGTGTGGCCAGCAGGAGCAGGGAAGTCCTTGTGCCCTGTGCTCAGCACTGCTGAGGCCACACCTTGAGTCCTGTGTCCAGTTCTGGGCTCCTCAGTTTAAGAAGGACATCGAGACTCTTGAACATGTCCAGAGAAGGGCAAGAAAGCTGGGGAGGGGTCTGGAGCACAGCCCTGTGAGGAGAGGCTGAGGGAGCTGGGGTTGCTTAGCCTGGAGAAGAGGAGGCTCAGGGGAGACCTTCTTGCTCTCTCCAACTCCCTGCAGGGAAGTTGTAGCCAGGTGGGGGTTGGTCTCTTCTCCCAGGCAAGCAGCACCAGAACAAGAGGACACAGTCTCAAGCTGTGCCAGGGGAAGTTTAGGCTGGATGTTAGGAAGAAATTCTTCCCAGCAAGAGAGATTGGCCATGGGAATGTGCTGCCCAGGGAGGTGGTGGAGTCCCCATCCCTGGAGGTGTTCAAGAGGGGATTGGATGTGGCACTTAGTGCCATGGTTTAGTTGTCAGGAGGTGCTGGGTGACAGGTTGGACTTGATGATCTCTGAGGTCTTTTCCAACCTCATTGATTCTATGATGCTGTGTGTGTTTCTGCTGGGCAGCACTGGACTGAACTTCTTCCAGTCATGGGAAGGCTTGGGTTGGAAGAAACCTTTAAAGGTCATGGTCTCCAACCTCCCTGCAGTCAGCAAACACATCTGCAACTAGAGCTGGTTGTTCAGAGCCCCAAACAGCCTGACCTGGCATGGTTCCAGGGATGGTGCAGCTACCACCCCTCTTGGCAACCTGGGGCAGGGTCTCACCACCATCAGTGTCAAATGTTTCTTCCTTCTCTCCAGTCTGAATCTGCCTCTTTTAGTTTCAAACCATCACCCCTTGTCCTGTCACAATAGGCCCTGCTCCAAAGTCTGTCCCCAGCTGCCTGCTCAGCCCCTTGCAGTACTGAAAGGCCAGCAGAAGGTCGTGGTTTAGGCTTGGGACATTGGCATTGTGATAGTTCCCATGGTCAAAATTTCAAGGAGCATACAAGGGATGTGGTTCAGTGGCAGTGGCTCAGCAGTAGTGGAGGGATTGTGAGGTCTGAGTGAGTGGTTGGATTTGATGATCTCAAAGGTCTCTTCCAACCTCAACAGTTCTATGGTTCTGTGATATCACAGAATGGCTTAAGTTGGAAGAGACCTCAGAGATCACCTCCTGCAGCAGCCCTGCCATGGGCAGGGACACCTCTCAACCAGCCGTGGCTGCTCAGGGCCTCATCCAACCTGGCCTCAAATGCCTCCAGGGAGGAGGCATCCACAACCACTCTGGGCAATCTATTCCAGAGCCTCACCACCATCATACTGAAGAACTTCTTACTCAGATCCAGCCTAACCCTACTCTCCCTCAGCTTCAAACCATTCCCCCTTGTCCTGTCTCTACACACCCTCAGGAAAAGTCCCTCCCCAGCCTTCCTTGTAGGATCCTTTCAGGTATGGCAGGCAGCTCTAAGGTTCCCCCTGGAGTCTTCTCCTCTCCATGCTGAACACCCCCAGCACCACCAGACCCATCCAGCCATGAAATCCCCCTGGGGTCTGCAGCCAGGGCGCTGCCACGCTCTGCTGAAGCGGGGAGAACTGGGTGTGCTGCTCCACTTCCCAGCCAGCCCAGCACAGAGGCACCTCACTCTGCAGGAGGCTTGTGTTGACACACTTGGTGTCTTCTCCTAGGAGACACCAAAAAAGGTTGGGAGATGCTGAGCTGCTTGTGAGGATCCTGCTTTAAATAGAGGAGTCTGCCGGCAGGGTGCTGGAGCAGCAAACCAGCGTTTGGAGCGCAATCCACAACCACACAACCCCCTGCTTGCCCTCCTCTGCTTGTGTTTGGCTGCTGTGGGTGGATTTGTGCTTCCCCTCACTTTTCTCTCCTGTGTTGTCCCCTCTCTCTCTCTCCTGTGTTGTCCCTTCCCTTTCCAGCAGCCTTGCCTGCTCCATCTGCTTATTTATCCCCCGCCCTTAGAATCCGAATTTCAATTAGCACTCTGCTTTGTTTAGCTTTGTTTTAAACAAGGCTCTGAGAGCTCCCACAAAGCTTCCAGGCATCAGGCTGCTTGTAATGCAGCTGTTAAAGCTCTTCCATCATGCCCACCAACAAAATGAATTCCCTTGCCATCAAGGCGCGTCTGACAAATGAGGTTTAATCCTCCTCTGCTGCCGCAGATAGAAGGCACTTCAGTGAAGGCAGAAAGGTTTCAAAGGGCTGAGGTGGAAAACGGTCCTCTTGCCCAGTGCCCCAGAGGTGTTAAAGGGACTAACACCTCCTGCAGGGAGAAGTAAGTCATCCTGCAGCGGGAAAAGCTGGCCCTGGATTTCCCCACCGACTTCTAATCCTGACGCTTCCCTTTCACACCTGAAGTGCCAAGTGAGGGAGGTGGGAGCAGAGAGTGGCAGTGTCCCCAGCAAGGGTCATAGAATGGCTCAGGTTGGAAGGGATCTCAGAGATCATCTACCCCAACCTCCCTGCCATGGGCAGGGACACCTCTCAACCAGATGTGGTTGCTCAAGGCCTCATCCAACATAGCCTTCAGCACCTCCAAGGAGGGAGCATCCACAGCCTCCCTGGGCATCCTGTTCCAGAGCCTCACCACCATCCTACTGAAGAGCTTCTTACTCAGATCCAGCCAAAACCTACTCTCCCTCAGCTTCAAACCATTCCCCCTTGTCCTGTCTCTACACACCCTCAGGAAAAGTCCCTCCCCAGCCTTCCTGTAGGATACTTTCAGGTACTGGCAGGCAGCTCTAAGGTTCCCCCTGGAGTCTTCTCCTCTCCAGGCTGAACACCCCCAGCTCCCTCAGCCTGGCCTCACAGCAGAGCTGCCCCGACCCTTGGACATCTTTGTGGCCCTCTTCTGGACTCACTCCAACAGTTCACAGTTCTTATGGTGAGGACACCAGAACTGGATGCAGTATTCAAGGTGGGGTCCAGAGCAGAGCAAAGGCAATAAATGACCTCTCTTCACCTGCAGACCACACTCAACCCCCTCACACTCACTGTGGCTTGCAGATCCAGCTGCCTGCTGCCCTGCCAGCTCCTCTCTCTGGATCTCAATCCCCAGGATCCCTCACAGGAGGACCTTCTCCAGGCTGGCTGTGTTTGCTAAATGAAGGGGCTTCATGGCAGTGAGGCTGGGTTTGACTCCAAGCCTGACAACATAAACTGCTTCAACACCCTGTCAGTAATGTCTGTGACTAGATCTCAATGGCTTGTGATTAAAATGAAGCTGGTGCTGAAGTTCTCAGCTGAATGGATGAGTTGCCAGTGCTATAATTTAGCCATGACAATTACCAGCACTCCACCAGCTGGGGCACTGGGCAATGGAAAACCAACCACATGGCTCAAGGGATGGGTGCCATGTACCCCAGGTGGTCTGTTCTCCAGGGTCTAGGAGATTCCCTCTGCCTGCCAAAGTGGCTCTCTTGTGTGTCCCATTTGTGGGTGCTGGGCATTGGTCCCTTCTATGGCATGGATGGGCCTGGGGAAAGCCACTTCTGCTGCTCTGTGAGTGGGAGGCCAGGCCAAAGGAAGAATGGAAGGACTGAGGATAAGAAGACTCTACAGAGGGATTTGAGGAGGTTGGATCCATTGGCTGGAGCCAGCCATATGAGGTCAAACAATGCCAGGTGCTTTGTCTCATACTCGGGTCACAACAACCCCATTAAAATTCCAGGCTTGGAGCAGAGTGGCTGGAAAGCTGCCTGGTAGAGAATGACCTGGAGATGCTGGTCAACAGCCAGCTAAACAGGAGCCCCTGAGGGGCCTTGGCTGGAGCATGTCCAAAGAAGGGCAATGGAGCTGGTGCAGGGTCTGCAGAACAGGTCTGGAGGAGCAGCTGAGGGAACTAGGGTTCTCCAGTCTGGAGACAAGGAGGCTGAGGAGAGACCTTCTGGCTCTCTACAACTCCCTGAATGGAGGTTAGAGTCAGGTGGAGGTTGGTCTCTTCTCCCAAGGAACAAGTGGCAGGACAAGAAGAAACACCCTCAAGTTGCACCAGGGGAGTTTAGGTTGCACACAAGGAACAGTTATTTTCCCCAAAAAGGTTGTCAAGGCCTGGCACAGGCTGCCCAGGGCACTGGTGGAGTGCCCATCCCTGCAGGCATGTGGTGCTGAGGGACCTGGTTTAGCAGGGTGCTGGGCTGGCAGCTGAACTTGGTGACCATACAGGTCTCTTCCAACTAAACAACTCTACCATCCTACAACTCCATGTCAAAGCCAGGCACCCTGCCCTGCCACCCACAGCTGCCACCCCATGCCCAGCTCTCACTCCCCATGGTGCACCCTGCCCTGCCACCCCATGCCCAGCTCTCGTTCCCCACCGTACACCCTGCCCTGCCACCCCATGCCCAGCTCTCACTCCCCATGGTGCACCCTGCCCTGCCACCCCATGCCCAGCTCTCACTCCCCATGGTGCACCCTGCCCTGCCACCCCATGCCCAGCTCTCACTCCCCATGGTGCACCCTGCCCTGCCACCCCATGCCCAGCTCCCTGTCCCCACCGTGCACCCTGCCCTGCCACCCCATGCCCAGCTCTCACTCCCCATGGTGCACCCTGCCCTGCCACCCCATGCCCAGCTCCCTGTCCCCACCGTGCACCCTGCCCTGCCACCCCATGCCCAGCTCTCTGTCCCCACCGTGCTCTCCCACCCCTGCGATGAGCTGCTCGCAGGCCTCAGCCCGGGCGGCCACCACCCTGGCCCCGCCCCCGCTGCGACTCGCAGCCAATGAGCGCTGGGGGCGGAGCGGGGCGGGCCGCGTGCCGCTCTGTATAACGCGTCGCCCGGCAACGGCCGGCACGTCACTTCCGGGGGAGCCGCCGCGAGGCGCCGCGGGCGCGCGGCTCGGCGGAGCGGGGTGGACGGTGCCGACCGGGGCAGCGCCTGCGGTGGGTCGGGGCTGCGACGGGGCAGGCAGGTCCTGCCCGGTCCTAGTCCGGCGAGATGAGCGCGGAGCTGGACGGCGTGTCGGTGCACTCCTCCTCCTCCTCGTCGGGCTCGCTGGGCTCGGCGGCGGGACCGGCTCCGCGCCCGCTGTCGGCTAACGTGCGGCGGCTGCACCAGGCGCTGACGGCGCTGCTGAGTGAGTCGGAGCGGGAGCGCTTCATCCTCTGCCTCAATGCGTACCACGGCCGCCGCAACGTCTGCGACCTGGTGCGCTCCCTCCGTGCTCTCCTCGACGGCCCCCGACGCCGGCAGCTCCTGCCGCTGCTCCGCCTCGTCCTGCCGCGCTCCGACCAGCTCCTCTTCGACCAGTACACGGCCGAGGGGCCCTACCTGCCGCCGCCTAGCCGGCCCCCGCCTGCCCCGACCCCGTCGCCGGTGTACCCCGGGGAGCTACGGCAGGTGACCCTGCGGCGGAGCAAAGCCCACGAGGGGCTGGGCTTCAGCATCCGCGGCGGGGCCGAGCACGGCGTCGGCATCTATGTGTCCCTGGTGGAACCGGGCTCCCTGGCCGAGCGTGAGGGGCTGCGCGTCGGCGACCAGATCCTGGGTGTCAACGGCAAGTCTCTGGACAGGGTGACCCACGCCGAGGCTGTAAAGGTGAGCCGGCTCCCAACCGGGCTCCGGCTGCTGTGCCTCCCGTCTTGCCGCGGCCCGGGCTCTGCTTCACCCGTGTCCCGTCCTGCGTTCCTCTGCAACGTGGTCCCCCGGTTCGTTGCCCGTGTGCCCCGTCCCGCTGCGCCCCTCGGAGCCGGTGGCACTGCGTGTGTCTATTGCGCTCCCTGCATCCTTTTCTCCTCCTTTACCCACCCGGTGTTGCCTCCGTGTGCCCCGTCCAGCTTCGTTTTCTCCCGCTGCGACGGCTGCTCCGTCCCGCTGTATCCCGTGGGACGGCAGCCCATGGGTCCCTCCTCTCCGGAACCGCGGCAGTGGAACCCGCAGCCCTTTCACAGAGCCGGTGCCGGGTTTACATTGAGCCGGGGAGATCGCCCCGCTGGCGTACGGGCGGCAGCAGCGAAGTTTCCCGTGCCGTTAATGATGCCCGCCGTTGGCACGGGCAGTAAGGAGCTGCCGGGCTCAGGCTGGCGTCAGCCGCAGCTCCCGCCGTGCTAGGTTCGTCCCTTCGGTACCAGGCACGTCTGTGAAACGCAGCTCTGCTGCTTTTGCCTTCTGCTCGCTCTGGGAGGTTCGCGGAAGTTGGGAATCTGCTTGAGCCGGGTTTTGAGTCAGGTACTCCAACCTCTAGACCGTGTTTTCTTCTCCCAAACGTAGGGAAACTGAGGCACGGAGAAGCAGAACAGTCCCCACCGTTCCCCTCACCCCGGGAGTGCACGGTGCCCGAGGCAGATCCCACATCCCTCTGTGTCAGGGGGAGAAGGAGAACAGTTACACAACCAAAGTGTCCCCAGCGTTTCCCGCAGAGCGTTTCCAGCCCTGGGGACCTGTTGTGTGTAGCAGCAGGGGTGCCGTTGATGTCAGCTGTCTTGTAAGGCTCCATCGGGCACCTCCATAAGCCGTCGGGTTTTCACCTAAAGCTTTGTATTTTGAGGCAAAAATCCACGTTTGAGCCACCCAAAGCATGCCCAGAGATGATCTTGTGGCTGCTGGGCTCAGTCCAAAGCGTCCCTGTGGCCCAGCAGCACCCAACACAGACCTTTTGAGCTGGAGAATCTACTTTTAGGGCAGCACTTTGTAGGCAGTGGGTGGAGAGCTGGGGTCTGGGGTGACACAAGGCTGTTTTGAGGCTGTTTGTGTTGTCATTCCCCTGTGGTAAGCTCAAGAGCTTCTGTTGGCAGCCTGCTCCGTGCGCTGCGTTCATCTTGCAGGGCTCTGAGCAGCGTCCTCCCTACCAGCCTGCATCCTCCCTGCCCCTCTCTAAACCACTGCCCAAGGTCAGGGCACGTCTTCCAGCTTGGGAAGGAGTCCCTGGGAATCTGAGAGCAGAGAAAAGATTTTGGGGAGTTCGTTTTCCCTCCCTAATGAGAGGGCAGCTGTGGTGGAAGCTTTGGGAAGTCACTCTGCAGTTTTGTGCCCTGAAGACTGGGGGGGAAGATAACCTCCCACACTTTGACAGTGGTGGTGGGCTGGGTAGAAACCAGGTGTCAGGAATGCTCTGGTCTCTTCAGTGGCTTGATCTCACATTCAACCCACTCTGCTGGGTAATTCACATCACTTTGTCTGTTCTCTAATCTAATGCACTTGATGCCTTTCAGGCTATTAATTTTGAGTGCAACTAAGTGCTTCCTTGCACAGAAATAGTCCCTGTAGGACGTGGTTTGCCAGGGGGTTGCTCTCTGACAAGAGCCCTGCGTTGTTAATGTGATCCTGAGAGAAAGGAGAACCTTAATTGTCTGCTTGCCAGCTGAACTTCTTTGAGCACCAGTTTGATCACACACACACACACACCCAGCTGTGCTGACACCTTCCCCAGCTCCTGCGCTCGTGTTACACCTGGGGAGGGTTTGTCACCCACGTAGTGGTGCTGGGCAGAGTTGGGAGCAGTCGCAGTGATCTGCAGTAGTGCTCTAGGAGGTCCACTGGAGATGCTAAAATGAGGCAAGTGCTAACTTGTCCTCTCATGCTGCATTTGGAAGGGGGGGGAAGTGAGGAGCAGATCGTGTGCAAGGGGGTGGAAATGCAGAGTAGATCAGGCTGAGGGATGCTGAAGGGCAGCCTTTGGAGCCTTTCCCTGGGGTTGAGTCACAAATACCTCAGCCCAACGCTTTGGACATCATGCAGGGTGTTGGGAGCTGCAGGGGCAAGAGGTAGTGGTGATGTACAGGGTGCCTTGAGCCCATGTTCTCTGCTTCCCCTGGAAACCTGGGATCTGTCTCCCATCTTGATGTGTCAGCAGCTCCCCCAAGGCCTCTGGCTGTGGTCTGGGCTTCTTGAGCAGAGCAAGCATTGTTATGTCCTGCTGTCCTCACTGGTGCCTGTTGGTTTGCTTTGTAGTGGGTCAGTGGAGAGAAACGTTGGATAAAAAGGCTTGTACCAGAGCTGGGTTTGCTCCTGAGTTTGGGTTTGGTCCATATTTGATCCCCAGGGCAGGGGAGGAGGGAAAAGGTGAGCAGAGAGAGGTTTTCTTCACACAAACCCAAGGCTGCATAGCTCTCCCAAACACTGTCTGCCTGCTTCAAAGGAGTAGATGTGGTGAGCTCTCTGTCAGCTGTCTGAAGCACAGCTTCCATTCCTGTCTGAGAAGGAGCTCATTCCCCTGCTGCACTTCCATCTTGCCTGTCCTGCAGCAAGGAGCTGTCTGTCTGGGGCAGCATTTCTATTCATAATATTCAGACTGTGTTGTTGTGAGAGTTGTCAAAGCTCTGAGGGCACAAGGCGATTGCAGAGCTCAGGAAGGCTCATCCACTGCTGGCCTGCTCCCAGGCACATCACTCTGTCCAGGGTGAGCCTGACAAACTTGCTTACTCAACTGAGATCAAGTTTCTGTCTGCCAGGGTGATGCCCAGCTGTGAATGCAGGCAGCAGGGCAGTTGTTCAGACAGAGCAGTGAATGAATCCACAGTCTTGGCTTGCTCCAGCAGCCTCATGAGGCCATTCATAGAGTCCTAGAATTGCTTGGGTTGGAAAAGCTCTCTGAGATCATGTCCAACCATTGACCTAACCCCACCATGGCCATTAAACCATGTCCCAAAGTGCCATGGCCACACGTTTCCTGCACACCTCCAGGGATGAGGACTCTACCTCCCTGTTCCAATCCCTGACCACTCTTGCAGCAAGCAAATTTTCCCTAGTATTCAACCTAACCCTCCCCTGGCACAATTTCAGGCCATTTCCTCTTGTTATATCACCTGATACTAATAGAGACTGACCCCCCCCAGCTGGCTTCAGCCTCATCAGGGAGTTGTAGAGAGCCATGAGGTCTCCCCTCAGCTTCCTCTTCTCCAGGCTAAACACCCCCAAGTCCCTCAGCTGCTCCTCCCCAGCCCTGTTCTCCAGACCCTTCGCCAGCTGCTTTGCCCTTCCCTGGACCCATCCCAGCACCTCAATGTCCTTCTTGGAGTGAGAGGCCCAAACCTGAACCCAATATTAACCCAGCAGCTCCTGCACCCAGTCGTGCTGGCTTGGTTGCTACCTTGCCATGCAACGCCTGTGCAGGAGTATCCCAGCCATTTCCAGCTCTTCCCTCTGGCAAGAGAGAGACAGACAGTGGGATAGGAGCAATTTCTGTCTCCTGCCTTCTGTTGCAGGCATTGCTCAGAGATGTGATGCACGAGGAGCTGGAGGCATGGCGCTCGCTGAAAGCTGCCATCCTGGGAAGGAGCAAAATTGCTGCACCGTGTCCTAGCTGCAAGCTGCCTGGTCCCCTGCTCCCTCTGCAGTGGGGTTTAGGAGGTGTTTTAGTGTAAATTAAATTAAAGAGTGGGATTCTGATGTGAAGGGCAAGATTACCCTTAGCACTCCAAATCAATTGGCTTAACAACCAGCTGCTTAACCTTTATGTGAGCAGCAGAGTTTCGTGCCCCGTCTGCCTTGTGCTTGTTGTTTTGGTCCAAATCAGAGTTAAGAGGCTCCACTACAGTTACCAGCTCTGCCATTCCAGCATTCAAGATGGCACTTGAGCAAAAAGAGCACTGCTGTGTGAATTGTGGAGGGAGTGCAGAAGCTTATCTGCTCATGTGAGACCCCATCTGCAGTACTGTAGCCAGTTCTGGTGCCCCCAGCATAAGAGGGATGTGGAACTGTCAGAGCAGGTTCAGGGGAGGCTTGTGGAGATGATCAGAGGGCTGGAGAACCTCCCCTGGGGGGACAGGCTGGGAGAGTTGAGGCCATTCAGCCTGGAGAAGAGAAGGCTCCAGGGAGACCTTAGAGCAGCCTCCCAGTACATGGAAGGGGCTCCGGGATGTAAAAGTACAGTGCTGGGGAGAGACTTTTGATAAGGGCTTGAAGTAAAAGGACAAGGGGTAATGGCTTTGAGCTGGAAGAGATTGAGAGTGGAGATTGAGAAGAAATTCTTTCCAGTGAGGGAGGTGAGACACTGGAACAGGTTGCCCAGGGAGGCTGTGGATGCTCTCTCCTTAGGAGTGTTTGAGAGCAGGCTGGGTGAGGCCTCGAGCAACCTGCGCTGGTGGGAGGTGTCCCTGCTCACGGCAGGAGGGTTGGAACTGGATGATCCTCAAGGTCCCTTCCAACCCAAACTGTTCTATGATTCTGTGAATCATATTTTTAGAGCTCACTTGGCACTCAGCAGCTCTGCTGTGCAGTACATGGTTGATATCATAGCACTGGTGCTGGATGTTTGTATTGATGAGCTGGAATGTTTTGTCCAGAGCAGTTAAAATTGAGCTGCTTGTGGGTTTAGATCACCAAACTGTTACCCAGGGAGGTGATTCTCCTCTAGTCAGGAGTTTGCATTAAGCTTGCACTCACTGTGTCCCTCACCCCTCACTTGTGTTACCTTGCAGTAGGTGTTTGTGTCCTTCAAATTGTTTACAGAGGAAGGGAACAGGAGAAAGTGGAAAGGGTCATGACTGATAGTGAAGGTAGTGAAGGGTCTGGAGCACAAGCCTTGTGAGGAGCAGCTGAGGGGGCTGGGGCTGTTCAGCCTGCAGAAAAGGAGGCTGAGGGGAGACCTCATTGCACTCCAAATCAATTGACTTAACAACCAGCTTCTTAACCTTTACCTTTTGCTCTCTACAACGCCCTGAAAGGAGACTGGAGCCATGCTGGGCTTGATTTCTTCTCCCTAGTAACAAAGGATAGGAGGAGAGGAAATGGCCTGGGATTGCGCCAGGGGAGGTTTAGGTTGGAGATGAGGGACAATTTGTTCCCCAAAAAGGTTGTCAAGCCTGGGCTGCCCAGGTCAGTGGTGGAGGGGCTTAAAAGCTGTGTAGCTGCTTTGCTGAGGGACACGGTGTAGTGGTGACCTGGCAGTTAATGGTTGGACTTGATTGTGACTGGGAGAGACGTTTAGGATCCTGTGATTCCCAGTTGAGTGGTTGGCTTAATGAGCTCCACCAGCCTCTGAAGAGCTGCACTGACTCTGCTGTTTGCCCTGCTGTGTCTGTTTGTGCTGACAGCTGAGTAAACCCAGATAAGCTTGATCCAAAGCACCAAACCCAGCCTGATTTGTGTGCCTGGGTCTCGGGGAGCGAGGCTCTCATCTTGGTGTAAATCTGTGGCGGCTTGGCCAACGCCGGTGGCCTCACACTGGGTTTGTTCTGAGGGACCTGGGCTAGTTCAAGCCTGATCCTTCAGAGTGGCATTGGAGGGAAGGTGTGGGTTTGCTGCAGGCATGGTGGGGCTGGGGGGGAAGGCTGGTGATGAGACAGGTGTGTTAGTGCTGAGGCAAAGGTCTTCAGCAGCAGGCTGGTCTGCAGCGCTGGGGATCGCAGCTCGGGCACAGGCTCTTTGCTCAGAGGACTTCAAGCCTTCCAAATCAGCCTCTCCTGTAGTGCCAAGTGGGTATTAAAATATGATTAAAGGGAGATTCAAGTTGTGTTTTTTATCTTCTGTTCCTTTGGGTTTTGATGTCTGCAAGCAAGGTGATCTCTGCAGAGACCGTAACGTCTCCTACGAGGGAGAAAAAGCTCCAGCTGCTTGTTGCCTGTGCTACTGCTGCAAGGCCACTGAGAAATGACAAGAGAGATGTGCAGCCCTGAGCCTCAGAAGCATGTTCAGAGCAGATTTACTTTGCAGGCAGCTTCCAAGAAAGCAGATTTCATTCTGCTCTTTCTTGTGATACCCAATTAATTGATTATGGTTATCTGAGGCTGCCGGTATGCTGTAGTCAGTAATCACCACTGTGCTGTACATGGGAACAGCCTGTAGGAGTGGATGCAGCTCGGTTTCTTTGGTTGCTTTTTAACCCTTCTGAGTGCATGGAATTGTGGGCATGAGCCAGCAGTGAGCACTTGCAGCCCAGAAGGCCAATGGCATCCTGGGTGGCATCAAAACAAGCGTGGCCAGCAGATGCAGAGAGGGGATTCTGCCTCTCTCCTCTGCTCAGACCTCACCTGCAGGGCTCTGTCCAGATCTGGAGCCCTCAACACAGGAGGGACCTGGACCTGATGGAGTGGGTCCAGAGGAGGCTGCAAAACTGATCAGAGGACTGGAGGATCACTCCTGTGACTACAGGCTGGGAGAGTTGGGGTTGTTCAGCCTGGAGAACAGAAGGTTCCAGGGAGACCTTGGAGCTGCATTTCAATATCTGAAGGACCCACAGGCAGGCTGGGGAGGGACTGTTCAGAAGGGCCTGTGGGGATAGGATGAGGGGCAGTGCTTTGGAACTGGAGCAGGGGAGATTTAGGTTGGACAGCAGGAGGGAGCTCTGTACAATGAGGGTGCTGAAATCCTGGAACAGGTTGCCCAGAGATGTTGTTGAGGTCCCATCCCTGGAGACATTCAAAGCCTAACTTGATGGGACTTGAGCAACCTGATCTGGTTGGAGGTGTCCCTGCTGCCTGCAGGGGGGTTGGGCAAGATGACCTTTGAAGGTCCCTTCCAACCCAAAGCAATCTGTGATTCTTTGTGATTCTGTGACATCACACAGCCATGGTTGGGATGATTGATCCCCTGATTCTCTGGAGGTATTTGCCTCTTTCCTTCAAATGCCTGCCTGCTTCTGTCTATTTTTAGAAGCTAGTAACTGATCCAGAGCCTAGAAAGCTCTCCCTTTCCTGGGGATCTCAGATAGCTGAAGTGTGGGGAAGAAAGATCTGACTTTACCATAATAATTACAGTCATAACCTGTTCCTTTCTCTCTGGGTCTGCTTCGAAACATGAAAGCCCCAGAGCTGCACAAAACAAGTCCTTACAACTTGAAACACCAGTGCTGTGCAATGCCCCAGGCTTCTCCTCTGCTTTCCTGTCCTGCAAGCAGAAGCCAGCTGAGCTCAGGGGGAGAGGGAGGAAAGCATAAAGCCACCAAGATCGCCCTTGAGGAAAAAGGGAGAGGGAGGGAAAAGGATCCCTCTTGAACTTGGAGACATCTGCATTTCAAATGAGTTTCACTGCTCCTTTAAGGGAAGGGCTGCTGGCAGTGCCAGTGTAGATCTGGGAGGTGATGTTCTTGGTTTCAGAGGCAGATCTGATGACACAGTGGAGCAGGCTCGAGTGCTGGGCCCTCACCTGGTGTGGAGGGCCTGGCTGTGGGGCTGAGGGGGGATGCTCCGTGGTCACTGTGATCAAATTCATATCTTGTGTGACTTGGAGCAGGGTGGACCTGCACATACAGAGAGCATCAGTGGGGATGTTTGCTTAGCTGCTCCCCTGGAGTTAGGAGCAGGTTAGGTTTGCTACTCTGCCACTGATTTCCCTCAGTGGGCAAGTTAGTCAGTCATCTGTTTCCCTTCATTACCCCAGCAAATCACAATCAGCCCTAATGAAATCAAATGACATTATACTGATGGGAAGGATTAGAATGAGGTCCTTAATCTCTCCTCTCCTCATAAGGCAAGGCTGATAGCACTTGGCATTGGGACCAGGCTTGTTCATCAGGCCTGGTATTGTTAGGCCATCCTTGAGCTCTTGGAGCACAAACATTATTTAGTGGGCTCCTTGTAAATAAACACTTTCAGCCTCAGGGAAACTGCTAAGGTAGCCCCAAGGATAAAAGCCTTCCTTTTACCTTCCCATGCCCAGGAGAAGGGAACAGAAGCATCAGTGTGCAGCACACCTGCTGGCTTCAAAGATCTTTTACTCTGTTCCCCTCAGGGGAGGCAGAGCAAGATGGATTTTTCCTGACACCTTCCTCAATGCCACGTCTGCTCAGAGCATTATTCAGCTCTAAATCCCCTCTCCTAAACTGACAATGCAGCTGCTAAAACCATTTGGCTTAGCTGCTTTTGCCTGGATGCTCTGTGAATTCTCCTTGTCACAGGCCCACCCAGTGCTTAGCCAGTGCAGGTGAAGTGGGGGTCCTGGGAGGCCTGGAGGAGCTCTGTCCCTGCCAGCTTCTTGCTGCTGGACTTGCAGAGTGCATCTGAGCCTCTTGGGGTGGGATGTGCCAGCAGGGAAGGCTGGAAGGACCTCTGCTTTGAGCAGGCACTGACTGTAGTTCTGGTCCTACAGAATTAACCAGGTTGGAAAAGACCTTTGAGATCATCAAGACCAGCCTACCACCTATTGACTGGCATGGAATGGAATGGAATAGAATAAACCAGGTTGGAAGAGACCTCAGAGATCATCAAATCCAACCTATCACCCAACACCATCTGATTAACTAAACCATGGCACCAAGTGCCTCATCCAGGCTCTTTTTAAACACCTCCAGTGATGGTGACTCCACCACCTCCCTGGGCAGCACATCCCAATGGCCAATCTCTCTTGGTGAAGAATTTCTTCCTAACATCCAACCTAAACCTCCCCTGGCACAGCTTGAGACTGTGTCCTCTTGTTGTGGTGCTGCTTGCCTGGGAGAAGAGACCAACCCCCACCTGGCTACAACCTCCCTTTAGGGAGTTGTAGATGGCAATAGTGCAACTGCTAGGGGTTGGAAGGGGCCTCTGAAGATTGAGTGCAACCCCCCTGCCAGAGCAGGACCACCTAGGGCAGGTCACACAGGAACATGTCCACGTGGGCCTTGAAAGACTCCAGAGAAGGAGGCTCCACCACCTCTGTGCAGCCTGCTCCAGGGCTCTGCCACCCTCACAGGAGAGATGTTCCTTCTTGTGTTCAGATAGAACTTGCTGTGTTCAACTTTGTGCCCAGTACCTCTTGCCCTGTCACTGGGGACCACTGAGAAGAGCCTGGCCTCAATTTCCTGGCAGACACCTTTCAGCTATTTGTAAGCATTGATAAGATTGCCCCTCAGCCTCCCCTTCTCCAGGCTAACCAGCCCCAGCTCTCAGCCTTTCTCCACAGGAGAGATGCTGCAGTCCCCTCAGCATCTTCCTGGCCCTGTGCTGGGCTCTGTCCTTGGTGCTTCATCAAGGGTCTTGCTCCTTCCTCCCTACTAGTGCTTTCCAAGCCAGTTTTACAGAATCAACCAGCTTGGAAAAGACCTCAGAGATCACCAAGTCCAACCTCTCACCCAACACCATCTGATCAACTCAACCATGGCACCAAGTGCCTCAGCCAGGCTGCTCTTAAACACTTCCAGTGATGGTGACTCCACCACCTCCCTTTGCCCCCACTAGACACTATGGGTTTGGTGGTAGCTCTCAGGATGTTTTCTCAGCCTTTATTTGATGTGGAGTGGAAAGAGGAGACAAGAGGAAGCAGGGGGGTAGCATATTGATCCAGATTTCCCTAGTGCACCCTCACCCCAGGGACCACCCAAAGAGCTTTCCAGGCTTGCACTGAAATAAAGCTTTGGGGAGGCTTCTGCTGGTTTCAGATTGGTCCTGTCCCCTGAGGGATGCAGTGCCCAGCCTTGAGGTGCTGGGAGATGAGAGAGCTGCTGTCCTGAAGCAGGGATGGAGGTGTCAGCTCTTAGAGGAGCTAAGGAGAAGGCCTTGAAGCTAAGATTCCATTTGACCTTTCCAGGTGAAGGGGACATGGGCTTACCAATGCCCTGGGGGCTAAATGTGTGCAATCACCATAATTATGCATCAATTAGCATACACTTAGCATAAATGTCACTATTTGAAAGCCAAAGTGCTGTCCCCTTTGCCATGGAAGAGGGGGAGAGGTTGGACTGTGCCCCCTGTAATTCCCATTTCTCTTCCTGACAGCCCATTTCACCCCCTCCATTCCCTGTGCCATGCTACCCACTGCTTCCTCTCACCCAGCCTTCCATCTGGAGTGCCAGCACTTCCCCTCACCCCTCCTGCTCTCTGTTCCTCTCCCCTCCTGCCTCTGAATCAGCTTTTTTCATGTCCCAGTTGTTTGTTCCTGCCTGCCCAGCCCCGTGTGCTCCCTGTGCAGGCAGTGCAGATGAGTCTCCTGCTTCCTCTGCACAGAAGCACTCCCTGGTCTTTGAAAGGCAAGACCTGGAGGGGACACACTTGGTCCAAAGCATCTTATCTACAGCCACAGACTGCAGTCTGGGGCAGGGACAGTCTCTCCATTCATGCAGCACCTGGCAAGCCTTGACCAAGGTGTGTAGTGGGAGCTGGAATAGCCTTTTATGAGTCTTGGCCTGCAGAGGATCCCTGGATCAAGCCTTTGGAGGCAGGTAGTAGTAGTATCATAATAATATCAGTCAGGGTTGGAAGGGACCACAAGGATCATCCACTTCCAACCCCCCTGCCATGGGCAGGGACACCCCACACTAGATCAGCCTGGCCACAGCCTCATCCAGCCTGGGCTTAAACACCTCCAGGGACAGGGCCCCAACCACCTCCCTGGACAACCCATTCCAGGGCTTCACCACTCTCATGGGGAAGAACTTCCTCCTCCCCTCCAGCCTCAATCTCCCCACCTCCAGCTTCATTCCATTCCCCCTAGTCCTATCACTACCTGAGATCCTGAGCAGTCCCTCCCCAGCCTTCCTGTAGCCCCCTTCAGATCCTGGAAGGCCACAATGAGGTCACCTCGGAGCCTTCTCTTCTGCAGACTGAACAGCCCCAACTCCTTCAGTCTGTCCTCAACAGCAGAGCAGCTCCAGCCCTCTGCTCATCCTCCTGGCCCTGCTCTGGACACCTTCCAGCACCTCCAGATCCCTCTTGTCATAGGGGCTCCAGAACTGGAGGCAGTACTCCAGGTGGGGTCTCCCCAGAGCTGAGCAGAGGGGGAGAATCACCTCCCTTGCCCTGCTGGCCACACTTCTCCTGCTGCAGCCCAGGCTCTGGTTGGCTTTCTGGGCTGCAAGTGCACACTGAGAGCTCCTGGTGAGCTTCTCCTCCCCCAGCACCCTCAAGTCTCTCTCCTCAGGGCTGCTTTCCAGCCAGTCACTGCCCAGGCTGGATTTGTGCCTGGGCATGGATTTGCCTTGGAAGAGACCTTTAAAGGTCATGTAGCCCAACCCCCCTGCAACTAAAGCAGTTGTGTCCAACCAAAGCAGGTTTCTTGGAGGTCTAACCTGACCAGGAATGGTTCCAGGGCTGGGGCAGCTACCACCTCTCTGGGCAACCTGGGACAGGTTCTCACCACCCTCAGTGTAAAACATTTCTTCCTTGTATGTAGTCTGAATCCATCCTCTGCCTGTGTCTTCTGCTCTCTCCTTGTCACTGGCTGAGGAACCATTTGGCTGCTGTGGCTCCATCAGCCTCCCTGTGTGAGGTCTGGCAGCCCTGCTCCTGTGCTCCACAGCAGACCCAGGGACCCTCATCACTCCCACTGGCCCTGAGATGGTTTCATTCGATTTGGCTGAGCCCACAAGTTTGAAACCACCTGAGTGACAGGCTCACAGGATGTTAGGGGTGGGAAGGGACCTCTGAAGATAGAGTAGAATAGACCAGGTTGGAAGAGACCTTTGAGATCATCACATCCAACATCATCTAATCAACTAAGCCGTGGCAGTGAGTGCTTCATCCAGGCTCTTCCTAAACACCTCCAGGCATGGTGACTCCACCACCTCCCTGGGCAGCACATTCCAATGGGCAATCACTTTTTCTATGAAGGATTTCTTCCTAGCATCCAGCCTAAACCTCCCCTGGTGCAGCTTGAGACTGTGTCCTCTTGCTCTGGTGCTGGCTGCCTGGGAGAAGAGACCAGCCCCAACCCCCCTGCCAGAGCAGGACCATAGAATCTAGCACAGGTCTCACAGGAGTGCATCCAGGTGGGGCTTGAAAGTCTCCACAGAAGGAGGCTCCCCAGCCTTTCTGGTCAGCCTGTTCCAGGACACCCCAGGAGAGCTCAGGGATCAGTGGTTTGACAAACTTCTGCAGATGGTTGGCTCCGTGGTGCTGGAGCAGGCTCCAAAAGCTGCCTCTGCCTCCCTCCTGTGGTACCTCTGCAGCTCTTCCCCTTTTGCAGCTTTGATTCTTTTTTTCTCCTCCCTCAAGCCTGGGCTTTATTTAGGGGACTGGATGAAAATTGCATGGTTCTTCCCTGATGGATAACCTCCACCCTGCCCTCAGCAGCTCACAAATGGAGCAAGCACTTGGCTGCCCATTATCCGAGCAGCCCCAGAAGCCAAACCAGCTCTGCCTGAGTCTATTACTGCTGGGAGAAAGCAGCAGCTTGTGTCTGGGGCAAGGGGGAGGATGGCTCCATGGTTAATGCTGCTTGTATCAAGCTGAGATCTGCCCACTAACAGGCTGAATTGGAAGAGATTGCTCATTTCATTAGTGCCAAAGGTAAGTGAGTGGGCTGGATCCCTACGAGAGGCAGATTTGATTCCGGCTGCCAGCAGCACACTGGTGATTAATTGCCATTGATTTCTGCCAGCCTCCTTCCTTCTGGGCCTGGGGAGGAGGGGGATTTATTTTGAAGGCCTAGAAGATGCTTTTACACAGCCAGCAGCCAACCTTTCAGTGCCCTCAAAGTGGGAAGAAGGAGGGGAAAGAAGTAGGAAGAAGCTCTTTGCAGTGAGGGTAGGGAGACACTGGGACAGGTTGCCCAGGGAGGCTGTGGGTGTCCCTTCCCTGGAGGTGTTCAAGGCCTTGAGCAGCCTGGGCTGGTGTGTTCAGCTTTGGGCCTTTTGCTCCAAGAAGGACATTGAGGTGCTGGAGAGGGTCCCAAGAAGTGCAACAGAGCTGGTGAAGGGTCTGGAGAGCAGGGCTGCTGGGGAGCAGCTCAGGGAACTGGGGGTGTTCAGCCTGGAGCAAATGAGGCTGAGGGGAGGACCTCATTGCTCTCTACACCTCCCTGAAAGGAGGCTGGATTGAGGTCGGGGTTGGTCTCTTCTCCCTCATCTTAGGTGGTGGAAGGAGAGGAAATGGCCTGAAATTGTGCCAAGGGAGGGGTGGGTTGGATGGCAGGTAAAATTTCCTTGCTGCAAGAGTGGTCAGGGATTGGCTCAGGCTGCCCAGGGAGGTGGTGGAGTCCCCAGCCCTGGAGCTGGTCAAGAAACCTTTGGCTGTGACACTTGTGGCCCTGGTGGGGTTGATGGTTGGACTGGATGCTCTTAGAGGTCTTTTCCAATCAAAACAACTCTGTGATTCTATCTTTGAGGCCCCTTCCAGCCCAACCCATTCTGTGGTTGTGTGAAAGCACTGCAGGCTTTCCTCTCCTGCCTCCCTCCAGACACGCTGGGCAAGCAGGGCTGGCTCAGGGCAGGGTGGCAGCTGTCAGTCCTGGCCTCAGGGCTGCACTGTGTGCCCTGGGGGGGTGTTTTAAAGGTAATAGCTGTGGGTAGCTGAGGTGTGCTTCCTTTTATGACTATTTTAAGCAATCAGCTTCACTCTCAAAGGCCCTGCTAGATAATTACCTGGAGTGTTGTCAGGGGATTGGTGGCCTTCTGGAATCAATCTGCCTTTCTCCCTGGCACTTGCTGCTTTTAATAACATCTCTAGGCAATTGGTGACTGGTTTTTTTTTCCCTTGCTAAATGTTTTGGCACTGATCCTCAGATTCAGCTGAATTTATTTCCTTAAGCCTCTCTTCTAGCAGCTGTGCTCCCACCCTGTGGGGCTGGTGTTAAACCTTTCATCCCATGGTCTCCCAAGGCCTTCCAGATGGGGCAAAGCCAGATCTGCTCTGAGGCTGGAGGGAAACACAGCAGCACTCAGCAACAGGTAGCAAGGCTGTGAAATGGCTGGAGGAAGGAAGTGGGGAGGCAGCCTGCCCTGCTTGTGCAGAGGGGATTAAGGAGGTGGAATTAGTGAAGTTTGTCATTGTGCCCTGTGCTCAGCACTGGTGAGGCCACACCATGAGTCCTGTGTCCAGGTCTGGGCTCCTCAGTTTGAGAAGAGCATTCACAGAATCACCAAGGTTGGAAGAGACCTGAAAGATCATCCAGACATTGAGACACTTGGATGTGTCCAGAGAAGGGCAGTGAGGCTGGGGAGGGGTCTGGAGCACAGCCCTGTGAGGAGAGGCTGAGGGAGCTGGGGTTGCTTAGCCTGGAGAAGAGGAGGCTCAGGGGAGACCTTCTTGCTCTCTCCAACTCCCTGAAGGGTGGTTGTAGCCAGGTGGGGGTTGATCTTTTCTCCCAGGCAAGCAGCACCAGAACAAGAGGACACAGTCTCAAGCTGTGCCAGGGGAGGTTTAGGCTGGAGGTGAGGAGAAAGTTCTTCCCTGAGAGAGTTGTTAACCTTTGGGATGTGCTGCCCAGGGAGGTGGTGGAGTCCCCATCCCTGGAGGTGTTCAAGAGGGGATTGGATGTGGCACTTGGAGCCATGGTTTAGTTGTCAGGAGGTGTTGGGTGATAGGTTGGACTTGATGATCTGTGAGGTCTTTTCCAACCTCATTGCAGGTGGGTGAGGCTCAGCATACCCATCAAACACTCTCCCAGAGAGCTGGGAGCATCACCTGTGCTCCTGCTTTGGTGTTGGGCTCTCTGCAGCTGTTGGCACAAGAGAACTTTAGTGTCTGAGAGGAAGAAGCCCCTTCATAGATTCATAGGTTAGGTTGGAAGGGACCTTAAAGATCATCTATTTCCAACCGCCCTGCCATGGGCAGGAACACCTCCCTCCAGCCCAAGCTGCTCAAGGCCTCATCCCACCTGGCTTTGAATGCCTCCAGGGAGGGGGCAGCCACAACTGCTGCTTCCTTGCAGCATTCCCATCCAGAGCCTTGTTCTCTCTGTCTGTGAGAGAGTGTTAGGTGAGAACTGTGGCCTGGAAAGCTTTGCCTTTTGTCCCAGGGAGGGGGGTGACCTGCTTCATGGGAAGGTATTGTTAGTGTGGGCAGGTGCTGGCCCTCTCCCTGGCTGTTGTTGCTCTCTAAGTAGGGCTGACAGCAAAATCCAGGTCGGTGGCCTTGTGCCAGCTTGTTGGTGCTGTGGCACCTCCCTGGGAGTGGGGATGAGCTAACTGCTAAGTGTTCCAGCAGGAGCTGGGCTGGTGGGCACAGGGACCAGCAGCCTGAAGGGTACAGCGGTGGGAGCCTGTCATCAACCCCCCCCAACCCCACCAGCAGCTCTGCTGGGTCTTAGGAGCCTCTGCAAACCATTCCAGCAGGCCAGGGTGGATGCACAGTGTGGGAGAAGCCAATGTGAGAGGGCAGGGAAACAGTTGCTGTGATTCCTTGATGTTCAGGGAGATCAGCTGCAGAATGGGTCTTGCCCTTGAGGGGATGGGGTCCCTGCTGGCCAGAATGTTTGGTGGCAAGGGAGGTGTGCTGCAGTGTGTGGTCCCTGCTCATGAACACCTCTGAACCTCAGACTGTCAGTGAGGCCTGAGAAATTAAAGTGAAACAGGAGAGAAGACCCCTGCTGGCTGGGTCAGCTGGGTAATGATGGACTCTCAGGGCTGGATCTGCTCTCTGATGCTGCTCTGCATCTGCTCACCCAGGACTGGCTGCATCCCTGCCCTGGAGCTCCCAGTTGGCTTATCAGAGCCAGCAGCAGCTGCCCCTCCTGGGAGAAGGAAATTAATCTCATGGCAATGGTCCTGGCAGTGCAGAGCTCCAGCCAGAGGATGTCTTGGCTCTGTTCCTCAGCTCAGTCTGCCCAGGCTGCTGGCTTCTCCCAGGGCTCCTCTCCACCCCATGCCTCTGGAGGACAAGGCTCTCTGCTCTTGCTGAGGAGGGAGCAGAGCTGGCTCTGGTGAGCTGCTCTTGTGCTCTCTGCCCTGACATTGGCCACCTCCTCTGCCTGTGATGAACACCTTTGGTGCCACATCCTTGACCTGAAAACCTTCCATCCTGCCCAAGCTGCTGAGTCACCTCTTTTGAGATGCAGCTGCCATCAGCTTCTGGCACTGCTATGTCCCCAGGGTCCTGCAGAGACACCCCCTGCCTCTCCAGCTCTCCCAGTAGCCTTTGCTCTGGCCTCCTTGGAAGGCTGTTAATGAAGTCCATTTGTGCAGCACCTCTACACCCTAAGCACTTCCTTCTATTGGAGACCAGGCTTCCTCTTCCATTCCCATTCTGAAGTTGTTTCCTTGGGCACTGTGGCACCCAGCTGCATGCTGGCCTGGAGAGGAGCAGTGCTGGGGGAGGGATGCTGGAGCCCTCTGCCATACCCAGGCTGGCCTTGCTTCCATCCTACAGGTCCTGCCCTGGTGATGGGCTGCACCTCACCTTAGCCTGGAGAAGAAGAGGCCCAGGAGAGACCACCTTGCTCTCTACAGCTACCTGAAGGGAGGTTGTAGCCAGGTGGGGGTTGGTCTCTTCTCCCAGGCAAGCAGCACCAGAACAAGAGGACACAGTCTCAAGCTGTGCCAGGGGAAGTTTAGGCTGGAGGGGAGGAGAAAGTTCTTCCCAGAGAGAGTTGTTAGCTCTTGGAATGTGCTGCCCAGGGAGGTGGTGGAGTCCCCATCCCTGGAGGTGTTCAAGAGGGGATTGGATGTGGCACTTGGAGCCATGGTTTAGTTGTCAGGAGGTGTTAGGTATTAGGTAATAGGTTGGACTTGATGATCTCTGAGGTCTTTTTCTAGCCTGGTTGAGTCTGTCCTGTTCCATGGGCTGCTGACCCAGCATGTCCCTGTGAAACCACTGCCTCTCTCCCAGGAAAGGACCTTCTCCAAGCAGGTCCTCTTCTGGAGTTCTCATTTACACCACTGGGACCAGCTTTTGTGTTTCCTCTTTACCCCCAGAGGGTAGCAGATCTCCTCTCCACTGGCAGCACTCTTACAAACCAGAGGATGAGCAGATGCACCAAGGCTGGGGAAACCAGAGAAGGAAACAACAGAAGGGGAAGAGCTGTGTTGCATCCTGCCCAGGGAGAAGGCAGCAGCTCTGCTCCCTTGGAGCTCAGCAGAGCAGCTGAAAGTGATTTCTGTCTCCCTGTGGAGGTGCCATGGAAGCTTCTCCTGCTTGGCTCACCTGATGCCTTGCTGCTCTGCCTGCCAGGTGCTTTGTTAGAGCCCAGCTCAGTGTGTGCATGCACAAAGGCTTCCCAGCTCTGTGCCAGACCTGCTCCCCATGCCTGCTGGGCTTCACTCTGTGCAGTGCTGCTAGCCCAGGGGAAATGCTGCTTCCCTCTCATCTCCTCATGGCTGTGGCAGCTGGAGGTTAACTAGCTGCTGGATGCCTCCTGAGCAAAAAGGCTGCCTGGAGGCTTGAATGTGGTAGAGCAAGAGGAAAGGGCCTCAAGCTGGTTCCAACTATTAACATAACAAGTCTGCTGGGGAGCAGCTGAGGGAGCTGAGGTTGTTCAGCCTGGAGAAAAGGAGGCTCAGGGGAGACCTCACTGCTCTCTACAACCATCTGGAGAGAGGTCAGGGAAAGGTGTGGGTTTGTCTCCTCTCCCAAGGAGCAGACAGTAGAACAAGAGGAAATGGTTTCAAGTTGCACCAGGGCAGGTTTAGGTTAGACATGAGGAGCAATTTCTTCCCCAAAATGGTTAAGGCCTGGACCAGGCTACTCAGAGGCTGAGGGAGCTGGGGTTGCTTAGCCTGGAGAAGAGGAGGCTCAGGGGAGACCTTCTTGCTCTCTCCAACTCCCTGAAGGGAGGCTGTAGCCAGGTGGAGGTTGGTCTCTTCTCCCAGGCAAGCAGCACCAGAACAAGAGGACACAGTCTCAAGCTGTGCCAGGGGAAGTTCAGGCTGGATGTTAGGAAGGAGTTCTTCCCAGCAAGAGAGATTGGCCATGGGAATGTGCTGCCCATGGAGGTGGTGGAGTCCTCATCCCTGGAGGTGTTTAAGAGCAGCCTGGATGTGGCACTTGGTACCATGGTTTAGTTGATCAGATGGTGCTGGGTGGTAGGTTGGACTTGATGATCTCTGAGGTCTTTTCCAGCCTGGTTGATGCTGTGGTTAGTGGTGACCTGGCAGTGCTGGGTTACTGGTTGGACTTGATGACCTAAAGAAGAATCATGGAACAGTTTTGGTCTCTTCCAACCAAAACCATTCCATGATTCTCCATTAGGCATTAGCAGTGGGGATGTGTTGAGGGAGAAACACTGTGCTGGGGCAGCAAAATGCCTCCCTTGCTGAGTAGGTGAGGTCTCAGTACCTGGTCTCAGTACATGTATGAAGGGCTCAGCAGTGTCCCCAGCCAGCCCAGTGCAGCTCTGCCTTCTACAGGGAGACACTGCCACCAGCACCTCCCTCTTCTCCTGTCTCCTCCTGTGCTGAGGCTGCCTGGCAGCCCTGCCCCAGCTGCTGCCTCCAGCCAGACAGCTGCTCTGGGCTGCTCTCCTCTGCTCACCTCCCAGCTCTCTGCTGTCACCCTCATGCATAAAACATCTCCCTGCTGCCTGAGATCCCATCTCCTGCTGGCCTTGTCAAGTGAGCTGCAGGGGGACATAAAAAGTCCCTTGTAAATCTCTGGCCTCTCATCCCTGGAAGCTTCCCTGTGCCTCCAGAGAGCAGCCCTGTTGCTCTCCCTGCTCCTCCAGGGCATGACATTTGGCTGGGGCAGGGTGGGAGCAGCCAGCGCTCTGCTTGCTGCCAGCCTCCAGCCACCACCTCTGCCCTGTCCTCAGGGCAGGCTGTGAGCAGTCCCTAGTGCCTGGCGCAGCACCAGGGGCCTTGGTCACTGCTCCTGTGCCTGGTGGCTCTCCTGAGCGGCTGAAAGCTCAGAGGGTTGATCATGGAATCATAGGGGTTGGAAGGGACCTCCAGAGATCCAGTCCAACCCCTCTGCCAGGGCCACATCATCTAGGGCAGGTCACAGAGGAAGGCATCCAGGCAGGTTTGGAATCTCTCCAGAGAAGGAAACTCTACAACCTCTCTGGGCACCTGCTCCAGGGCTCCAGCACCCTCACACCAAAGAATGTGCTGAGGTGGAACCTTCTGGGTTCCAGCTTGTACCCCTTGTCCTGTCTTAGGACACCACCAAATAGAGCCTGGCCCCTTCTTGGCATCCACCCCTCAGGTGTTTGTAGACATTACTGAGATCCCCTCTCAGCCTCCTCTTTGGTCTCTCTTGTTCTCTTTGGTCCCACCTTCTGTGCTAGGGTGGATGCTCTGAGGAAGGGAAGAATTGGCATCTCTGCATCACAGAATCACCAAGGTTGGAAGAGACCTCAAAGATCATCAAGTCCAACCTGTCACCCAACACCTCCTGACCAAACCATGGCACCAAGTGCCACATCCAATCCCCTCCTGAACACCTCCAGGGATGGGGACTCCACCACCCCCCTGGGCAGCACATTCCAATGGCCAACAACTCTCTCTATGAAGAACTTTCATCTTTCACTTCATCTTCCTCCCTCAGCACCTAGGAGTCTGTTTTGCTGGCTTGATGGTTTCCAAAGAGCTTTTAATGAAAGCAGCTGTTGGGCCCAGGAGTAGATCATTAAATTAGAGTAGAATTAACCAGGTTGGAAAAGACCTTTGAGATCATCCAGTCCAACCTATCACCCAGCACCATGTGATCAACTCAACCATGGCACCAAGTGCCTCAGCCAGGCTCTTCCTAAACACCTCCAGTGATGGGGACTCCACCACCTCCCTTTGCCCCCAGGTAGCTCACTGTGCCTGGACACTATGGGTTTGGTGGTAGCTCTCAGGATGTTTTCTCAGCCTTTATTTGATGTGGAGTGGAAAGAGGAGACAAGAGGAAGCAGGGGGGTAGTATATTGATCCAGGTTTCCCTTAGTGCACCCTCACCCCAGAGAGCAGCTAAAGAGCCACATCCAATCCTTATTTGAACACCTCCAGGGATGGGGACTCCACCACCTCCCTGGCCAGCACATTCCCATGGCCAATCTCTCTTGCTGGGAAGAATTTCTTCCTCACCTCCAACCTAAACCTCCCCTGGCACAGCTTGAGACTGTGTCCTCTTGTTGTGGTGCTGCTTGCCTGGGAGAAGAGACCAACCCCTACCTGGCTACAACCTCTCTTCAGGGAGTTGGAGAGAGCAAGAAGGTCTCCCCTGAGCCTCCTCTTCTCCAGGCTAAGCAACCCCAGCTCCCTCAGCCTCTCCTCACAGGGCTGTGCTCCAGACCCCTCCCCAGCTTTCTTGCCCTTCTCTGGACACCTTCCAGCATCTCAACCTCTTTCCTAACCTGAGGAGCCCAGAACTGGACACAGGACTCATGGTGTGGCCTAAGCAGTGCTGAGTCCAGGGGCACAATGACTTCCCTGCTCCTGCTGGCCACACTGTTCCTGATGCATTCCTGAGGAGGTCTGCATGGGAATGGGGTGGCAGCAAGTGTAGGATAAAAAGGGGAGAGGGCAGCTCCTGGAGGGCCCTGTGCATGCTTCTGACCCAGCCTCAGCTCTGAGTTTCCAATTTGTTCCCTCTTCACATGCCAGTGACATCCAGCTTGGAGGCACTGTATGGACACAGAGGGGTGAGGAAAGCCCAGCATCAGTGCAGAGAGGGAAAAGCAGCAGCAGTTAGGATCCTGTGGCATTGCTGTGGCAGGGGGGACTGGCCCTGAGCAGGTGGACAAATCACTGCTCATCCTCATCCTTTGCCTGGGCTTGGTGAGGAGCTGTGGCCTCGTTCAGAGGTGGTTCTTTGCTCCTGAGGCTCAGTGCTGCTTGGTGTCTTGGTGAGTCATGGATGTTGGCCAGGCTGGAGGGTGTTTCTGTGTGGGGCTGTGCCCCAGCTCACAGGGATTACCCAGCACTGGTAGCTCTAGGGTAGGTGAGAAGCCCCTCTGCCACCCCTGGCCCATTGCTGTGGAGCTCCTGGCAGCTTAGGCAGGAGCTCCTAAGGAGGAGTTCCTAAGCATGGCAGCTTGGACTTGGGAAGCTGAACTCTGCCCTGAAGGATGAGTGGGCCCCTGCACCATGCTGTCTGATGGAGAGTGGTATTCTAGGGTGCACAACAGGCTCAGAAATAGCTCCACTGGCCCAGTGAGGCTGATGCCAGCAGGACTGGAGTGTGGTGAGCACCTCTGCCTGTCTGCCACAGCTGGGCTCCCCAGGCTGGCAGGGAGAGAAGAGGTGGTGGCAGGTGATGTGTTTGAAGGACCAGGGCAGTGAAGGTAGTGGAAACCTCATCCCTGGAGGTGTTTGCAGCCAGGCTGGAGGTGGCTGTGAGCAACCTGCTCTAGTGTGAGGTGTCTCTGCCCATGGCAAGGGGGCTGGAACTGGCTGATCCTTGGAGTCCCTTCCAACCCTGACGATTCTGTGAGGCAGGGGCTGGGGTTAGCAAGCACCCCAGGATGCTGCAGTGTTCTACAGTAGTTCTGATGGGGCTGTTGGCTTCCCAGTCCCTGCTTAAGCTCCCCAGGCACATGGTGACCTTGGGAGCATGTGACAAATGTGCAGCCAAATCGCTGGATGCAGTGGAGGTGCTGAAGTGGTGAGCTGCATTCCCTCTGGCTCTGGCAGGCAGGGTCAGGAGCACTGCCAGGTCAGAGCTGGGATCCAGCCAGCCCAGAATTACTGATGAGATTACTGAAGAGCTGCTGGGCTTAGTCCTTTCTGGCCACAAGCTTTGCTTGGTAGCTTCTCTGCTTAGTGGGGAGAGGAGGCCTTGCAAGAGCAGCTCATCAAAAGGACACATATGTGGGGGAAAAGCCCCAAACCCACCTAAGATTGTTCTTCCACCTCCCTGGGCATTAACTCCCTCCTCTCCTCTCCCTGAGGGCAGATCTGCAGGGCTGGTGTTCCTGAGGCCTCAGAGGGGATCAGCTCTTACAGCTGTCCCCAGGGAGAACTCCTCTGCCTTGATTTCAGTTTCTTGTAAAGCCTACATCAGCTTCCCCGAGGTGGAAGCTGGAGGAGCAGCTGCCAATGGCTGCAGCTGGGTCCCAAGGCCTTCTCTGTGTCTGCTCTTTTAAATGTTTTCAATGCATTGAATAATTGCTGTGCTCATTGATTGGCTGCTGGGGCTGGGGAAAGCAGCTGGGGCTGGGATGGCAGCAGAGGATGGATTTCTAGGCCTGTGGTCAGTGGGAAAGACCTCAGAGATCTCCAACCTTGGGGATTCTGTGATCATCAAGTCCAACTCGTCACCCAACACCTCCTGACTAACTAAACCATGGCTCCAAGTGCCACATCCAATCCCCTCCTGAACACCTCCAGAGGTGCTGGGATGGCAGCAGAGGATGGATTCCTGGGCATGTAGTCAGTGTCCTGAAGGCATCAGGAGTTTGTCCAAGGGCAAAGGCTGGGGCTGAGCTGTGGGGACCTGCAGTGCTGCTCTCTCTTACCTCTGGCCTGCTCTGGCTCTTCTCCAAAGCTGCAGAAACTGCCCAGGTTCAACCCATGCTGGGCTCCTTCTGGGATCATAGAATCAACCAGGTTGGAAAAGACCTCAGAGATCATCAAGTCCAACCTATTACCTAACACCACCTGAACAACTCAACCATGGCTCCAAGTGCCACATCCAATCCCCTCTTGAACACCTCCAGGGATGGGAACTCCACCACCTCCCTGGGCAGCACATCCCAATGGCCAATCTCTCTTGCTGGGAAGAACTTTCTCCTCAGCTCCAGCCTAAACCTCCCCTGGCACAGCTTGAGACTGTGTCCTCTTGTTCTGCTGCTGCTTGCCTGGGAGAAGAGACCAACCCCCACCTGGCTACAACCTCCCTTCAGGGAGTTGGAGAGAGCAAGAAGGTCTCCCCTGAGCCTCCTCCTCTCCAGGATGTCACTGCCTACCTTGTCTCCCATGCTCTGCTTCACCCTGTTCTTTCCCCAGGTGTTGAGCAGAGCCTGGATGGGGAGCCTGGTGCCATGGTTTAGTTGATCAGATGGTGCTGGGTGATAGGTTGGACTTGGTGATCTCTGAGGTCTTTTCCAACCTGGTTAATTCTATTCTCTCCCTTCAGGCAGCAGCAGTTTTGCCTTGACTCTGTTTGCAGCTCAGGAGGGATTAGAAAAATCCTCTGCAAGTCCCTGAAAGGAGCCTGCAGTGGGATGGGGGCTGGGCTCTTCTCCCAGGCAACCTGAGGTGGATGAGAGGAAATGGCCTCAGGTTGCACCTGGGGAGCTTTAGGAGAGGATTTCTCCACCAGAAGGTTCACCAGGCATTGGAACAGGCTGCCCAGGGAGGTGCTGGTGGAGCCATCATCCCTGTTTGGATGAGGGGCTCAGGGATGTGGTCTGCCAGTTGTGGAGATCTTGGGTTATGGTTGGATTCAATGATCTTTGCTCTGCTCTTGTCAGGCCACATCTCAGGTCCTGCATCCAGTTCTGGTGTCCCCAGTGCAAGGAGGAGATGGAACTGTTGGAGCAGGTCCAGAGGAGGCCACAAAGATGATCCAAGGGCTGGGGCACCTCTGCTGTGAGGACAGGCTGAGGGAGCTGGGGCTGTTCAGCCTGGAGAAGAGAAGACTCCAGGGAGACCTTGGAGCTTCCTTCCAATCCCTGGAAGGATCCTACAGGATGGCTGGGGAGGGACTTTTCCTGGGGGTGTCTAGAGACAGGACAAGGGGGAAAGGTTTGAAGCTGAGGGAGAGCAGGGTTAGGCTGGATCTTAGGAACTTCTGGAGTATGAGGGTGGTGAGACACAGGAACAGGTTGCTCAGGGAGGCTGTGGATCTTCCCTCCCTGGAGGTGTTTGAGGCCAGGCTGGACAAGGCCTTGAGCAAGCTGGGCTGGTGGAAGGTGTCCCTGGCCATGGTGGGGGGGTTGGAACTGGATGATCTTTAGGGTCCCTTCCAACCCAGGCCATTCCATGATCTGAGGTCTTTTCCAACCAGGCAGTTCTGTGATGCCAGCTCTTTCCCTGGCTCTGGCTGCAGCTCTGTCACTCAGCTGGTGGTTGCAGAGCAGCTTCTCAAGGGAGAGCCAAACCCTCTCACCCTGGAGTCCCAAGATTGTTCTTCCACCTCCCTGGGCATTAACTGCCTCCTCTCCTCTCCCTGCCTTCCAGGTGCTGAAGGGCTGCAAGAAGCTGAACCTGTCTGTGCACTCGGTGGGCCGCATCCCGGGGGGCTACGTCACCAACCACATCTACACCTGGGTGGACCCCCAGGGCCGCAGCGTGTCCCCCCCCACGGGGCTGCCACACCACCAGCACAGCTCCCTGCGCAAGGACAGCGAGAAGAGAAGCCACCTCCAGCTGCTGCAGGAGGGGGATGAGAAAAAGGTGAGCCAGGAGCACCCACCGCAGCCCCGGGGCCCTGTCTGCACATCCCTGGTGCCACGCAGGTGCCAGCCTTATCCCTTCCCCACGCAGGTGCCAGCCCTCTCCCTTCCCCACGCAGGTGCCAGCCCTCTCCCTTCCCCACGCAGGTGCCAGCCCTCTCCCTTCCCCATGCCCTTCTCGCTCACAAGACGCAGCCATGGAGCCAGCAAGGATGACCTCTAAGATCATCAGCAACTGTCAAACCAACAGCACCATGACCACTAACCCCTGTCCCATAGTGCCATGGCTACAGCTTCTTGAACATCTCCAGGGATGGGGACTCCATCACCTCCCTGGGCACTGGGGAGCCTGCACCCAGCTGGGGCCCCTTCCCTGTGTCAGGCACCACTAACCCCTGTCCCCTAGTGCCATGTCTACAGCTTCTTGAACACCTCCAGGGATGGGGACTCCACCACCTCCCTGGGTGCCTGGGGAGCCGGCGCCCTGCTGCAGCCCCTTCACCCTGGGGTGAGTGGCCGGGAGCTGGTACCCAGCTGTGGCCTCTGCACCCAGTGCCCGGCTGGGGCCCCCTCCCCCGGGGTGGGCGGCCAGGGAGCTGGTGCCTGGCAGTGGCCCTTTCCCCCAGGGCAGGCACCACTAACCCCTGTCCCATAGTGCCATGGCTACAGCTTCTGGAACACCTCCAGGGATGGAGACTCCACCACCTCCCTGGGCAGCCTGACCACTCTTGCAGCAAAGACATTTTCTGAGGCCATTTCCTCTCATCCTGTCACTTAGTACCTGGGGCAAGAGACCAACCCCCACCTGAGCAGGGCACTGGCTTCCCAAAGACAGTTGCTTGGAGCCTTGACATCACTCTGCCTCTCCCCAGTGCTTTGGTCCTACACCCAAAGTGTCCTCAGTTCTCCCTGGGAGGACCATGGAGGGATCTGTAATCTGCAGCCTCCCATCTCAGCCAGAAAGGGGGAAGGAAATCATCTAATAAAGAAGGAGGCAGTGTGCTGATGAAATATTCATGTGGGCCCTGGGGGAGAAGGACCTATTATTTTTACTTTAAGGAGAAGAGAAAAGCAGCTCCTGCTGGCTTGCAGGTGTCCCCCACCCCCTCCCACCCAGTGTCACCTTGCTGCAGCAGCTCTTTGAAGCTGTAGGTTGGTGTTCTCTGCACATCTTGCCTTTACTCCTCTCTGTCTTGATGTGCAACCCTTAGAAACATGCAGCTGTGCATATCCCTGCCCAGTGCCTCAGCCTCATGTGGTCCCAGGCAGCTTCATGTGGCCCCAGGCAGCCCCATCCCCCCAGGCCTTGGGGACACAAAGGCCATCATAAACGGAGACTCCCCGAGGGAGCTGGGCACAGGCTGCCTCCCTCAGGGCATGGAGAGCCTTTCCTCCAGACTAAACACCCCCAGTTCCTCCAAGCTGCTCCTCACCAGCCCTGTGCTCCAGACCCTTCCCCAGCTTGGTTGCCCTTCTCTGGACCTGCTCCACCAGCTCAATGTCCTTCTTGGAGTGGTAGAGCTAGAGTGGTTTAGCTTGGAGAAGAGGAGGCTCAGGGGAGACCTTCTTGCTCTCCACAACTCCCTGCAGGGAGGTTGTAGCCAGGTGGAGGTTGGTGTCTTTTCCCAGGCAAGCAGCAGCAGAACAAGAGGACACAGTCTCAAGCTGTGCCAGGGCAAGTTTAGGCTGGAGGGGAAGAGAAAGTTCTTCCCAGCAAGGGAGCTTGGCCATTGGAATGTGCTGCTCAGGGAGGTGGTGGAGTCCCCATCCCTGGAGGTGTTTAAGAAAGGCTTGGAAGTGGCACTTGGAGCCATGGTTGAGTTGTCAGGAGGTGTTAGGTATTAAGTAATAGGTTGGACTTGATGATCTCTGAGGTCTTTTCCAACCTGGTTGAGTCTATGATTTGGGTGTCCCAGCTGGCTCTGGGCAGCTTGGCTGCTCCCTGTGCTGGCCATGAGAGCAGAGCAGCCTCCTCTGTGCTGCTCCTGTGCTCCCAAGGAGTGCACAGTAAAATGAACCAGCTGAACTTTGCAAGTGAAAGTAGCTCTGATTACCATATCTGAATCTGCTTTGGAAGCAAGGCAAGCCAAGCTGAATGAAGGCCACCTGAAACTTCAAAGAGTATCCAAGCTGGGCTTGGCTGCTGCTGGATGCCCTCATTCCCAGGCTGGGAGAGGTGCCCCAGCTATAAGCCTCCCACTGTGGCATCACCACTGTGGCATCATTCTAGCTGAGCTGGGTGGCAGGACCTTGGCTCACAGAAGTGGTTGCCCTGGTTCTGAGCTGTGCTTCTCCAGTGCTGTTGCTGTGCTGCCTCTTTCATAGCATCATAGAATCAATAAGGTTGGAAAAGACCTCAGAGATCAGCAAGTCCAACCTATCATCCAGCACCATCTGATCAACTAAACCATGGCACCAAGTGCCACATCCAGTCCTGTTTTGAACACCTCCAGTGATGGGGACTCCACCACCTCCCTGGGCAGCACATTCCCATGGCAAATCTCTCTTTCTATGAAGAACTTTCTCCTCACCTCCAGCCTAAACCTCCCCTGGCACAGCGTGAGACTGTGTCCTCTTGTTCTGCTGCTGCTTGCCTGGGAGAAGAGACCAACCCCCACCTGGCTACAACCTCCCTTCAGGGAGTTGTAGAGAGCAAGAAGGTCTCCCCTGAGCCTCCTCTTCTCCAGGCTAAGCAACCCCAGCTCCCTCAGCCTCTCCTCACAGGGCTGTGCTCCAGACCCCTCCCCATCCATCCATCGCCCCTTGTCCTCTCCCAGGGCACAGGTGAGCAGAGGCTGTCCCTCTCCCTTCCTTCCTGACCCCCATGCAAGGCTTAGCATTCACCTTGTGACATCCTGCTGAGTTGCCATCTCTGAGACCAGCAGGGGGAAATTCCTGGGTGCTCCACCTCTTGAGTGACCCAAAGGCTACTGTGAGCAGAGGTGCTTTGCTTTGCCAGCTGCTGCTGAATGCAGTGAGGAGAGCCTGCCTTGGCTGGGGGGAGGTTATTTGGTGTCACTGCCTGGGTCACTTGGCTTCAGGGCATGAGTTGCTTTGCCCTGCCTGCCTGCACACCACTGAGGGCTGAAAACACGTGCCAGGGCTGTTTTGTCCTTCTGCTGTTGGCATGTAGCTCCATATTGAGTTGTGGAAAGGAGGTTATCCTGTTCACAAATATCCTGCCAGTAACTGCAGCATCTCCCTGGCTCTTTCAGCTCAGCCAACAGGAACTGACAGGTACCCCTGAGGGCTATCTGATTTCTGGATGGTTTTTAGGTTCAGAGGGCAGGGCTGGGGACTAGCTGGGTGTTCCCACCCTCCCCTCCTCTTTCTAATCGATCTGAATCTCCTAGAATCCATATGGAAAAGCTTTCAGAGAGGCACATTTGGGGAAGCACAGCAGACAGGAGGCTGAAGTGCTGGAAGCAGCAGGTTTGGCCATGCACTGCTGCAGAGCCAGCCTGCAGTGCTGCTGGGGAGCTGTGCAGCTTGGGCAAGGTTAAATTCAAGGTGGCTGGAGGTATCCCCCACTCACCAGGCCACAGAAAGAGCCCTGTCTGGCTCCCTTTCTCTCCAGCCCATCTGCTCTGTGTGCCTGCAAGGATGGGGTTTGGGTGTCTGCAGGCAGAAGCATTCATTATCGAAGGGCTTGAAATGGAAACCGCTGCTGCCAGTGACCTGTAACTGATCCCTGGGGGGAGGAGGAGCTGCTGCCTGCCTGAGCCCCTTCCTGGGTCAGGGGCCTGGGATCTGGTGCCTGCCTGAGTCCCTTCCTGGGTCAGGGAGCTGGGATCTGGTGCCTGGCTGAGTCCCTTCCTGGATCAGGGAGCTGGGATCTGGTGCCTGGTTGAGCCCCTTCCTGGATCAGGGAGCTGGGATCTGGAGCCTGGTTGAGTCCCTTCCTGGATCAGGGAGCTGGGATCAGCAAAAGACCAACCATTAAGCCCAGCACTGCCAGCTCATCCCTAAACCCTGCCCCTCAGCACCACATCTACACTGCTCTGAAACCCCTCCTGGGATGGGGACTCCCCCACTGCCCTGGGCAGCCTGGGCCAGGCCTTGACAACTCTTTTGGGGAAGAAATTCTTCCTCATATCCAACCTAAACCCCTTCTGGTGCAACTTCAGGCCATTCCCACTTGTCCTATTGCTTGTTCCTTGGGAGAAGAGACCAACCCCCACCTGGCTCCAGCCTTGTTTCAGGGATTTGTAGAGAACCAGAAGGTCTCTCCTCAGCCTCCTTTTCTCCAGGCTGAACAACCCCAGTTCCCTCAGCTGCTCCTCACAGGACTTGGTTGCCCTTGATGATCTTAAAGGTCTTTTCCAGCCTGAGTGACTCAGTTCCAAGATCTATCCAAGCTTAGAACTGGGTTTTTCCCAGTGTGAGACCCATCTGTGCTGTGAGTTGTCACTGGAGTCCAAGGGCAGGAGATTGAACACATCCAAGTGCCAGGTGCTGCACATTGGTCACACCAACCCCAGGCAGTGCTACAGGCTGGGGTCAGAGTGGCTGAGAGCAGCCAGGCAGAGAGGGACCTGGGGGTACTGGGTGACAGCAGCTTAACATGAGCCAGCAGTGTGCCCAGGGGGCCAGGAAGGCCAATGGCATCCTGGCCTGCATCAGGAAGAGTGTGGCCAGCAGGAGCAGGGAAGTCCTTGTGCCCTGTGCTCAGCACTAGTTAGGTCACACCTTGAGTCCTGTGTCCAGTGTCCTGTGCCCCAGCTCTCCCAGCCTGTCCCCACAGGGGAGGTTCTGCAGCCCTCTGATCATCTCTGTGGCCTCCTCTGGACTCACTCCAGCAGTTCCATGTCCCTCTGGTGCTGGGGACGCCACAAGTGGATGCAGTGCTGCAAGTGGGAGAGTAGGGAAGGGGGAGAGTCCCTTCCCTCCCCTGTAGGTAGGTTTGAAGGTGTCCTACCTTGTAGCAGTGCCTTAGGAGACTTACCCCAGAATGTCTGCTGGGTCAGAGCTCAGCTCATTGCACCCCATGCTGGTGGGCAGCAATGCCAGCTCTTCGTTTCAGGCACCTAAAGAAGTACCCAGAAGTGGTGTTTGTGCTGCACCAGTCCAGCACTGCTCCCTGGGAAGGTGGCCCAGAGCTGGGCAGCACTGTTGGGCTGAGACTTGGCACCAAGTCAAGGTTTAGAGACTGTTCTGTGCTGCTTCTGCCTGTCCCTTGCTCCAAGTGCCACTTCTGGGCCCTGGGAGGTGCTCACTGCCCTGGCACACAACTCCTGCCAGAAGCTGGTTGCACATCAGTGATGCTGAGCACACGTGCAGGAGGCTGCCAGTGCCACTGGGGCAGCAGAGTCCCCAGTGTGGCCTGCCCTGGAGGAGGGCCTTGATCTTGAGGCAGCTCGGATGGATCCCCCAGCCCTGGCAGCTGGCACTGTTGCTCCCAGCGCCTTGGCTGCTGGGATGGGAGCTGGCTCTGCGTTCCTGTGAGCTGTGCCCCCTCCTTTGCAGCCTGTCTAGACACCTAGACAGGAGCCAGTGGGGTTTCCTTGGTAAGCAGGAGGAGGATGAGCCCTGGGAGCCTCCTGAGGTGGTGTTTTTCTGTTGTGTGGTGGCAGCAATGGCATGGAAATAGCTGTTGGCATGGGTGAAACCTCCTCAGCCTTTCACACAGCTGCATGGTCCTGCTGCAGAGTAGCTCCTGTCTGAGTGAGCTTCCCTGATGGTAATGCTCAGTCTGTCACCAGGTCATTTCATCAGGCCAGAGAAAAGAGATCCCATGCTGCAATCAGCTCCCAGCTAATGCCTGGCTGCTGCTGCTGCTGCTTTCTGCCTTCATTTCCTGCCACAGGAGGAGGCAGATGTGTCACCACTGAAACTGAAATGAAATTGGTGACCTTGGGCTTCCAAATGCTTCTGTCCTGGACACCCAGGAGCAGCCTGGGGGTGAATGCAGCCTTGGTAGGGCGCAGGGAGGGAGGTGGGGAGTGCACAGCATCCATGCTGCCATGAACCTGGTGAGGCCTTCCCCCCTCAGCAAGGTACAGGGGGGTTACCTTGCCTGGATATCCTGGTCCCCCCCAAAAAACAGTCTGCACAGCCCTGCTTGCTGCCTCTGCTTTAGGGTGATGCAGTTGTCCTTCTGCACAGCCCTGCTTGCTGCCTGTGCTTTAGGGTGATGCAGTTGTGCTTCTGCACAGCCCTGCTTGCTGCCTCTGCTTTAGGGTGATGCAGTTGTCCTTCTGCACAGCCCTGCCTGCTGCCTCTGCTTTAGGGTGATGCAGTTGTGCTTCTGCACAGCCCTGCTTGCTGCCTCTGCTTTAGGGTGATGCAGTTGTCCTTCTGCACAGCCCTGCTTGCTGCCTCTGCTTTAGGGTGATGCAGTTGTGCTTCTGCACAGCCCTGCTTGCTGCCTCTGCTTTAGGGTGATGCAGTTGTGCTTCTGCACAGCCCTGCTTGCTGCCTGTGCTTTAGGGTGATGCAGTTGTGCTTCTGCACAGCCCTGCTTGCTGCCTCTGCTTTAGGGTGATGCAGTTGTGCTTCTGCACAGCCCTGCTTGCTGCCTGTGCTTTAGGGTGATGCAGTTGTCCTTCTGCACAGCCCTGCCTGCTGCCTGTGCTTTAGGGTGAGGCAGTTGTGCTTCTGCACAGCCCTGCTTGCTGCCTCTGCTTTAGGGTGATGCAGTTGTCCTTCTGCACAGCCCTGCTTGCTGCCTGTGTTTTAGGGTGATGCAGTTGTCCTTCTGCACAGCCCTGCTTGCTGCCTGTGTTTTAGGGTGATGCAGTTGTCCTTCTGCACAGCCCTGCTTGCTGCCTGTGCTTCAGGGTGATGCAGTTGTCCTTCTGCACAGCCCTGCTTGCTGCCTGTGTTTTAGGGTGATGCAGTTGTCCTTCTGCACAGCCCTGCTTGCTGCCTGTGCTTTAGGGTGATGCAGTTGTGCTTCTGCACAGCCCTGCTTGCTGCCTGTGCTTTAGGGTGAGGCAGTTGTCCTTCTGCACAGCCCTGCTTGCTGCCTGTGTTTTAGGGTGATGCAGTTGTCCTTCTGCACAGCCCTGCTTGCTGCCTGTGCTTCAGGGTGATGCAGTTGTCCTTCTGCACAGCCCTGCTTGCTGCCTGTGCTTTAGGGTGGTGTGAGGACAGTTGTGCCTGGAGCAGCTTAGAGTGCTCCCAGCTCTCCCTGACAGACATAACTGGGAGGAGTGGCTGCCACCCCCTCAGGCTGTGCTGCCCTTCAGGGAGAGCTGCACAGGCTTGGAGAGGTGGGCAGAGGGCAACCTCATGAAGTTCAAGCAGGGCAAGTGTGGAGTCCTGCCCCTGGGCAGGAATAGCCTCCTGCAGCAGTACAGGTGAGGGCTGAGATGCTGAGAAGCAGCTCTGTGGAGATGGACCTGGGAGTGCTGGTGGACAACAAGTTCCCCATGAGCCCAGGGAGGCCAGTGGTTATCTGGGGTGCAGTAAGAAGAGTGTGGCTAGCAGGGCAAGGGAGGCTCTCCTTCCCCTCTACTCTGCCCTGCTGAGGCCTCATCTGGAGTACTGTGTCCAGTTCTGGGTTCCCCAGTTCAAGAGAGACAAAGAACATCTGGAGAGAGTCCAGCAGAGGGTGCTGAGGGGAGTGGAACATCTCTGTTCTGAGGAGAGGCTGAGAGGCCTGGGGCTCTTCAGCCTGGAGCAGCAGTGTGTGAAATAGTCTCTGCTCTTATCCCTAAGCCCCTAGCAGAGTGACTCAGCCTTTGCCTCAGCCTGGCAAGCAGCTTATCTCCCCTTGGCTCCCCAGTGCTATCTCTCTTTCCTGCCTCCCTCATCACTCCCCAGCCTGACCAAGCAGCACCCCCCACCTGCCAGCAGTCACTTTATTCCTCAGCTCTTCCCTAAATCTGCAGTTTGTCAAGGAGCTGAGTGCTCCAAGAGTGCTTATTTCCCTGGCCCCTGCTGCTGCTGCTCTTTTCCTGGCAGCCTGGGCTCCCATTCCAATTTCCCCAGGGTTGCTTTGGAGAGCTGTGGGTCTCAGTTGATTAAGAAATGCAATTAAGCCCTCAGGAGCCCAACCCTGTGGCATTTCCAGCAGGGACATAGTTTTTAAGCAGTGCTTAGGTTCCTTCTAGCAGCTTGGGTGTCACAGAATCACAGAATGGTAGCAGGGGTTGGAAGGGACCTCCAGAGATCACTGAGTCCAACTTCCCTACCAGAGCAGGGTCACCCAGGGCAGGTCACCCAGGAGCACATCCAGATGGGTCCTGAAAGTCTCCAGAGCAGGAGACTGCACAGCCTCTCTGGGCAGCCTGCTCCAAGGCTCCAGCAGCCTCACACCAAAGTTTTTCCTCAAGTTAAGGTAGAACTTCCTGGGTTCCAGTTAGTGTCCACTGCTCCTCATCCTATCACAGGGCACCACTAAAAAGAGACTGGCCCCATCCTCTTGGTCCCCACCCTCTAGATGTTGATCAGCATTGGTAAGATCTCCTCTGTGGCTTCTCCAGACTAACCAGCCCCAGGTCCCTCAGGCTTTCCTCACCAGAGAGATGTTGCAGTCCCTTATTGATGAGGAGGGGATTGAGTCCATCAGCAGCAAGTTTGCAGGTGACACCAAGCTGGGGGCAGGAGTTGATCTGTTAGAGGGTAGGAGAGCTCTGCAGAGGGACCTTGCCAGGCTGGGCAGATGGGCAGAGTGCAAGGGCAGGAGACTTAAAACATTTAAGTCCCATGTTCTGCACATTGGCCACAGCAACCCCAGGCAGTGCTACAGGCTGGGGACAGAGTGGCTGAGAGCAGCCAGGCAGAGAGGGACCTGGGGGTGCTGGTTGATGGTAGGCTGAACATGAGCCAGCAGTGTGCCCAGGGGACCAAGAAGGCCAATGGTATCCTGGCCTGCAGCAGGAAGAGTGTGGCCAGCAGGAGCAGGGAAGTCCTTGTGCCCTGTGCTCAGCACTGCTCAGGCCACACCTTGAGTCCTGTGTCCAGTTCTGGGCTTCTCAGGTTAGGAAAGATGTTGAGATGCTGGAAGGTGTCCAGAGAAGGGCAAGAAAGCTGGGGAGGGGTCTGGAGCACAGCCCTGTGAGGAGAGGCTGAGGGAGCTGGGGTTGCTTAGCCTGGAGAAGAGGAGGCTCAGGGGAGACCTTCTTGCTCTCCAACTCCCTGAAGGGAGGTTGTAGCCAGGTGGGGGTTGGTCTCTTCTCCCAGGCAAGCAGCCCCAGAACAAGAGGACACAGTCTCAAGCTGTGCCAGGGGAGGTTTAGGCTGGATGTTAGGAAGAAATTCTTCTCATCAAGAGAGATTGGCCATGGGAATGTGCTGCCCAGGGAGGTGGTGGAGTCCCCATCCCTGGAGGTGTTTAGGAAGAGCCTGGATGAGGCACTTGGTGCCATGGTTTAGTTGATCAGATGGTGCTGGGTGATAGGTTGGACTTGATGATCTCTGAGGTCTTTTCCAACCTGGTTAATTCTATTCTATTCCATTCCATTCCATTCCATTCATCACCTTCACAGCCTCTCTTGGACACTCTCTCATGTATCCCTACCCCTCTTGAACTGGGGAGCCCAGAACTGGACACACAAACCTCTGCTTTGCAGGAAGCTCTTTCAGAGCCTTCTTGCTGAGGGCTGTAGCCATTGCTTTCTGCTTCTGGAAGATTAGGTTTGCCTTTACCTGCCAGTAAGCAAAGTGGCTCCCCAGCAGCACCTCAGGTTTAGGAGTATCTCTTACTCTATCTGATGGTATCTGGTGAGGAGAGCAGCTTCTCAGCTTACCAGCCCCTTGGGATAGTGTTCAAGGGAATGGAAATGTCTTGACATGGAGCTACCCCTTGTGCTGCTGGCTCCAGTGAGGTGCTGGCAGGTAGATTTGTTGGCTGGGCACTGGGAGAGAGGGAGTCTTGCCATTGCCAGCCTCTTTCCAGCCTGATCTGGGGCTCTGGGTGCTTTGCTGTCTTTCTGCTACTCCTATTATGTCCAGAAGAAGGGAGCAGGCTCTGTTCAGTGGTGTCCTGTGACAGGGCTAGGGGCAATGGGCTCAAACTGCAACACAGGAAGCTCCACCTCAACATGAGGAGAAACTTCTTCCTTCAACCTTCCTTTTAGTCTGGAGAGGAGGAGACTGAGAGGGGATTTAATAAGTGTTTATAAGTATCTGAGGGCTGGGAGTCAGGAGGGAAGGGACAGGCTCTGCTCAGCTGCACCCTGGGACAGGACAAGGGGCAGTGGATATCAACCCCAGCACAGGAGATCCCACCTCAACATGAGGAGAAACTTCTTCACTGTAAGGGTGACAGAGCACTGGAGCAGGCTGCCCAGAGAGGTTGTGGAGTCTCCTTCTCTGGAGCCTTTCCAGCCCTGTCTGGATGTGTTCCTGTGAGACCTGTACTGGATTCTGTGGCCCTGCTCTAGCAGGGGAGTTGGACTCCATGATCTTCAAAGGTCCCTTCCAACCCCTAACATCATAGAATCATAGAATTAATAAGGTTGGAAAAGACCTCAAAGATCATCAAGTCCAACCTGTCACCCAACACCTCCTGACAACTAAACCACACCCAATCCAATCCCCTCTAGAACACCTCCAGGGATGGGGACTCCACCACCTCCCTGGGCAGCACATTCCCATGGCCAATCTCTCTTGCTGGGAAGAACTTTCTCCTCACCTCCAGCCTAAACTTCCCCTGGCACAGCTTGAGACTGTGTCCTCTTGTTCTGGTGCTGGGTGTCTGGGAGAAGAGACCAACCCCCACCTGGCTACAACCTCCCTTCAGGGAGTTGTAGACAGCCTGTGAGCCTTTACAATCTCTCAATCCTAGAATTGTTTCCAGCACTTCAAAGCAGGGCAGGAACTAACCCAGGGAACATCAGCATGAGGCAAGGATCCTGCTACAGGCAGTGATCCTCTTGCAGGGTCTGCCCTGCAGGGTTTTCCCAGGCTGATGCTCTGCAGGTTGTATCACAGTCTCACAGTATTACTAAGGTTGGAAGAGACCTCGAGGATCATCGAGTCCAACCTATCAACACAGACCTCATGACTAGACCATGGCACCAAGTGCCACATCCAATCTCCTCCTGAACACCTCCAGGGATGGAGACTCCACCACCTCCCTGGGCAGCACATCCCAATGACGCATGACTCGCTCGGTGAAGAACTTTCTCCTCACCTTGAGTCTAAACCTCCCCTGGCACAGCTTGAGACTGTGGCCTCTTGTTCTGGTGCTGCTTGCCTGGGAGAAGAGACCAACCCCCACCTGGCTACAACCTCCCTTCAGGGAGTTGTAGAGGGCAATGAGGTCTCCCCTGAGCCTCCTCTTCTCCAGGCTAAGCAACCCCAGCTCCCTCAGCCTCTCCTCACAGGGCTGTGCTCAAGGCCTCTCCCCAGCCTTGTTGCCCTTCTTTGCACACCTTCAAGTCTCTCAATGTCCTTCTTAAACTGAGGAGCCCAGAACTGGACACAGGACTCAAGGTGTGGCCTAAGCAATGCAGAGTACAGAGCACAATGACTTCCCTGCTCCTGCTGGCCACACTGTTCCTGATGCAGGCCAGGATGCCATTGGCCTTCTTGGCCCCCTGGGCACACTGCTGGCTCATGTTTAGGTGGCTGTCAATCAGCACCCCCAGGTCCCTCTCTGGCAGCTCTCAGCCACTCTGACCCCAGCCTGTAGCTCTGCCTGGGGTTGTTGTGGCCAAAGTGCAGCCCCTGGCACTTGGACTTGTTGAATGCCATCCTGCTGGACTCTGCCCATCTGTCCAGCCTGTCAAGGTCCCTCTGCAGAGCCCTTCTGCCCTCTAACTGACCAACATCTGCTCCTAACTTGGTGTCATCTGCAAACCTGCTGCTGACTGACTCGATTGAAGCTTGAGATTGAGACTGGAGATGAGGATGAATTGGGACTGGAGAGGAGGAAGAAATTCTTTCCAGTGAGGCTGGGGAGACACTGGCACAGGTTTCCCAGGGAGGCTGTGGCTGCCCCCTGCCTGGAGGTGTTCAAGGCCAGGCTGGATGAGCCCTTGAGCAACCTGGGCTGGTGGAGGTGTCCCTGCCCATGGCAGGAGGGTTGGAACTGGATGGCCTTTAAAGTCCCTTCCAACCCAACCCATCCTGTGATTCTTAAAGCACAGGATTTTGCAGTGGGCTGTCCTGAGGTAGGCTGCTGTCCTGCTGCTGGTTCCTGTCCTGCTGCTGCACCACCACTGAGACAGAAAAGGGGTTTTCCACCAGCAGGCTCTGGGCTGAACTCCCTGTGTGAAGCTGTGTCCCTGGGAAGTCAGGTTAATTACTGGCTTGAAGCTGGGAAGGATTAGTTTTCCTTTCCCATCCAGGTAAATGTTTGAGCTTTTTATTGGGCTGCAGCCAAGGGGTTTCAACATAAAAGGCCCTCACAAAAGGTCTGGTTTTCTTCTTTCTTTCTTTTGTTCTATCAGTGTGTGACACATTTTGGGGCTTCTCTCCTTGGCTTCTTATTCCTGCTGCCTGCTTCTGTCCAGAATTGGCTTAAAACCTGGGCCAGAACTCAAAACCAAAACCCACCCAGAGTTATTCACTTGGAAAATGCCATGCAGTGAGTGAACAAAGGCCATCTTAAACTGAGACTCCCCGAGGGAGCTGGGCACAGGCTGCCTCCCTCACTCTCAGTCCTTACCTGGACTTCCCTCCAGGTTTGCACAGGGCATGGAGAGCCTTTCCTCCAGACTAAGCACCCCCAGTTCCTCCAAGCTGCTCCTCACCAGCCCTGTGCTCCAGACCCTTCCCCAGCTTGGTTGCCCTTCTCTGGACCTGCTCCAGCAGCTCAATGCCCTTCTTGGAGTGGTACAGCTGAGGTTGCTTGGCCTGGAGAAGAGGAGGCTCAGAGGAGACCTTCTTGCTCTCTCCAACTCCCTGAAGGGAAGTTGTAGCCAGGTGGGGGTTGGTCTCTTCCCCCAGGCAAGCAGCACCAGAACAAGAGGACACAGTCTCAAGCTGTGCCAGGGGAAGAAAAAGGCATTAACCCACCACAGGAGGTTTAGGCTGGAGGTGAGGAGAAAGTTCTTCCCAGAGAGAGTTGTTAGCCATTGGGATGTGCTGCCCAGGGAGGTGGTGGAGTCCCCATCCCTGGAGGTGTTCAAGAGGGGATTGGATGTGGCACTTGGTGCCATGGTTTAGTTGTCAGGAGGTGTTGGGTATTAGGTAATAGGTTGGACTGGATAACATTGAGAGACTTGAAGGTGTCCAGAGAAGGGCATCGAGGCTGGGGAGGGGTCTGGAGCACAGCCCTGTGAGGAGAGGCTGAGGGAGCTGGGGTTGCTTAGCCTGGAGAAGAGGAGGCTCAGGGGAGACCTTCTTGCTCTCTCCAGCTACCTGAAGGGAGGTTGTAGCCAGGTGGGGCTTGGTCTCTTCTCCCAGGCAAGCAGCCCCAGAACAAGAGGACACAGTCTCAAGCTGTGCCAGGGGAAGTTTAGGCTGGAGGTGAGGAAGAAGTTCTTCCCAGCAAGAGAGATTGGCCATTGGGATGTGCTGCCCAGGGAGGTGGTGGAGTCCCCATCCCTGGAGGTGTTCAAGAGGGGCTTGGACATGGCACTTGGAGCCATGGTTTAGTCATGAGGTGTTGGACAGGTTGGACTTGATGATCTCTGAGGTCTCTTCCAACCTTGGTGACTCTGTGATGTCTGAGGTCTTTTCCAACCTGCTTGATTCCCTGCTGCAGGGACCTGGTGGTTTTCAGGAGCGTGGAGCTGCCACAGCTTTTGTGCAGTGCTCAGGCACCAGGTGGGTGACTGCTGCTGTTGCTCTGCAGGTGAATCTGGTCCTGAACGAAGGGAAGTCCCTGGGCCTCATGATCCGAGGAGGAGCAGAGTATTCCCTGGGCATCTACATCACCGGTGTGGATAAAGGCTCGGAGGCAGAGAGCACTGGCCTGAAGGTAAGAGCCACCCTGGAGGGGGCTGGGCTGGGAGAGCTTCCTGTGCTGTGCCTCTGGCACCCTGTCAGCACCTGACTGCTGCTGTTCCTGCCCCTCTGCCCTGGCCAAGCAGGGCTCTGGATGGAGGGGTGGGCATTGCATTCCTGCAGGTGGCTTCTCAGGGCAGGCATCCCCAGGGGATGTTTGGGCAGCAGCTTCTGGAGTAGGTTGTGCTTACATTCTGCCTTAGCCTACCCTCAGACTTGATTTATCTCCTCTGAGACAGCCTGGGGATTCACAGATTCATAGAGTGGTTTGGGTTGGAAGGAACCTGAAGGCTCATCCAGTTCCAGCCCCACTTGCCAGGGACAGGGACACCTCCCACCAGCCCAGGTTGCTCAAGGGCTCATCCACCCTGGCCTTAAACACCTCCAGGGGAGGGGGCAGCCACAACCTCCCTGGGCAACCTGTGCCAGGGTCTCCCCAGCCTCCCTGTGAAGAATTTCCTCCTAATCCCCAGTCTCAATCTGCCTTCTGAATAGCCAAGAGTGCAGCCTGGCTCTGGCAGGTGAAGAAAGCCACTGTCACCTCTCTGAGCTGCCAGGGAGGAGTTTTCCATTGAAGATCCTGCTCCTGTGCCCTCTTCCTGCAGCTCACATCCAAACCCATTATGTCTGGAGCTGGTGTTCTGCACAAGGTGCTCTTGGCCTGCCCCCAGGGGATGTGTTCATGCTGTGATGAGAGCTCAGGCTTCCTGTGGTGGGAGCAGGTGTGTGCTGCTGGCCTGCAGCACTGGTGGCCTGAAGCGTTGGCATTCACAAGGATCATGGCTTAACAAGCAGGGAACTGCAGGATCAGCCTTGGGCACAGGGCAGAGCTGATCTGTCAGCAGCCTGACTTAAAAGAATAGGGTAGAGTAGAGTAGAGTAGAATGGAATAATGGAATGGGATGGGATGGGATGGGATGGGATGGGATGGACCAGGTTGGAAGAGACCTTCAAGATCATTGTGTCCAACCTATCATCCAACAGCACCCAACCAACTAACCCATGCAACCAAGCACCCTGTCAAGTCTCCTCCTGAACACCTCCAATGATGGTGACTCCACCACCCCCTCAGGCAGCACATCCCAGTGGGCAATCACTCTCCCTGTGTAAAACTTCCTCCTGACCTCCAGCCTAAACCTCCCCTGGCGCAGCCTGAGACTGTGTCCTCTTGTTCTGGTGCTGGCTGCCTGGGAGAAGAGACCAACCTCTGCCTGTCTACAACCTCCCTTCAGGTAGTTGTAGAGAGCAATAAGGTCACCCCTGAGTCTCCTCTTCTCCAGGCTAAGCAGCCCCAGCTCCCTCAGTCTCTCCTCACAGGGCTGTGTTCCAAACCCCTCACCAACTTTGTTGCCCTTCTCTGGACACACTCCAGCAAGTCAACCTCCTTCCTAAACTGAGGGGTCCAGAACTGGACACAGGACTCGAGGTGTGGGCCACACTGTTCCTGATGCAGGCCAGGATGCCATTGGCCCTCCTGGCTGCCTTGGCACACTGCAGGCTCATGTTCAGCCTACCATCGACCAGCATCCCCAGGTCCCTCTCTGCCTGGCTGCTCTCAGCCACTCTGACCCCAGCCTGTAGCAGTGCATGGGGTTGCTGTGGCCAATGTGCCTGGTTGCCAGCTGGATGTGGCACCATTCACCACCACTCTCTGGGCTCAGCCTCCAGCCAGTTCCTAACCCAGCTCAGAGAGCTGCTGTCCAAGCCAGGGGCTGACAGCTTGGCCAGGAGTTTGCTGTGGGGGATGGTGTCAAAGGCCTTGCTGAGGTCCAGGCAGACCACATCCACAGCCTGCCCCACATCCACCAGGCACTCACCTGGGCCTAGAATGAGATCAGGTTGGTCAGGCAGGACCTACTTTAGTGTGACCTCCAGCTACATCAGACTCCCTCCACAGCTAGACAGGTTCCTAAAGGATGCTCTGAGGTTTGGCAGGGCCCTTCTGAGGATGCACTAGGATGGAGCTGGTTACAGTTTTGCTGGGCACCTCTTCTAAAGCAAGGTTCTGCATCTCTTTCATCCTACCATGTACACATGCACACACATCACCCCGGAGCTCCTCCAGCCTTCCAACTGTGCTTGGGCTCAGGACAGGGTGAGACATCTCAGCTGCTCCTGGAGGGAGCATCTGGGCCTAAAATTTGCTCTGTTCTAAGGTGTTCACCAGGACAAGAAGTTGAAAAGGGAGCTGTTGCCTCTGGGTGTATCTGTGTGCTGCCCATGAATGGGCTGTGTTTGAAAGCCAAGCTCCTCAGGCTGCAGCACTTCAGTTCATCACTCAGGGCTTCTCTCCTGGTGTGTTTTTCCTCTCTAAGTGACTCAACTCCCTGCAATCACATCGTGGCCTTTTTGCTTCCTCCAGTGCAGTCCCATGGGCTCTCAGAGACAGATCTTTCCCAGTTCCTTGTGTCAGGCAAGAGCTGATGGGTGTTAAGCTCCCTAACCTTCTCTGAATCCCCTGAGATGGTGCTGGGCTGCTGAGGGTGAGGGCTAATCTGCTGTGATCCCTTCTCAGTACTGTGAGGAGAGAGATTTCTCCCTTCTTCACTTTAGGGCTAAGCCTTCAGCCTTGCTCCAGTGGCCACATAAAGTCTCACATCTATCCAGGCTGGATAGAGGGGTGGTGGAGGCTGGTGGAGAGGGCTGTGGTTTGGAGTGTGACAGATAACAGCATGTCCCATGGCACATAAACCTTGAGCCCATCTGGCTGGGCACTGAGCTCATCAGGGTTCCCTAGTCAGACACAGGAGCAAGAGTGAGATGTTGGCAGGGGGAATGCAACCACTTCTGAACTTACTGTCTGCTGTAGGCTCCTGCTTCTCTTTGCTCACTCTGAGTCAGAATGAAAAGGCTGAACTTGGAGATTTGGGTCAGTCAGAGCCTTCATAGTATCATAGAATCAGTCAGGGTTGGAAGGGACCACAAGGATCATCTAGTTCCAACCCCCCTGCCATGGGCAGGGACACCCCACACTAGATCAGCCTGGCCAGAGCCTCATCCAGCCTGGGCTTCTCTCTCTCTCAGGTCCTTAGCAGGGAAACAGGGTTTGGACCCTGCCATCTGAGAGGGTCACTTGGGTACTAGCAACAAGGAGCTGTGGGAGCATCCTTGGGAGGTGGCTGAGGGTTTCCTAATGCAGCAAGAAGTGAAGGCTGCTGTCGGAGTCCCCCTGCAGCCCATCCTTCCCTCCCAGAGCTTTGCAGATGTCCCTGCTGACTGCAAGGGGGGTGGGACTGGAGGACCATTAAAGGTCTCTTCCACCCAAACCATTCTGTGATTGTGGGCTTGTTCATTAGCACAAGGTCATGGTGGGAGGCAGCAGGGACAGTGCTCTGGGACAGGAGGGTTTCAAGACAGAGAAGATAAGAGGCACAGAACAATTTGTTTCAGCCTAATAGAGCTGGGAAGAGAGGAACTGACTCAGGCTGGTGATGTTGCTGAGTCAGAGGAGCCACCATCTGAACCAAGCCTGCTTGTCCCAGTGCCTGCTGACCTTGTGCCAAAGTCAGACTCCTTCTCTCCTGGGCAGAAAGACTGAGAGACCTGAGGCTGCTTAGTCCTGAGAGGAGAAGGCTGAGAGGGGATCTGATCAATGTCTATCAATAGCTGAGGGGTGGGGGGCAAGATGAAGGGGCCAGGCTCTTTCTGGTGGTGCCTGGTAACAGGACAAGGAACAACAGGTACAAGGTGGAACCCAAGAAGTTCCACCTCAACATGATGGTGACAGAGGCCTGGAGCAGGCTGCCCAGAGAGCTTGTGGAGTCTCCTGCTCTGGGGACTTCCCAGACCCACCTGGATGCGTTCCTGTGTGACCCTGTTCTGGCAGGGGGGTTGGACTCGATGATCTCTGGAGGTTCCTTCCAACCCCTGCCACTGTGGTTCATACACAGCAGAAGCCTGAAAGATGAGAGCCAGGAGAAGGTGACAAAGTTGCATCCATTTCCTGAGGCTCTCTGCTGCATGTTTGTGGCCTTCCAGGATCTGCAGGGGGCTCCAAGAAAGCTGGGGAGGGACTTTTGAGGGTGTCAGGGAGTGATAGGACTGGGGGGGATGAAGCAAAACTAGAAATGGGGAGATTGAGATTGGATGTGAGGAAGAAGTTGTTCCCCATGAGGGTGGTGAGAGCCTGGCACAGGTTGCCCAGGGAGGTGGTGGCAGCCTCATCCCTGGAGGTGTTTGCAGACTTCCTTCCACACAGCCTCACATAAAGCAGGAGGCTGTTTGGGATGGCAGGGAAGAGCCTCCTGCTCTCAAGGGAGGTGGGATGGAGCTCACACCTCTGCCTGTCCCTGCCCATGCTACCCCACTGGAGAGATGTGCCCAAGGCCAAGTCCATCCCCTCCAGCCAGGCACCACCATCCCCAGCCCCATCCCACTGTGCAGCCAGGCTCTGCTCCAGCTGGGGCTGGAGGGTCCCAGGCTGGCCAGGATCTGCCAAGCAGGGAGCTTGACTTCTTCTGCAAGTGAGAGCAATGTCCCTGCCAGCAGCTGAGCTGGGCAGGGCACCAAGTGCCAGGCAGGAGGAGAAGCATCTGAGCAACCTGCTGCAGTGTGGGGTGTCCCTGCCCATGGCAGGGGCTTGGAATGGGCTGCCTGAGGAGGTGGTGGAGTCACCATCACTGGAGGTGTTCAGGAGGAGACTTGACAGGGTGCTTGGTGCCATGGGTTAGTTGGTTGGGTGGTGTTGGATGACAGGTTGGACTCGATGATCTTGAAGGGCTCTTCCAACCTGGTTTATTCTATTCTATCCTTGGGGTCCCTTCCAACCCTGACAGTTCTATGTTTGGTGCTGCTCCAAATCCCTCTCTCTGCTGCCTGGGGAATGTTGCTGCTTTCCTTGGCTCAGACCAGCTGTGCTGAGCTCAGCACAACCAATGTCACCCTGCAAACCTGCTTGCACAGGACAGGTCACAGCAGCATTACACATGGCTTTAGCCCTCCACCTCTCACTCCATGCCCGCCAGGAAGGCAGGGGAAGAATCACTCTGCAGTTGAAGCAGACAGAGCAGTGCATGCTTGAGGGCTCACCTCAGGTGCTGACTGAGTTTTGGGCCCCTCAATCCAAGAAGGACATTGAGGGCTGGAGTAGGTCCAGAGAAGGGCAACAGAGCTGGTGGGGGGGCTGGAGAACAGGGCTGGGGAGGAGCAGCTGAGGGAACTGGGGGTGTTTAGCTTGGAGCATAGAAGGCTGAGAGGAGACCTCATTGCTCTCTACAGCTCTCTGAAAGGAGGTTGGAGTGAGGTGGGGGTTGGTCTCTTGTAGCAGGTAACAAGAGATAGGACAAGAGGAAATGGCCTCAAGCTGCACCAGGGGAGGTTTAGGTTGGAGTTCAGGAAAGATTCCTTTCCTGCAAGAGTGGTCAGAGATTGGCACAGGCTGCCCAGGGAGGTGGTGGAGTCCCCATCCCTGGAAGTGTTTGATGAGGAGCTGAGGGACATGGTGTAAGAGCTGGCAGATGATGGATTGTGGTTGGACTCAGTGATCTTAAGGTCTTTCCCAACCAGGTGATTCCATGGTTCTTTACTGCTCCCCCATCCCTGCCAAGTGAGGTCCACATGCCATGGCAGTTGTTTGCACCCCACAGCCTCTGCTTACTGATTCTTTACACCTCCCTCCTTGCTCTGCTGTTTTCTAGTCCCTGAGCTCTGTGCTTCATCAGGCTTAATGTGACTGCAGGCATGCACAGGCAATTCCCACCCTGATTTGTGTGCACCACAGGCTGTAAATCTGGAACTGCTTGGAGGTTAGGGGATAAAGAGGCCTTTTATGTTCTCCTTTAGACACAGTTGAGAGTAAACTGCATCCACATGCTGCTCCAGGTGGTAGGGAAGGGCTGTGATACCTGGAGGAGAGAAGTAGTAATGAGTGAAGGTGTGGTGCAGGCAATTCATTGCAGTCTAAGATGGAAAAACACTGAGCTGGTTCCATGTGGGCTCCTCCCTCCTTCACTGTGAGGGTGGTGAGGCTCTGGAACAGGCTGCCCAGAGATGTTGTGGACACCTCATCCCTGGAGGGGTTCAAGGCCAGGCTGGATGAGGCCTTGAGCAACTTGGGCTGGTGGGAGGTGTCCCTGCCCATGGCAGGGGGGTTGGAACTGGATGAGCTTTAAGCTCCCTTCCAGCTCCAACCATTCTATGATCCAGAATTGCTGGGTGAAGGGGAAGGTTCATAGAATCAATAAGGTTGGAAAAGACCTCAGAGCTCATCAAGTCCAACCTGTCACCCAGCACCTCCTGACTAAAGAAACCATGGCTCCAAGTTTCTGAGCAAAGCCTTTGACACTGTCCCACAGCACATCCTGGTCTCCAAGCTGGTGCAGGATGGGTTCCAGGGATGGATCATTCAGTGGATAAAGAATTGGCTTGATGGCCACACCCAAAGGGTGTCTGTCAATGGCTCCATGTCCAGGTGGAGGCCAGTGACAAGTGGAGGTCCTCAGGGATCAGTCCTGGGAACAGTCTTGCTTAACATCAAACAATAAGGTTGGAAAAGACCTCAGAGATCATCAAGTCCAACCTCTCACCCAACACCTCCTGACTACTAAACCGTATGTCCAAGTGCCACATCCAATCCCCTCTTGAACACCTCCAGGGATGGGGACTCCACCACCTCCCTGGGCAGCACATTCCCATGGCCAACAACTCTCTTTGGGAAGAACTTTCTCCTCGCCTCCAGCCTAAACCTCCCCTGGCACAGCTTGAGACTGTGTCCTCTTGTTCTGGTACTGCTTGCCTGGGAGAAGAGACCAACCCCCACCTGGCTACAACCTCCCTTCAGGGAGTTGCAGAGAGCAATGAGGTCTCCCCTGAGCCTCCTCTTCTCCAGGCTAAGCAACCCCAGCTCCCTCAGCCTCTCCTCCCAGGGCTGTGCTCCAGACCCCTCCCCAGCCTCCTTGCCCTTCCAGCAGTGTCCATTCCCCTGGGTTCTGCTGCTGGTGCTGAATTTGTTGCCAGGATTGTTTGGCCTCATTCTGTCAGACTTTGCAGACAAACCTCCTTGCATCTGTGGCACCAAATCAGAACTGTTGACTGCTTTAATAACAGGGTTTATGTTTCCCTTCTGTTTGGCTGTAAGGCTGAACAAGGTGGTGGTGTAAAGGAAGTTCCTGTCTGGCCCCAAAGCTCAGCCAGCTTTGGTCTGCTACACAGCAAGGGCCCATGGTCCTGAGCACTGGGTCCCACAGGATATTAAACCACTCCAAGAAGGACATTGGGATGTTGGAGCAGATCCAGAGAAGGGCAATGAAGGGTGAAGAGTCTTGTGAGGAGTGGCTGAGGGAACTGGGGTTGCTCAGCCTGGGGAAAAGGAGGCTTAGGGGGAGAGCTTCTGGCTCTCTACCACTCCCTGAAGGGATGTTGGAATGAGGTAGGGGTTGGTCTCTTCTCCCAAGGGACAAATGATAGGACTAGGGGGAATGGATTGAAGCTGGAGGTGGGGAGATTGAGGCTGGAGGGGAGGAGGAAGTTCTTCCCCATGAGAGTGGTGAAGCCCTGGAATGGGTTGTCCAGGGAGGTGGTTGAGGCCCCAGCCCTGGAGGTGTTTAAGGCCAGGCTGGATGAGGCTCTGGCCAGGCTGATCTAGTGTGGGGTGTCCCTGCCCATGGCAGGGGGGTTGGAACTGGATGATCCTTGTGGTCCCTTCCAACCCTGACTGATACTATGATACTATGACAAGAGGAAACAGCCTCAAGTTGCATCAGGGGAGGTTTAGCTTGGGCATGAGGAACAATTTCTTCCCCCAAAGGATTGTCAAACCCTGACCCAGGCTGCCCAGGGCAGTGGTGGAGTCATCATCCCTGGAGGGGTTTGAAGGATATGTGGATGTGGTGCTGAAGGCCCTGGTTTAGTGGTGACCTGGGCTTGATGTTCTTAAGGGTCTCTTCCACCCCAGACCACTGCATGATTCCCCGGTGCCAGTTTGGGTCTCGCTGCTCTGCTCCCTGCAGCATCACAGCGGCGAGGCAGAGCGGGCGGGCTGGGGCCCTGCAGCCACTCAGCAGCTGCTGGCCTTGGCCTGCTCCATGGTCAGCCATCCAGGGAGCTTCTGGCAACGTGTTCATTGAGCCAGTTTGGAAATGTGCTGCAGTTCTGAGGCTGAAGAGCTTCAGGTGAGCAGAGGACTGCAAAGGAGGGATGGGAGCCAGTTCTGTTTGCTGCTGGCTCCTGTCCCTCCTGCCTCCTTTGTGACGTCCACAGCAACGCTGTGAGGAGCTGAATCATACAATCAAGCAGGTTGCAACAGACCTCAGAGATCCAACCTATTACCTAATACCTAACACCTCCTGACAGCTAAACCATGGCACCAAGTGCCACATCCAAGCCCCTCTTGAACACCTCCAGGGATGGGGACTCCACCACCTCCCTGGGCAGCACATTCCCATGGCCAATCTCTCTTGCTGAGAAGAACTTTCTCCTCACCTCCAGCCTGAACCTCCCCTGGCACAGCTTGAGACTGTGTCCTCTTGTTCTGGTGCTGCTTGCCTGGGAGAAGAGACCAACCCCTACCTGGCTACAACCTCCCTTCAGGGAGTTGGAGAGAGCAAGAAGGTCTCCCCTGAGCCTCCTCTTCTCCAGGCTAAGCAACCCCAGCTCCCTCAGCCTCTCCTCACAGGGCTGTGCTCCAGACCCCTCCCCAGCTTTCTTGCCCTTCTCTGGACACCTTCAAGTCTCTCAATGTCTTTCCTAACCTGAGGACCCCAGAACTGGACCCAGGACTCAAGGTGTGGCCTAACCAATGCAGAGTACAGGAGCAGAATGGCTCCTGCTGGCCACACTGTTCCTGCTGCAGGCCAGGATGCCATTGGCCCTCCTGGCTGCCTGGGCACATTACTGGCTCATGTTAAGCTGCTGTCAACCACTACCCCCAGGTCCCTCTCTGCCTGGCTGCTCTCAGCCACACTGACCCCAGCCTGTAGCCCTGCCTGGGGTTGTTGTGGCCAAAGTGCAGCATCCAGCACTTGGATTTGTTGAGTGCCATCCTGTTGGCATCTGCCCAGCCTGGCAAGGTCCCTCTGCAGAGCTCTCCTACCCTCTAACAGATCAACTCCTGTCCCCAGCTTGCTGTCATCTGCAAACTTACTGCTGATGGACTCACTGCCCTCCTCCAGATCATCAATGAGGATAATTGAATAGGATGGTGCCCAGCACTGATCCCTGAGCTTGTTCTGCTGATCTTTATGGCTCTGCCCACCCTGATTCATCCTTCTTCATTTATGTTTTTTCTCTTCTGGTGGTGGCTTGTGTCAGGATTTAGTTTTTAAGCCCATGTCTGTTTGGATTTGTTTGTGTTTTCCTCTCCTTGCCCTTTCCAGCAGAAACAGCAGGTTTCAGGTAGCTTGCTTTGAACAAACAGCTCAATATCGAGTTCCTGGCACAAAGGCTGGGGTAAAACGAGGCTGCTGTGAGCCACAGAGAGGAGAAGGAGAGAAGAAGAGAGGCTGTAAACAGGAAGAGGTGAATGACTTTAATCATGGGTTGCAGTCATGAAGCTGCCTCTTGAAAGCTGTGTTTTGAGATCTGCACGTAGGCAAAGACACTGAAAAAGAGAAAGCAAACCAGAGCCTCGTGGCTGCCTCAGCCTGGGAGCTGAAGGGCTCAGAGAGGAGCTGCATGGTTGTGGTACACAAGATCTAACCTCTCCTCTGCAGGCAGTGGAGTGGTCTTTCAAACAATGTCAACTTCACAGGGACAGACACTGGGTGCTGAAATCTCTCCTCGTCTGGGAGGCCACCAGCAACCTCCCCACAACAGTGCCAGATCCACTGCCTGCCCCAAGGGACCTACTCCTCTCACAGAGTCACCAAGGTTGGAAGAGACCTCAAAGATCATCAAGTCCAACCTGTCACCCAGCGCCTCATGACTAAACCATGGCTCCAAGTGCCACATCCAATCCCCTCTTGAACACCTCCAGGGATGGAGACTCCACCACCTCCCTGGGCAGCACATCCCAATGGCTAACAACTCTCTCTGGGAAGAACTTTCTCCTCACCACCAGCCTAAACCTCCCCTGGCACAGCTTGAGACTGTGTCCTCTTGTTCTGGTGCTGCTTGCCTGGGAGAAGAGACCAACCCCCACCTGGCTACAACCTCCCTGCAGGGAGCTGGAGACAGCAAGAAGGTCTCCCCTGAGCCTCCTCTTCCCCAGGCTAAGCAAGCCCAGCTCCCTCAGCCTCTCCTCACAGGGCTGTGCTCCAGACCCCTCCCCAGCTTTCTTGCCCTTCTCTGGACACCTTCCAGCAGCTCAACATCTTTCCTAACCTGAGGAGCCCAGAACTGGAGACAGGACTCAAGGTGTGGCCTAAGCAGTGCTGAGCACAGGGCAGAATGACCTCCCTGCTCCTGCTGGCCACACTGTTCCTGCTGCAGGCCAGGATGCCATTGGCCTTCTTGGCCCCCTAGGCACACTGCAGGCTCATGTTCAGCTGCTGTCAATCAGCACCCCCAGGTCCCTCTCTGTTTGGCCGCTCTCAGCCACTCTGACCCCAGCCTGTAGCTTTCTTTGCTTTGTTTCTCCTGTTTGCCTTGCAGGTGTTTGGGGAAAAGAGCACAATTTTAGGCAGCTCTTGACACCCACTGGTCCCTTGCCTGTCTCAGAGCTGTCTCTTATCCTTTCACCAGGCTGTGTTGGCTTCACTGCACAACAAGGTGGGGCCAGGCTGAGAGAGTTGGGGTTGTTCAGCCTGGAGAAGAGAAGGCTCCAAGGAGCACCTTCTGCTGGCTTGTCAGGGCTTCAAGGGGCTGAGCAGGAATCTGGGGACAAACTTTCAAGCAGGACCTGTTGTGGGAGGACAAGCAGTGGTGGTTTGAAACTAAATGAGGGAGATTCAGACTGGAGAGAAGACAGAAATGTGGTGAGACCCTGGTCCAGGCTGCCCAGAGAGGTGTGAGCTGCCCCATCCCTGGAACCATTCCAGGTGAGGTTGTTTGGGGCTCTGAGCAACCTGCTGTAGCTGCAGCTGTCCCTGCTGAGTGCAGGGGGATTGGACTGAATAAGAAGAGGAGGCTCAGGGGAGACCTTCTTGCTCTCCACAACTCTCTGAAGGGAGGTTGTAGCCAGGTGGGGGTTGGTCTCTTCTCCCAGGCAAGCAGCACCAGAACAAGAGGACACAGTCTCAAGCTGGGCCAGGGGAAGTTTAGGCTGGAGGGGAGGAGAAAGTTCTTCCCAGCAAGAGAGATTGGCCATGAGAATGTGCTGCCCAGGGAGGTGGTGGGGTCCCCATCCCTGGAGGTGTTGAAGAGGGGATTGGATGTGGCACTTGAAGCCATGGTTTAGTTGTCAGGAGGTGTTGGGTATTAGGTAGTAGGTTGGACTTGCTGATCTCTGAGGTCTTTTCCAACCTTATTGATTCTATGTTTCTATGATATTTAAAGGTCTTTTCCAACCCAAACCATTCCATGCTGCTGTGTTTTCTGTATCCTGTGACATGGATCCCCTGCCCTCCCCTGCTTCCCTCCTGGGGAAGCTGAGCACCTCCTTATTTTCCTGTGAGTCTCAATTTGATCATCCCCAGATCAATTCCTACTTTTCCCTGCCCATAGCTTTAACTTCTTATGGTCTGCCCTTGCTAATGACTTGTGCTAGAGAGAGAGAGAGGCTCCTTCCACTTGAGTGGTATCCATGAGGGTAATTGAACCTCTCTTCTAGCACATCAGTGGCATTAAAGGAGGCTGGTGGCAGTGCCAAACCATTTGGCATCCTATTAGCCCTGTTATTCCCAGCTCAATTTGGGTATCATTTAACATTAACTCATGGTTAACAATCTCTCACCTGGTTCTCCATCAGTGTGACTGAATTCCTCCCACAGCCCATTCTGATTGCTTTTAAGAGACTTTAGGTGCTCAGAAGCCTTGTCCTAAGCCCATGAAGTTTCTCTCTCACTCCACCTTCCCTCCCCATGTTATTCCCTCTGTCTCCACAAAGAAGAGGAGGCAAATTGATTGTTGAGGTGTGTTAGTTCCTTAGTCAGGGTGTGCTAGCCCTGTCCTCAAGGTGTGTTAGTGCTGTCCTCAGGGTGTGTTAGAGCTGACCTCAGGGTGTGTTAGTGCTGTCCTCAAGGTGTGTTAGTTCTGTACCCAGGGTGTGATTTCTGTACCCAAGCTGCTTTGTTTCTGACCTCCAGGTGTTTGATTTCTGCAGTCTGCTGCTCCTCTGTGGTCCATCACCTCTTGCCTCTCATGTCCAGCCCCTGCATTTCAGGGTAGACTTTGTTTTTCCCCTGGAAAAATGAGGACAATCTCATTTTCAGAAGTGGCCAAGCACTCAGGTCATTGATTCATAGATTGGGTTGGGTTGGAAAGGGACCTTAAAGCTCATCCAGTTCCAACCCCCCTGCCATGGGCAGGGACACCTCCCACCAGCCCAGCTTGCTCAGGGCCTCATCCAGTCTGAGCCTTGAACATCTCCAGGGAGGTGGCAGCCACAACTTCCCTGGGCAGCCTGTTCCAGTGTCTCACTGGAAAGAATTTCTTCCTAATCCCCAGTCTCAATCTCCCCTCTTCTAGCTCAAAGCCATTGTCACTACAAGCCCTGGTGAAATGTCCCTTGCCAGCTCTCCTGTACCCCCCTTCAGGTACTGGAAGGCTGCTCTGAGGTCTCCCTGGAGCCCCTTCAGGTACTGGGAGGCTGCTCTAAGGTCTCCCTGGAGCCCCTTCAGGTACTGGAAGGCTGCTCTAAGGTCTCCCTGGAGCCTTCTCTTCTGCAAACTGAACAGACCCAACTCTCCCAGGGCCTTGCTGTTGCTGTTGCAATGCATCCATCAGATGCTCTCTCATCCCTTCCAGCAGCAGACTTGCAGCAGCCCACTTGGAAGGTGCTGGCTCCCTTCTTGGCTGGCCTGTGGGTTGATCTCTTGCCCTCCCCATCTCCTTTGCCTCATGAGCTGTGCAGCTGCCCCATTGACAGCAGTCAGGAAGACACCAAGCAGAGGACATTGGCTGGCCCACATGAGGCCAAAACTCAGGGGCCCTGACATTGATATTGGTAGGAGTTGGGTTCTGCTGTGCTGCCACAGCCCTTGCTGCCCACCAGCCCCTCTGTCACAGAGGAAGAAACTGTCCCCAGAAGAATGAGGCAAATCTGCTCAGGGTGACTGAATGGAGCTCAATGCTCAGCCAAGCTCTGCTGCATCTGGACTTCATCCTAAAGCTCTTTTCCAGCCTGTGGTGCTCTTCCTCCAGGTCCTTTCCCCCTCCTGATAACACTCAGAATGTCCTTCCAGCCTCACTGAGCATCCTCTGTCCTTTCAGCAGAGGGAAGGGTAAGCAGGAGCCCTTCCCTGGCTTCTCATTATTGCCTGCATTATTTTGTGGAGCTGCATCAAGCTCCCCACACATTATCTCCTCTCTAAATTTAACAGGCCTAATCTTTTCGATCTGTCCTTCCACAGAGACCTTCCTCTGCCACTCATCATTTCTGTTCCTCTTCTCCAGCACTTTTCCTCCCTGTCTCTCCTTGCTGGGCAGGCAGAGATGTGAGCAGGGAATGCACTCCCACAAGGTCACACCTTCACTGGGGTGTTGCTCTTGCACCAGTTTGAGAGCTGCTCCTGACAGCTCTCTCTCCCCAAGGTTTCCCATCACCTCTTATTGCAGGCCTCCTTGATCCAGGCCCACCTGGATGATGGTGGAGTCCCCATCCCTGGAGGTGTTTAAGAGCAGCCTGGATGAGGCACTTGGTGCCATGGTTTAGTTGATCAGATGGTGATGGGTGAGAGGTTGGACTTGATGATCTCGAAGGTCTTTCCCAACCTGGGTTATTCTATTCTATTCTACTCTATTCTATTCTAATGGTTGAGCAGAGGGCTGGAACTCCTCTCCTGTGAGGACAGACTGAGGGAGTTGGGGCTGTTCAGCCTGGAGAAGAGAAGGCTCTGAGGAGACCTCATTGTGGCCTTCCAGTATCTGAAGGGGGCTCCAAGAATGCTGGGGAGGGAATTGTGAGGGTGTCAGGGAGTGATAGGACTGGGGGGGGGTGGAGCAAAACTAGAAATGAGGAGATTCAGATTGGATGTTAGGAAGAAGTTGTTCCTCATGAGGGTGGTGAGAGCCTGGCACAGGTTGCCCAGGGAGGTGGTGGAAGCTTCATCCCTAGAGGTGTTTGCAGCCAGGCTGGATGTGGCTGTGAGCAACCTGCTGTAGTGTGAGGTGTCCCTGCCCATGGCAGGGGGGCTGGAACTGGCTGAGCCTTGAGGTCCCTTCCAACCCTGGCAATTCTATGGTTCTATGATTCTAATCCTTGGCTTCCCCCTGGAGTCAGTCTGGAGAATCAATCCCAGTCCTCTTGAGGCTTCCTTAACCCAGCAACAGCAGGGAAGTCCTTGTGCCCTGTGCCACACCTTGAGCCCTGTGTCCAGTTCTGGGCTCCTCAGTTTAAGAAGGACATTGAGAGACTTGAAGGTGTCCAGAGAAGGGCAAGAAAGCTGGGGAGGGGTCTGGAGCACAGCCCTGTGAGGAGAGGCTGAGGGAGCTGGGGTTGCTTAGCCTGGAGAAGAGGAGGCTCAGGGGAGACCTTCTTGCTCTCTCCAGCTCCCTGAAGGGAGGTTGTAGCCAGGTGGGGGTTGGTCTCTTCTCCCAGGCAAGCAGCACCAGAACAAGAGGACACAGTCTCAAGCTGTGCCAGGGGAAGTTTAGGCTGGAGGTGAGGAAGAAATTCTTCCCATCAAGAGAGTTCTTCATAGAAAGAGAGATTGGCCACTGGAATGTGCTGCCCAGGGAGGTGGTGGAGTCACCATCCCTGGAGGTGTTTAGGAAGAGCCTGGATGAGGAACTTGGTGACAAGGTTTATTGATCAGATGGTGTTGGGTGATAGGTTGGACTTGATGATCTCAAAGGTCTTTTCCAGCCTGGTTAATTCAATTCAATTCAATTCTATTCAATTCAAATCAATTCAATTCAATTCAATTCAATTCAATTCAATTCAATTCAACTCCAATTCCATTCAATTCCACTCCATTCTAGACTGTGCTGGAAGGAACAAATTGATTCCCCATGGTGCTATCTTAGACTAAGAAATTCTGCCACCTCCCTCTTTTCTCCTCTTCTCCTCCAAGGTGGGGTTGGGCTATTTAAAGGGATGCCTCCTTCTGTTTATGCTGCAGGATGAAGAAAGTTAAGGCTGTGTTGTGACAGAGCTCAGCAGAAGCTGAGACTGAGCAAAGATAGAGCAGTTTCAAAGAGGTGCCTCAGCTGACACAGGGTGAATGAGGACACAGGAGTGAGGAGGACTGGCTCTGAATGGCCAAGAAGCAAAGAGAAAGACCTGGGATGGAGGGGAAATGCCAGATGAGTCTGTGTCTTGAACATGCTGAGGCTACCAAGGAAGCTCCTGATTCCAGCAAGGGCACTGGCTACAGAGTGAAAGCTCTTGGCAGCAGCTGGGGGGGAAATGGGAGGAGAAGAGAGATGGAACCCAGCTGTCTCAGATCCTGCAGTTATTGAGTGCTGGAGATTGTGGTGAGACACTCCAGCTGAACCCTCCCTGCTGCACACAGAGAGCTGAGGCATCCACAGATGGTTCCTGAGCTACCAGATCACTAGGAGGGACTGGGCCTGGAGGTCTTGGTGTTTCTTGGGGGTGGTTTTAACCAAGTTGCTCTGCAGATTTAGTTAGTGGTGGAGACTGAGCAGATTGGGCTGACTTAGGATCCTAAACAGGCTCCTCCAGGCTTCAAAGGCTGGTCCTTTACTGGCTGCCAGCCTGAGTGCTCGGGCTGCAGTCACCAGCACTTGGCACCTCTCCCCTGTTTTCCTTAGTCCCTCCAATTGGTGTGACCAAGGTGCTCAGAGGGCTGGAGCACCTCTCCTATGAAGACAGGCTAAAAGAGTTGGGGCTGTTCAGCCTGGAGAAGAGAAGGTTCCAGGGCGACCTTAGAGCAGCCTTCCAGTACCTGAAAGAAACCTGCAGGCAGGCTGGGGAGGGACTGTTCAGAAGGGCCTGTGGGGATAGGATGAGGGGCAGGGGTTTGAAACCGGAGCAGGGGAGATTTGGGTTGGACATCAGGAGGAAGTTCTGCACAGTGAGGATGGTGAAAGGCTGGAACAGGTTGCCCAGGGAGGTGGCTGAGGTCTCATCAAGGTCAGACTTGGTGTGGCCCTGGGCAGCCTGCCCTAGCTGGAGGTGTCCCTGCTGCCTGCAGGGGAGTTGGGCAAGGTGACCTTCGAAGGTCCCTTCCAACCCGGAGCAATCTGTGCTTCTTTGTGACTCTGTGACACGGAAGGCTCCCTTCCAACCCAGTGCCCTCGTCTGCCGGCGGCTCAGGCTCCTCCCCAGCGCAGGGGGAAGCCAGCCCCCGGGGGCTGCCAGGCTCAGCCTGTGCCCACTCTGCAGGTGGGGGACCAGATCCTGGAGGTGAACGGCAGGAGCTTCCTGAGCATCCCCCACGACGAGGCGGTGAAGCTGCTGAAGTCCTCGCGGCACCTGATGATGACGGTGAAGGACATCGGGCGGCTGCCCCACGCCCGCACCACGGTGGACGAGACGCGCTGGATCGCCAGCTCCCAGATCGGGGACAGCCTGCTCGGCTCAGCAGGGTACGAGCTCCTGTGGGCCCACACAGCCACCCGCTGCGGGTGAGGAGGCCAGAAACCACGGCAGCTGCGAGCTCCTCCCTTCCCTGCCTGCCCCCACCCCTCCCCCATCCTTACCCCTTGCCGGGGGGTGCTGCGGGAGGAGAAGCTCAGCAGGAGCCAGCAGTGAGCACTTGCAGCACAGACAGACAGCCAGAGCCTGGGCTGCAGCAAGAGAAGCAGAGCCAGCAGGGCCAGGGAGGGGATTCTGCCCCTCTGCTCCACTCTGCTGAGACCACAGCTGGAGCTCTGGGGCCAGTTCTGGAGCCCCTAGTGCAGAAAGGATCTGGAGGGGCTGGAAGGTGTCCAGAGCAGGGCCAGGAGGCTGAGCAGAGGGCTGGAGCTGCTCTGCCGTGAGGACAGACTGAGGGAGTTGGGGTTGTGCAGTCTGGAGAAGAGAAGGCTCCAAGGAGACCTCATTGTGGCCTTCCAGGATCTGCAGGGGGCTACAGGAAAGCTGGGGAGGGACTTTTGAGGGTGTCAGGGAGGGATAGGACTGGGGGGGATGGAGCAAAACTGGAAATGGGTAGATTGAGATTGGATGTGAGGAAGAAGTTGTCCCCCATGAGGGTGGTGAGAGCCTGGCACAGGTTGCCCAGGGAGGTGGTGGAAGCCTCATCCCTGGAGGTGTTTGCAGCCAGGCTGGATGTGGCTGTGTGAGGTGTCCCTGGCCATGGCAGGGGGATTGGAACTGGGTGATCTTTCAGGTCCCTTCCAACCTGAGCCATTCTATGGTGATTCTGTGATCATCTCTACCCTGTAAGGTGGAGCAGGTCTGGACAACCTGCTGCTGCCCCTTCCCTCCTTTCTCAGACCCAAACCTGCAGGCACAGAGGAGTGTGCAGAGCAGAGCTCGTGCCATGCCTCAGGTGATGAGTGATGGGCATGGGGAGCTCGGTGCTAACTCATCTTCTTCCTCCTCACAGGGCAGTGGGCAACCATGCTGCAGAGGCAACAGCCAGGGTAAGAGATGTCAGCCTTCCTGAGGCCTTGGGAGAAGCTGACCATGCTTCTCTCTCATTCCCATGGGAGGGAGGGCTTTGTACTCCTGGTGATAAAGGGATGCTTGTCTCATGAGCACCACTGGGGTTTAACTGGCTCCAGCCTCTCTCCTCCCCATCTCATGCTGCCATCTGTGGTCCTACAAACAGTGGCATAATGGCAGTGACATAATGGGCAGCCCCTCTCCTGTGCTGCTGGTGGCTCTGTTCTGCAGCACCTCTGGGAATGATCACATTAGTGGGCAAGGGGCAATGATCACACATGGGAGAGGAGCATGGGGAACCCCTCTGCCCTGCAGAGCTGACCATGATGGTGGCTGTCTCTGAGACCTTGACAGATCCTGAGATCTAGACTAGATAGAAGGAAGAAATTGTTGACTCTGAGGGTGGGGAGACCCTGGCCCAGGTTGCCCAGAGAGGTGGGAGGTGCCTCATCCCTGGAACCATTCCAGGTCAGGTTCTCTGGGGCTCTGAGTTGCTCTCACTGCAGATGTCCCTGCTGACTGCAGGGAGCTTGGGCTGGATGAGCTTTAGAGGTCCCTTCCAACCCAAACCATCCCATGCTTGGATGATCTTTCCCACCCCAAAGCAGAGCTGAGCCAGCCCCCTCCAGCACAGGGGCTGGTGGCAGGGCTGCAGGAGCAGCAGCAGCAGGGCCATGCCCAGTGCTGTGACAGCAGCCCTCTGCCAGCCTGTCTTCCCCCAGCACCTCTTTGCAAAGCTCTTCCTTTTAAATGGAAATGAAGCTGTGAGGTGTCACAGGTGGCTGTGGGTGATAAGGGCTTTGCACTGTGTGCTGGCAGAACCAGCCCCAGCCTCAGCTCCCCGCAGTGTCCCCACCATTGTCTGGCTCTGTATCCCTGTGCTGGCTGTGCCTGGGAGGGGGACAGCAAGGACCTCCTCTTTGAAATGCCTCCCAGAGTAAACAGCCTTTCATCTGCAGCCAGACGTGTCTCTCCCTCTGCCTCTTGGTTGCCAGCAGCTCTCTCTTCACCAAGTTCTGCTCCAAGCTTGCAGGGGGGACAGACGTGCTCTGTAGACAGCATGGGAAGCTTGATTCTCTGCTGTGGCCTCAGTTCCTCCAGCTCTGCCAGGGAAATACAACCTGCTAGGAGATCAGGAGCTGCTAAGGGGGCAGCATCCACACTTACAGAGCAGAGCCATGAAGCTGTTTTGTAAGTCCATGGCCCAGGAGATGCCCAGACAAGCAGTGACACTGAGAGAGCAGCCATGCTGTTGGGCCTTTGGGGTCCCTGCCTCCTGCAGGTCTCAGCATCCCCCTCCCAATCCCATGCTCCAGGTTCTGCCCTGCTGGGTGGTGAGGGCAGAGGTGTGAAATGCAGGAGCTCCTCCCCTGCTGGTGGTGAGGGCAGAGGTGTGAAATGCAGGAGCTGCACTGCTGGTGGTGAGGGCAGAGGTGTGAAATGCAGGAGCTCCTCCCCTGCTGGTGGTGAGGGCAGAGGTGTGAAATGCAGGAGCTGCACTGCTGGGTGGAGAGGGCAGAGGTGTGAAATGCAGGAGCTCCTCCCCTGCTGGGTGGTGAGGGCAGAGGTGTGAGATGCAGGAGCTCCACTGCTGGTGGTGAGGGCAGAGGTGTGAAATGCAGGAGCTGCCCTGCTGGGTGGTGAGGGCAGAGGTGTGAAATGCAGGAGCTGCACTGCTGGGTGGTGAGGGCAGAGGTGTGAGATGCAGGAGCTGCACTGCTGGGTGGTGAGGGCAGAGGTGTGAAATGCAGGAGCTGCACTGCTGGGTGGTGAGGGCAGAGGTGTGAAATGCAGGAGCTGCACTGCTGGGTGGTGAGGGCAGAGGTGTGAAATGCAGGAGCTGCACTGCTGGGTGGTGAGGGCAGAGGTGTGAAATGCAGGAGCTCCTCCCCTGCTGGTGGTGAGGGCAGAGGTGTGAAATGCAGGAGCTGCACTGCTGGGTGGTGAGGGCAGAGGTGTGAAATGCAGGAGCTGCACTGCTGGTGGTGAGGGCAGAGGTGTGAGATGCAGGAGCTCCACTGCTGGTGGTGAGGGCAGAGGTGTGAAATGCAGGAGCTGCACTGCTGGTGGTGAGGGCAGAGGTGTGAAATGCAGGAGCTGCACTGCTGGTGGTGAGGGCAGAGGTGTGAAATGCAGGAGCTGCACTGCTGGTGGTGAGGGCAGAGGTGTGAAATGCAGGAGCTGCACTGCTGGGTGGTGAGGGCAGAGGTGTGAAATGCAGGAGCTGCACTGCTGGGTGGTGAGGGCAGAGGTGTGAGATGCAGGAGCTGCACTGCTGGTGGTGAGGGCAGAGGTGTGAAATGCAGGAGCTGCACTGCTGGTGGTGAGGGCAGAGGTGTGAAATGCAGGAGCTGCCCTGCTGGTGGTGAGGGCAGAGGTGTGAAATGCAGGAGCTGCACTGCTGGTGGTGAGGGCAGAAGTGTGAGATGCAGGAGCTGCACTGCTGGGTGGTGAGGGCAGAGGTGTGAAATGCAGGAGCTGCACTGCTGGTGGTGAGGGCAGAGGTGTGAAATGCAGGAGCTGCACTGCTGGTGGTGAGGGCAGAGGTGTGAAATGCAGGAGCTCCTCCCCTGCTGGTGGTGAGGGCAGAGGTGTGAAATGCAGGAGCTGCACTGCTGGTGGTGAGGGCAGAGGTGTGAAATGCAGGAGCTGCCCTGATGGTGGTGAGGGCAGAGGTGTGAAATGCAGGAGCTGCACTGCTGGTGGTGAGGGCAGAGGTGTGAAATGCAGGAGCTCCTCCCCTGCTGGTGGTGAGGGCAGAGGTGTGAAATGCAAGAGCTGACCTGCTGGTGGTGAGGGCAGAGGTGTGAAATGCAAGAGCTGACCTGCTGGTGGTGAGGGCAGAGGTGTGAAGTGCGGGAGCTGCACTGCTGGTGGTGAGGGCAGAGGTGTGAGATGCAGGAGCTGCACTGCTGGGTGGAGAGGGCAGAGGTGTGAAATGCAGGAGCTGCACTGCTGGTGGTGAGGGCAGAGGTGTGAAATGCAGGAGCTGCACTGCTGGTGGTGAGGGCAGAGGTGTGAAATGCAGGAGCTGCACTGCTGGTGGTGAGGGCAGAGGTGTGAAATGCAGGAGCTGCACTGCTGGTGGTGAGGGCAGAGGTGTGAAATGCAGGAGCTGCCCTGATGGTGGTGAGGGCAGAGGTGTGAAATGCAGGAGCTGCACTGCTGGTGGTGAGGGCAGAGGTGTGAAATGCAGGAGCTCCTCCCCTGCTGGTGGTGAGGGCAGAGGTGTGAAATGCAAGAGCTGACCTGCTGGTGGTGAGGGCAGAGGTGTGAAATGCAAGAGCTGACCTGCTGGTGGTGAGGGCAGAGGTGTGAAGTGCGGGAGCTGCACTGCTGGTGGTGAGGGCAGAGGTGTGAGATGCAGGAGCTGCACTGCTGGGTGGAGAGGGCAGAGGTGTGAAATGCAGGAGCTCCTCCCCTGCTGGGTGGTGAGGGCAGAGGTGTGAAATGCAGGAGCTCCTCCCCTGCTGGTGGTGAGGGCAGAGGTGTGAAATGCAAGAGCTGACCTGCTGGTGGTGAGGGCAGAGGTGTGAAATGCAAGAGCTGACCTGCTGGTGGTGAGGGCAGAGGTGTGAAGTGCGGGAGCTGCACTGCTGGTGGTGAGGGCAGAGGTGTGAGATGCAGGAGCTGCACTGCTGGGTGGAGAGGGCAGAGGTGTGAAATGCAGGAGCTGCACTGCTGGTGGTGAGGGCAGAGGTGTGAAATGCAGGAGCTGTACTGCTGGTGGTGAGGGCAGAGGTGTGAAATGCAGGAGCTGCACTGCTGGTGGTGAGGGCAGAGGTGTGAAATGCAGGAGCTGCACTGCTGGTGGTGAGGGCAGAGGTGTGAAATGCAGGAGCTGCCCTGATGGTGGTGAGGGCAGAGGTGTGAAATGCAGGAGCTGCACTGCTGGTGGTGAGGGCAGAGGTGTGAAATGCAGGAGCTCCTCCCCTGCTGGTGGTGAGGGCAGAGGTGTGAAATGCAAGAGCTGACCTGCTGGTGGTGAGGGCAGAGGTGTGAAATGCAAGAGCTGACCTGCTGGTGGTGAGGGCAGAGGTGTGAAGTGCGGGAGCTGCACTGCTGGTGGTGAGGGCAGAGGTGTGAGATGCAGGAGCTGCACTGCTGGGTGGAGAGGGCAGAGGTGTGAAATGCAGGAGCTCCTCCCCTGCTGGGTGGTGAGGGCAGAGGTGTGAAATGCAGGAGCTCCTCCCCTGCTGGTGATGAGGGCAGAGGTGTGAAATGCAGGAGCTGCACTGCTGGGTGGAGAGGGCAGAGGTGTGAAATGCAGGAGCTGCACTGCTGGTGGTGAGGGCAGAGGTGTGAAATGCAGGAGCTGCACTGCTGGGTGGTGAGGGCAGAAGTGTGAGATGCAGGAGCTGCACTGCTGGTGGTGAGGGCAGAGGTGTGAAATGCAGGAGCTGCACTGCTGGTGGTGAGGGCAGAGGTGTGAAATGCAGGAGCTCCTCCCCTGCTGGTGGTGAGGGCAGAGGTGTGAAATGCAGGAGCTGCACTGCTGGTGGTGAGGGCAGAGGTGTGAAATGCAGGAGCTGCACTGCTGGTGGTGAGGGCAGAGGTGTGAAATGAAGGAGCTGCACTGCTGGTGGTGAGGGCAGAGGTGTGAAATGCAGGAGCTGCACTGCTGGTGGTGAGGGCAGAGGTGTGAGATGCAGGAGCTGCACTGCTGGTGGTGAGGGCAGAGGTGTGAGATGCAGGAGCTGCACTGCTGGTGGTGAGGGCAGAGGTGTGAAATGCAGGAGCTGCACTGCTGGTGGTGAGGGCAGAGGTGTGAGATGCAGGAGCTGCCCTGCTGGGTGGTGAGGGCAGAGGTGTGAAATACAGGCAGCTGGGGCAGGTGAGCAGAGCCCAGAGCAAGGAGCTGTCCTGGGTCCTGCCCAGCTCTCCCAGCAGCCAGCTGCCCTGGCTGAAGCTGCCCCCTTGGCACCCCAGGCCCCAGCCCGTGCTCTGTCTCCCCTGCAGCCTGTGTTTTACCGGGGCCTGGCGGGCTCGCAGGTGACCCTGAGCAGCATGGTGAACCAGACCAGGGTGATGCTGGAGGAGCAGGCACGGCACCTGCTCAACGAGCAGGAGAGGGCCACCATGGGCTACTACCTGGATGAGTACAAGGAGGGCAACATCTCCGTGGACGCTCTGGTCATGGCTCTCTTCGAGCTGCTCAACACACACGCTAAGGTGAGGCCCTCCCCACGCCTGGGGACGCTGGGGACCTGGTGGGCTCAGCAGTGCCAGAGTCACAGTGTGGCTCAGGGGCCTCTGAGGTGCTCTGCTCAGGGGTGAGGGTAGGAGGGAAGTGGTTGTCCCCCCAGAACTCAGCATTGCTGTGGCCACAGCTCAAAAGCTGGCTTCAGTTTTGGGCTCCTCACTGTGACATTGAGGGGCTGGAGCAGGGCCAGAGAAGGGCAGCAAAGGTGGGGAAGGGTCTGGTGAGGAGCAGGTCAGGAAACTGGGATTGATCAGTCTGGAGAAGGGGAGGCTGAGGGGAGACCTCATTGCTCTCTGCAGCTCCCTGGAAGGAGGTTGCAGTGAGGTGGGGGTTGGGCTCTTCTCCCTAGTATCAGGTGACAGAACATGAGGAAATGGCCTGGAATTGCACCAGGGGAGGGCTTAGGTTGGAGATCAGGAAAAATTTCTTTGCTGCAAGAGTGGTCAGGGATTGGCACAAGCTGCCCAGGGAGGTGGTGGAGGTTCCATCCCTGGAGGTGTGGCCATGGCACTTGGGGACAGGGTTTAGTGGCCTTGGTGGGATTGGGTTGATGGTTGGACACAAGGATCTTGGAAGGCGCTCCCAACCAAACCAACTGTAAGGTTCTGTGATGTATGACAGCAAGATCCAGCTGCAGGGCATTATGGAGCACACAGGCTGGTGCTCAGTGGCAGAGGAGCTTCTGGTAGAGTTTAGGACCAAACCTCCTTGTGCCTTACCTGCCAGTAGGTCTGCTAACCACTGTGGGAGGATGGGTCTTCAGCTGCCCAGGAATGTGCTCATGCTCCAACCTCTCTCTGGTTGTCTGTCTGCCTGGCCCAGTTCTCACTGCTTTCAGAGGTGCGGGGGGTGATCTCCCCACAAGACCTGGACCGCTTCGACAACCTGGTGCTGAAGAGGGAGATTGAGTCCATGAAGGCCAGGCAGCCCTCGGGGCCCAGCCTCGGCACCGACTCCTACTCCATGATGTCCTACAGTGACACTGTCTCTTCCTCCAGCAGCCACTTCACTGCCACAACTGTCAGCTCAGCCCGGGTAGGTCCCTCCTGGCTCTTCCTTTTGCTTTCAGGCCTTGCTCCTGGCAGCCCTACCCCCTGCCCCCCTCTGCCCTGGAGCACTTCACCCCACACAAAACCCCCAGGAGGTTCCCCCCAGAGCTTTCTGCTTTTCTTCTTGCAGGCTGGTGTGGTATGTAGGTGCACTAAGGGATGCTGTGGCACGTGCTTGCTCTCCCTGTGCCCCTGAGGCTGAGCTGCTGTCCTCTGCAAGTGTCACTTTGTCCCCAGCGAGGGAGGGGGAGGTTGTGCCTCCCTTCCCAGACCTCCACTGTGCAGCGCCAGCTGCATCCACACACAAACCTCAGCGACTGTCCCTGCCACACCATGCCTGCTGCTCCTCACCAGCAATGGCTGTGGCTTGGAAATCACCTCCTCAAAGACTGCCTGTCTGCTCCCCCTCCCAGCAGGGCTCACAGGAGCCAGCCCGGCCGCCTCCTGTCCCTGCCCCCTCGCTGGCACTGAGCAGCAGCGCTCCCACGTCTCTGCCAGGCCTAATTAAGTTATCCTAATCACCTCGGAGCGTGCAGGCACACAGCCCCCAAATTAATTTCCTAGCCATAAAATGCCTTTCATCACAAATGCATTAACAACCCTGCAAATTAAAGCCCTCATGAAGAGGAGGGATGGCAAAGAACCTGCTGCTGCTTCGGCAGCGAGAGAACCCAGCCCACGGCCGGGGCCGGCTGGGCTGCGCTGCAGGGAGCCAACAATGGGCAGAGGGGAAGCCTCTCCCGGGGCTCTGCCTGCCTGCACAGCCTGGGCCAGCCTCCCAAGAGGCCTCAGAGGCTTGCAGGGCATCAGAGCTGTGGTTCTGTCCTGCAGCCATCACCGGTACCCGCTGGAAAGCCATCTGCTCTGTTCAGGGTGGATTGCGGTGAGATCCCTTCTGGGTCAGGAGAAACCAAGAGAGTTTTGGGCTGCTCTCCGAAGGTCTGCTGGGAAAATCTTCCCAAAGGGCTGACAGAGGTCTGCCAGGTCTGCTGTGCTGACCCTGACTCTGTTCCCATGCTATCCCAGTGCCTGGGGCTTTGGCTGTGCTCTGTTCTCCCTGCTGCTCCACCACACCACTTGCCCGGTGTGGCTGCTTGGCTCCGGGTGTGAGCCAGGGCCCAGTCCCACCTGCCACCCACCCAGAGCTTGGGGACAGAGACCAGAGTGCTGCTGTGGCACAGAGAAGTGTGGGCACCACTCTGGTCAGAGCTTACTTCAAGAGCATGTGTCCCTCAGTCATGCTGCAGGCCCTCCTTGGCAGTGTGGCACCTCTTGGCGTGGGTGTGAGGGCATGCAGCCCTCTGAGCTCTGCCTGGGGCAGACTGTCACCACTGCCTGCTACAACTGCCAAGCACTGGCTCATGGTGGGTGGGAGCTTATCTCAGCTAGCAGGTGAAAGAGAAGAGGGACAGAGCTCCCCAGACTGCTTCCTCTGCTCCAAGGCCCTGCTGCTGTTGCCCTCCCCAGCCCCTCTCGCAGCGGGGGCTCATCCCAGCCCTCCCACTCAGGGCTGGGTGCAGCTGGGCTCTGCAGGGTGGGCTCTGGGGGGAGGCAGGGCAGGCTGTGCTGGGATTTGCTCATCTCTTTGCATCCTCCCTGATGTTTTGTGCTGGCTTTGACGCCGTCCCGGTCTGCTTGTGCCCTGGCACGGCCCCAGGAGCGACTCTTGTGGCTGATAGACCTGATGGAGGTAGGGGCTGGCGGGGCCGGGCGCTCGAGTGCTGTGGTTGCCTTGGCAGAGGGCTTGGAGTGTGCCTGGGGTGGGAGCAGGGGACAGGCTGCCTGGCCACTCAGCCACTCAACAGCCACCTCCTCTCACTCACCTTTCCTCCCCCTGAGGCTCCTCTGAGCCATTCCAGAGCCCCTTTTCCCCAGCAGGGCTGCAGTCCTTGGTGCTGCACTGCAGACAAGGCTCAGCTTGAACCCAGCCCAGCTGGTTGCAGCATCCTGCTGGCACTGAAGCTGCTTTTAGAAGGACCAGCAGCGTTGGTGCCTGATGGACCCCAGCCTACCCTTCCTGCCCTGCTGCCTGCTCTGCCTGCTGCTGTGCTGTGCTGTGCTGTCCTGCTGTGTGGGCACCCTGGCTAAATACCAGTAGGTTGGGCACATCCCAGCAGTCATCCTCAGGGGTGGAGGAGGATTTTTCCTTACAGGCCTTGGCTCTGCAAAAAAAATCTGTGCTGCAGTGCAGGAGAGGTTGGTTTAGGTTGGGTGCTAGGAGAAATTCCTTCGCTGAAACAGTGCTCAGGCACTGGGACAGCCTGCCCAGGGAGGTGCAGGAGTCACCATCCCTGGAGGTGTTCAAGAAACCTGTGGCCATGGCACAGACCTCTCTGGCTTTGGGGGCTCTTGAGAGTGATGCAATGACACCCATGAACAAGAGGCCACAGTCTCAAGCTGTGCCAGGGAAAGTTTAGGCTGGAGGTGAGGAGAAAGTTCTTCCCAGAGAGAGTTGTTAGCCATTGGAATGTGCTGCCCAGGGAGTGGTGGAGTCTCCATCCCTGGAGGTGTACAGGAGGGGATTGGATGTGGCACTTGGAGCCATGGTTTAGTTGTCAGAAGGTGTTGGGTGATAGGTTGGACGGAATGATCTCTGAGGTCTCTTCCAACCTTATTGATTCTCTATGTGGTGGCTTCACTTTGTTTCTATCCTCCTATCTCTAACCCCAGTGGCTCCCCCAGCCCTGCAGATGCATTGTGGGGAGAAGGGAAGGGAAGGGAAGGGAAGGGAAGGGAAGGGAAGGGAAGGGAAGGGAAGGGAAGGGAAGGGAAGGGAAGGGAAGGGAAGGGAAGGGAAGGGAAGGGAAGGGAAGGGAAGGGAAGGGAAGGGAAGGGAAGGGAAGGGAAGGGGAAAGCTGAGCTTATTGTCAGACTGGTGCAGTGGTTCAAGAGCTAAACCCTGCAGGAATCAGGCTGAGTGACTGTGCAGAGCTCTCATTAGGAGTAGCTGGGAAATGAGGGGCTCGTGTGGAATGATGAGGTTAATTGGAGGTTGGGTTGGGTTCCCCAGGGAGGTGACAGTTTCTTCACCACTTAATCTGTGAGTGGAAACCAGCTGCCTGTCTGAAGGAAGCTCTCCAGCTGCACCACTCCTGCTGTGGGCTCTGTGCAAGGATAGAAGTTTTCCAGCTGCACCCTGCAGAGGGGCTGGGAGGGTCTCCCTTTCTAGAAGCACCTGGCTGGGGTGAAGGAGCAGGGAGGGAGTGGGAGGCAGCAGCCTGCCCAAGAAACAGTCCTTTGCTTCTTTCCAGAGCAGTGGCACCTGGCTTTCAAGGAAAATCCAGGAGAGCAGAGTCTCAAAGCAGCCAATTCCTGAAAGCAAATGTGCTCAGCTTTAAAAGCCATTACACTTTATAGCCCAGAGCAATTGCTCTGTAATTGCTTTTGCCCCCCAAAGCCCTAAGCTTGGGGAAAGGCAAATCTCCTGCTTGCACACTTCAGCAGAGCCTGAAGATGATGAGCAGTGCTAATGTCCCTGGCTGCTCCCGAGGTGCTGGGGAGGCAGGATGAGGGCTGGGCTGGCAGGGGGGGCACGGGGAGCAGCTGGCTCTGCCTACCCACCATGTGCCAGGAGGCTTCAAGTCTCAGGGCAAAGTGTTCCTAGGACACAGCCTGTGGTGTGCTCTGGGGTGGGCTTGGTGGGCACAGAGGAGTGGGGGAGGTGACACAGGCAGGCTTTAGGGGGCTGTCAGGCAGAGTCTGCTCTTTTCAATAGCAGCATGACTCCATTTGCCTTGGAGTTTCCTTCTCCAGACTTGCAAGGCCCATCTGGATGTGCACCTGTGTGACCTGCCCTAAGCGATCCTGCTCTGGCAGGGGTTGGACTCGGTGACCTCCAGAGGTCCCTTCCAACCCCTACCATGCTGTGGTTCTGTGGCAGCAGCCTGCTCCCAGGTGTACCACAGGGGTCTGGGCCTCATGAGCTTGCCCAGGATTCAGTGACCACCTAGAGACAGGTTGAGGCTGGCCAGAGGTAGGGAGGAGAGTGAAGAGCTAGGGACACAGCTGGGATCCTCCCAAACATGGCCAGGCTGGTGCTGGAATGCTACCATGTCCTCCTTGGCTCTGCTCCTTGTGCTGCTCCATTTGGTTGGGTTAAAGGCCCTGGGCAGCATCTGGAACTGTGCTGGAGCAAGGGAGGGTGACACTTGGGCAGCCTTCTGGAGAGCAGCTCTCTTGTTAGAGGACAGGAGAGCAAAAGGAGGGGGGCTGGTGGCTGAGTGCACTGGTGCAGTGTGGTGCCAGCATCTCTGCTGCTCAGCATCCCCCAGGGACACGATGGCACTCGAGCTTTTGGGCTCACTGGTGACTAAATCAGACCTGGAGACCTGTTGCTGGTGCATGCACAGCCCAGAGCAGTTCCTGGGCACCTGAATCAATGTGAAAGCTTTTGAAACAGGCCTGCCTGCCTCTTCCCCCAGCCTCAGACACCTGCTGTCACTCTATCCTTCCTGCCACACTTGGCTTTGCACAGTGGCCCTTCAGCTCTGACTGAAGCCTGATCTCTCTGTGGCTTCTGCCATCAGTTTCAGCCAAACCTTTCCTCTGCCCCTGGCCTGGCTGCTTGGTCAGGAACCCAAGGTGTGGGTGTGGGGGGCTCTTTCTCTTCCAAAAGCCTTTGCACTGGGTTAATTGCTGATGGAGCCACCCTCATGCTCTCCCTGAGCAAAGCAACTCCTTCAGTGCTCATTCTCCAGAGTTCCTTTCTGAAGCCATGGAGATAAAAGCTCTTTCCATCAATGTTTTTGCTGCTTCTCTAATGCTCTTAATTGTCTCCCATGTCTATTTTTGGGATGCTGGCATCTTCCAGGCACAGCAGCAGCCTCCAGCAGATGGGGGAGATGCAGATGCAGCAGCAGCTCAGCTAATGGCTTGTTTACCCTGCAATAAATAACAGGCAGTGCAACACAAACTGTACCCTGCCCATTCCAGCACAAACATCCCTGCTCAGGAGGGAAGTGAAGCACATCCTTTTTCTGAGCCACAGCAGCACCTCTCCAGGTCAGGAGCTCCTGTGGCATGGAGATGCTGAGCCTGGCTTTGCTCTTACAGGGCCTTGCAGGAGATGCAGTCAGAGCTGGGGCTGGGTGGTGGGTTGAACTTTCCCACCCCCCAGCATTAAATTTGCCAGCCCAGCTCAGTTGGAAGCCAGTGAAAGCTTTGTTTACAAGCAAAACCTGCACTCTCCAGGGGAATGGAATGGATGTGTACAGAATAGGCAGGACTTGCACTGTTTACAGACACTTACAATCAATAAACAGCAGAGGAAGCCTCCTGGTCAAAGACCAGGGGAAGCTACTAGCTTCTCCCCCTCTGCTTCCCCCTTACCTCCCTGTACAAAAGGGACAAGAGACAGCAGCAGAGAAGCTAATACCAAAACAATGCAGCCAAGGTCAAACAGAAGCAAGTTGGTTTCTCTCCAGAGTGAAGAAGCAAGAAGAGAAGGAAATTGGTTTGGGACAACTGGGCTGCATTCAGAGGAGTGTGGCCAGCAGAGCCAGGGAGGTTCTCCTCCCCCTCTACTCTGCCCTGCAGAGACCACATCTTGAGTACTGTGTTCAGTTCTGGGCTCCCCAGTTCAAGGGGGACAGGGATCTGCTGGAGAGGGTCCAGCAGAGGGCTACCAGGATGATGAAGGGTCTGGAGCACTGCCTGGTGAGGAGAGGCTGAGAGCCCTGGGGCTGGTCAGTCTGGAAAAGAGAAGTCTGAGAGGGGAATTAATAAATGTTGATAAATATCTGAGGGCTGGGGGTCAGGAGGGAGGGCACAGGCTCTGCTCACTTGCTCCCTGGGATAGGACAAGGAGCAATGGATGTAAACTGCAGCACAGGTTCCACCTCACCACAAGGGAGGAACAGGGATCTGCTGGAGAGGGTCCAAGGGAGGGCTTCCAGGATGCTGAAGGGACTGCAGCACTGCCCTGTGAGGAGAGGCTGAGAGCCCTGGGGCTGTTCAGTCTGGAGAGGAGAAGGCTGAAAGGGATCTGATCAATGTGTTTCAATAGCTGAGGGCTGGGGGTCAGGAAGGGAGTGACAGGGACAGGCTCTGCTCACTTGTGCCCTGGGATAGGCCAAGGGGCAATGGATGGAAACTCCAGCACAGGAGGTTCCACCTCAACATGAGGAGGAACTTCTTCACTGTGAGGGTCACAGAGCACTGGAGCAGGCTGCCCAGAGAGGTTGTGGAGTCTCCTTCTGTGGAGCCTTTCCAGCCCCATCTGGATGTGTTCCTGAGTGACCTGTGCTGAATTCTGTGCTCCTGCTCTGGCAGGGGGGTTGGACTTGGTGATCTCCAAAGGTCCCTTCCAACCCCTGACATCCTGTGAGCCTGTGAACTCCTTTTAGTCCCTTCTCTCTCCCACTGGTCTTGTTTAGGAGTATCTTTAGTTTCCTTTCACACCCACTGGTGATTTATTTGCATTTTACTACTTTCTGTTCAAGATCTGTGCAAAACTTTCAAAGGCATAGCCTACAACTACCACACAGCAGCCAGAGCATCCCTCAGGAGAGGGCTGGCTGCCTCCCTGGGGCAAAGCCAGCAGCAGAGCCAAGGTCTGGGCCTAGACTCAGGACCAGCTGGGTTCAGCCCCATCCAGTGCCAGGGCAGAGCTCCACAGCCAGCCTCCAGCACCTGCCCCCAGTTCTGCTGTCCCTGCTGTTACTTAGCCGAGGTGCCTGCTTGCTCTGCTCCACTGCATCCGTGCCCTCTTCCTCTCCTTGGGCTCATCCTGATTGACAGCCACCCCTACACAAGCAGACTGACAGGTTCCTGAAGCTGTTCTTGATTCCTGGAGCTGTGCTGTGCTCAAAGTGTGTTGTGACATTTTCCAATGGCATTTTGACTTGTGGAGGGACAGCAGTGGCAGCAGCTTCTGTCTGCATCTGAGGCTGCCTGCTCTGCAGCCAGGGAAGAAGGAAGGGGAAAGAAAAGAGGGGAGAAAGAGGAAGGCAATCCTTTGAGCAGTGCCTGTTGTGACAGGACAAGGGGTGATGGTTTGAAACTAAAAGAAAGAGGTTCACCCTAGACATAAGAAAGAAATGTTTGACACTGAGGGTGGTGAGAGCCTGGCCCTGGTTGCTCAGAGAGGTGGGAGCTGCCCCATCCCTGGAACCATCCCAGGTCAGGTTGTTTGGGGCTCTGAGCAACCTGCTTGAGCTGCAGATGTCCCTGCTGGCTGCAGGGGGGCTGGACTGGAGGACCTTCCAAGGTCCAACCCAAACCATCCTGAGTCTATAAAACGTTAAACTTTTTCATTGCCCTTCCCCCAGGAAAGATCCAGGTATTGAACCTGCAGCCTGCAGAAGTGGTTCTTCCCCTGCCAGTTAAAGAGGAGGAACTGAGATTTGAGGTATTACCCTGCTGGGTCAGGCTCACAGCATGCTTTGAGCACACTCCTTAGCTTAGGAGAGTCACTTTCCCAGCAGAGTTTCCTTTGCTTTTGACCTGTAAGCCTCTAGGGAACCTCCCAGGAACCCCAACACCTGTGGGTGAAAGGACTGACCTCGTGGGGTGGGGTGGGGGGGAGGGGCTGGACAATATCCTGCATCACTCTGCATGTTCCCTGGTGTGCTGGCACTGTGGTGGTTTCTCCTTGCTGCTGTGACCTGAGTTTCTTTTCCTCCTTTGCCCCCATCAGAACACGTCAGAAATGGAGGGAGGTGGAGACAGCCACCAAAGTAGCATCAACACCCTGCCAGACATCTCCCTGGTAAGACACTGCGCCGTGCTGCTGCCTCTGGGGTGGCAGCTGGAGGCAAACTGATGATGCCAAGTCTTGCCTCGGCTTCTGCAGCTCTCTGCCACCTCAGCTGCCCGTGGATGTCACTGCAGTCGCTGGAGGGAATTCATCAGAGCAGTTAGGAGGGGAGGGCTCTGGCTGGGAGCAGAAGCAGAGCAGAAATTGGGCAGTTTGTCCTCTGACTGTCCTCATTTGTGAGTCATCTTCTCGTTGCCAATCAGGTCAGAGAGGTGCTGGAGTGCAAATCAGCTGATTTCTGTCCTGCTCACTGCCAGCAGGCAGCTGCAAGGGGCTGTGTGCCTGGGGAAGGTCTCAGAGCTGCTGAGCACGGCGTCCTAAAGGCTTCTGTTCTCGCTCTGGCAGGACGACCTCTCCTCCTTCCCAGATGAACCTCCCAACTTCAAGCCTCCACCTCCTCCTGCAGCGGCTCAGATGCTGGACCCCTCTGCTGCCCAGCACAGGAACGCAGGGAGAGAGAAACCCAAGCGCCCCTCCTCCGAGTCCTCCCAGTCAGGCCTCTTCTTCGTGGCCCCCCGAAACCCCACGCCCCCTCCCGGCCAGCCCGAGAAGGACACGCTCAGCGTGGCGTCCACCGCCACCGCCTCCACCGAGGAGTCAGCCCCCAGCGCTATCTATGCCACCATCTCCCCAGCCCCACACGGCTCCAGGAGGCAAATGGATGCCCAGCTCTCCTTGGTCAGCCAACACCCCATCGGGCCCTTCCCCAGGGTCCAGTCCCCGACCAGGTTGAAGACCCCGTCCCCGGACGGCCCTGCGGCCGGGGGGCTTCAGAGCCCTCCTTCGCCGTCCCCTCCGCCTCCCCCGTCCCACCCTGCGCCCCCTCCACCCGACAAGGGCAGCCCCCAGGCCGTGGCCAACCAGCACTTCATCATGGTGGAGGTGCACCAGCCCAACAGTGAGCCTGACGTCAACGAAGTGAGGCCCCTGCCCCAGGCCAGAGGTGGGTGTGCTGTCAGCAGCCTTGGGCTGAAACAAACCCCTCCATGGGGTGCAAGAAATCCCTCCATGGGGTGCAACAAACCCCTCCATGGGGGGCAACAAACCCCTCCATGGGGTGAAAGCAAACCCCTCCATGGGGTGCAACAAACCCTCCCATGGGGTGAAAACAAACCCCTCCATGGAGTGAAACCCCTCCATGGGGTGCAACAAACCCCTCCATGGGCTGAAACAAACCCCTCCATGGGGTGAAACAAATGCCTCCATGGGGTGAAACAAACCCCTCCATGGAGTGAAAACAAACCCCTCCATGGGGTGCAACAAACCCCTCCATGGGGTGCAACAAACCCCTCCATGGGGTGAAAACAAACCCCTCCATGGGCTGAAACAAACCCCTCCATGGAGTGAAAACAAACCCCTCCATGGGCTGAAACAAACCCCTCCATGGGGTGAAACAAACCCCTCCATGGGGTGAAGACAAACCCCTCCATGGGCTGAAACAAACCCCTCCATGGGGTGAAAACAAACCCCTCCATGGGGTGAAACAAACCCCTCCATGGAGTGAAAACCCTCCATGGGGTGAAACAAACCCCTCCATGGGGTGAAACAAGCCCCTCCATGGGGTGCAACAAACCCCTCCATGGGGTGCAACAAACCCCTCCATGGGGTGCAACAAACCCCTCCATGGGGTGCAACAAACCCCTCCATGGGGTGGTCCTCAAGACATTCATAGAATCAATAAGGTTGGAAAAGACCTCAGAGATCATCAAGTCCAACCTGTCACCCAACACCTCCTAACAACTAAACCATGGCTCCAAGTGCCACATGCAAGCCCCTCTTGAACACCTCCAGGGATGGGGACTCCACCACCATCCTGGGCAGCACATTCCAGTGGCCAATCTCTCTCTCTGGGAAGAACTTCTTCCTAACGTCCAGCCTAAACCTCCCCTGGCACAGCTTGAGACTGTGTCCTCTTGTTCTGGTGCTGCTTGCCTGGGAGAAGAGACCAACCCCCACCTGGCTACAACCTCCCTTCAGGGAGTTGGAGAGAGCAAGAAGGTCTCCCCTGAGCCTCCTCTTCTCCAGGCTAAGCAACCCCAGCTCCCTCAGCCTCTCCTCACAGGGCTGTGCTCCAGACCCCTCCCCAGCCTTGTTGCCCTTCTCTGGACACCTTCAAGAGTCTCAATGTCCTTCTTAAACTGAGGGGGACAGAACTGGACACAGGACTCAAGGTGTGGCCTAACCAGTGCTGAGCACAGAGCACAATGACTTCCCTGCTCCTGCTGGCCACACTGTTGCTGATGCAGGCCAGGATGCCCTTGGCCTTCTTGGCCCCCTGGGCACACTGCTGGCTGGCACACTGGGCACAATGACTTCCCTGCTCCTGCTGGCCACACTGTTCCTGCTGCAGGAGACCCAGGTGAAGAGACAGATCTTGGAGCAGGAACTGGGAGGGATGTGAGAGGCATGCACAGATCTGCAGGTCCTTGTCTAAGTGCAAGGCTTGCTTGCAGGATTTAGGTTGGATATTAGGAAATGTTTCTTTGCTGCAAGAGTGGTCAGGGATTGGCACAGGCTGCCCAGGGAGGTGGTGGAGTCCCCATCCCTGGAGGTGCTCAAGAAACCTGTGGCCATGGCACTTGGGGACAGGGTTTGGTGGCCATGGTGGTGTTGGGTTGAGGGTTGGACTGGATGATCTTAGGGGGGATTTTCCAACCCCCAAAATTCTGTGTGGGCTGGCAGCTCCTGCCAGGGAGGAGTTGTGGGGATAACACTGGTGCCATCGTGGCTCAAACTCCAGGTCAGAGGAGCAGGGTAAAAGCCACACAGCCTGGATGGGGGCAGCCATGTGCTGCTCTGTGGTGGCTACGTGTTGGGTTAGCTTTTCTTCCCAGATGAATTTTCTGTTGCAGAAAACAGCTTGATGGCATCACAGCCAAAAAAAACAACCACCCCTACAACCAATAAATGAAAGTCCAGGCCCCACAGAAAGCCCTCCTGAGGCTGCCAAAGTGTTAGCAGCAGCCGTGGTGTTAATCTCCAAGTCAAAGCCTACTCAGCCCTGGGCTTTGACGGCTCTGGAGGAGCTGTGCAGTTACACAGCCAGCTCCCCATCAGCTCCCAGCATGCTCCTCCAAGCCTCTCTGGTTTTCCAGTGCAATCTGGGCTGACCTTTTCTTGAAGACCAAGCTCTGGGAGGCACTTGATTGCAGCTTCTCTCCTGTGTGGGCTTTGCTCCCTCAGTTAATAACTTCTACTTCCAGTGGAGGTTTAAAAGGGGGAAGGGGGGGGGAAAGAAGCAGTTCTGGGATTTTTCCATCGAATCTAGATTTCGGGGGAGGGCAAAAAGTCTAATTGTGCCCAGACTGAGCTTTGGGGTTAGGTTTATCCTGAGCATCTCTCTGGTAAAAGAAAGGGACGTGAGGGAGGAGCGTGGTGGGCTGCACAGGTCCCCTCAGCACATGGCTGGGGTTCAGCCAGAGAGGGAGAGGTGCTGCTGGAGCCCTGAGGGTGCCCAGGAGGGTGCTTCTGGTGAGATTCTTTGAGGTGGGGGTACCCACAGCGTCCCCCAGCCCCTGTGAACCCCTCGGTCTGCGTCGGTGCTCCGTGGGACGCGATGCGAGCGGCGTTGGCGCCCTCTAGTGGCACTGCCCTGCCACTGCCACCAGTGCAGGAATGGGCTGGTGGGTGAGGGGCCGCAGGTGAGTGAGGGTCCGCGGATGGGTGAGGGGCCGCCGGCACCGAGGGAAGATCAGATCCTGCCCGAGCAGTGCGACCACAGCTCCTCCAAGCTCCAGAGCCCCCCAGCCCCTCAGCCGTTGTTCCTGACGCTCATTTCCAGAGGCAGTCCCCATCCACATGCAGAATCTTCAGCCTCAAACGGGACAAAGCTCCTTCCTGGTAGCTCCCCAGTGCTTGGGTCCATCCCCATCTCCTCCCAGCCCCTGCTGCTGAGCATGAGCTGGTTCCAACTAGCCTCCATCACAATCTCTGAGCTCCTCATCACTGTCTCCCTCTATCCCAGTCTGGGATCTGGGTTGGATCCTAGACCTGGATTTGAGGCTACTTGTACCTTGATGCTCCTTGTGTACAGCTCTGCTCCTCAGGAGGGGTCAGCTTGGGAACCACCCCACTCTAAAGTCCAGGTCTGAGTCCCAGGGTTCCTGCCCAGCCCTGGGAGTGGGTGAGATAAAGAGGGGAGCTTCAGACTAGGTGTGAGGAAGAGGTTTGTTACAATGAGAGTGGCAAGACCCTCGTCCCAGATTGCCCAGAGGGGTGAGGAACGCCCCATCCCTGGAACCATTCCGGGTCAGGTTTGGGGCTCTGGGCAGCCTGCTTTAGCCAAAGCTGTCCCTGCTGACTGCAGGGGAGGTTGGACTGGATGACCTTTACAGAGGTCCCTTCCAAGCCAAACCGTCCGTGGTTCTGTGCCCTGCCTCTGGCCGGGGGGCGCTGGGCTGGCCGCAGGGCCGCGCTGCCAAGCTCTAACAGCCCTGCTGCTCTCTCCCCAGCCTCCACGCTCTCCCAGCTGTCGGACAGCGGGCAGACCCTCAGCGAGGACAGCGGGGTGGACATCGGGGAGGTCGAGATGGGCGGCAAGGACAAGAGCCGGCAGCCGGTCCCGGGGAAAGGCCGAAGCCTCAAGGAGGCCACGAGGAGCGAGGGGGTGGCAGAAGGGGCCGCCAAGCCGGTGAGGCTGGGTGCCCAGGGGCCTCGGGGCGCTGCCTTTCCTGGGTGGTGGGCACCAGGGGCCGCCAAAGGGCAGTGGTGCTCCCCAGTGCTGGTTCTGCTCCCTCTGCCTGGGGCAGCAACCGTCCTTCTGCGCTCTGATGGGTTCTTTGTTCTCATGATTCACTAGCTGTGGAGAAGGGAGCCAGGAGCTGTGAGAGGGGCACTGTAAGGCTGATACATCCCATCCCGAGTAGATCTGGTCCTTCCCAGCTCCAGCAAACAGCTGCCTGGGACATAGCAGAGTCCCTGGCTCTGAGAGGACTCCCACAGGGCACAAATGTCCTGTGAGTAAAGTCACCCAGAGGGAAGGTGGCACCAGGCATCAGAAGTAAATTGGAGGGTTCCTAATGGGGCATAGCCAGGCAGTTGGAGAGCACCCCTGCTCCTTTCCCTTTGCCCTGCCTGACCTGCACACAGCTGGGATGTCAGGAGTCAGTGTGTCTGTCCCCCTCCCATGCAAGCCTGCCATGGGCCCCTGGCTAAGGGGGCACGGCAGGCAAACAGTGCCTGGCCTCCTTTGGCAGCGCTGCCATCTCCTCTCCCCACAGCCAGGGCTCCTGGAGCCCACATCCTGTCTGATCCGAGTGTCCAAGAGTGCACCCACCTTGGGGATCGCCATCGAGGGGGGAGCGAACACGCGGCAGCCGCTGCCCCGCATCGTCACCATCCAGGTAGGGCAGGCTGGGGGGAGAGGGAAGAATTCCATGCATGTCCCATCCCTCTCCTCCCTGGACAGGAAAAAAAGGGCTAGGGAAGAGCCCTTCATCCCCAAGAGGAATATGGGGGATTTTCCTCCTCCTCCTCCTCCTCGAGCCCTGCATCTCCCCAGGTAGCAGAGACATCCTTGTGCTCTTGGAGGTGGAGGTTGCTGAAGGTCACAGCCATGTGCCATGGATTGATCCCACACCCATCCCAAGGGGATCCCAGCAGCCCCAAAAGCTTGGCTGGTGTCTCCAGATGTCTGGAAGACCGGGCAAGGGGGAAGTGGCGGATGATATCCGAGGAGCTGAGCCCTCAGGAGCTGTCTCCACCACCACCACTTCGCCTGCTGTTTACTTGGGGCCAAATCGAAGTTATTTAGAGGTGGGGGGGGGAAGAGAGAAACAGAGTTGGTTGGGTTTGGTCACTCCAGCTGCTGCTAAGCTGCAGGAGGATGCAGGAGGGAAGGCAAATTCATCCCCACTCTCCCCCCACAACCATGAAATGTTTCGTTGCCATCCTGTTCACCCTGACCTGGCGGACGCCAGGTCAGGGTGAACAGGATGGCAGCGAAACATTTCCTATCCTCCCCCCCACCCCCCCCCTCCACCGGAGGGCTGGAACCGGGAGCTGAAGCCACCTTTCTCCCGCAGCGTGGGGGCTCGGCACACAACTGTGGGAAGCTGAAGGTGGGCCACGTCATCTTGGAGGTGAACGGCACGGGGCTGCAGGGCAAAGAGCATCGGGAAGCCGCCCGCATCATCGCTGAAGCCTTTAAGCTGAAGGAGAAGGACTACATCGATTTTTTGGTCACAGAGTTCAACGTCGCCCTCTAGGGAACCTCAAACCGGGGCGCGGAGGGTTGGCGGCGGGGGGGGGGGAAGGGGAGGGTCGGGGAATGGGGGGGGAGGTGTTTGAAGGACGCGGCTTGGGATGGAGTAGAGGGGGAAGCGCCCAAACCGGGGTTGAAAAAGCAGCATCCCACCACCACACCACCCCCCATCCCCATCCCCCCCCCCCCGCTCAGAGCCCGCACGCGCAGACACCCCTCCCCCAGCTTGTACCCCAAAACGTCCCTTTGCCCGCTAGGTCGGGCAGGCTGAGAATGGGTAGAAATCGGTGCACGTCCCTTAAAACCAAACAAAGGATAAAACAATAATCACCATCTTTGCCCTCTCTCGGGGGATGGGGGGGGGGGGACCCTGCCCTGGGGGGGGACCGCCCCTGCGCCCCTGGGAGCGAGGCAAAGGAGGACAGCAGAGGTCAGGCTGTCGCCGCTGCCGCTGGAGTGCCACACGCAAAGCAAAGCTGGAGCCGTGGGCTCAGGCTGGAGGGGCTTTTAGTTATGGTTTCGGGGTGGCACCATGCCACGGGGAGAGGATGCAGAGAGAGCAACCGGAGGCCTTGTACATTGCTGGCAACGTCGTGTTTATAAATTACAGAGCTTGTGCTTTTCATTGCTTTTCTGGGTGGTTTTTTTCCAATAAATCTTATCAGGGTAGGGGAAAAAATATATATATGAGTGGGGGAGGCGGGGATCTTGGGGAAGATGATTGTTTTGTCCCCATTCCTGTCCCCAGCCAGGGCCATCGGGCCGGGGATGGGAATGGGGATGACCAGAAGCAGGGGCAGCCCCTGACCTCCTCTGGCTGCGGCATGGGGAGCCCCCACGACATAAATTATGCTAATGAGCGCCCCTGATTGGTCGTCTGCCGAAGAAGGCGGAGTTCCTTCCCCCGAGCTCTCGTTTCTGATTGGCTGGGCCCTGGGAGTATGCTAATGAGGCCGCCGGCGGGCTGTGCTATTGTCCGGCGGGGCCGGGCCGGGAGGAGCCGGAGCTGGCGGCGGGGCCGGGGCCGGGGTTGCGATTGGGGCCGGGGCACGGAGCCGCCCAACGCCGGGTGATGAGGGGCCGGCCGGGCTCTGCCTGCAGGTGAGAAGCCGCGGGGCAGCTGTTGGAGGAGCGGGCAGGGACAGTGGCCCTTCTCCGGCGGTGCTGCCAGCGCCAGATGTGCCCCTCCGGGGTTGGAGCGGGGCGTGGGGCCCAGCGCGGGTGCTCGCTGTAAGCCGCGGGGGTGGGAAGGAGAGGGCCCCCGGGGGATGCGCAGCTGGCGCCCCACGGGGCTGGTTCCATCCTGGAGGCGGGTGTGGGGGGGCCGCATCCGGTACCTCCCCGGCTCTGGCGGGGCTGGCTCGCAGCTGGGATCCGGTTGTGATCCTTGGGTGGGAGTCGTGTCGTGGAGGAGATGCGCCGTGCGGGATGTGGGACTCGTCGCTGCGCCGCTTGTCACCCACCCGTGTGCTGCCCCACGCCACCCGCTGCCCTTTCGCATCACCCCGCGCCATCCCACGTTATCCTGCATCAAAGCCAAAGCCTTGGCGGCCCCGGGGAAACTTGCCGTAACTTTCCTTACTCCGCTGCTTCCTCCCCGCCCAGGGCCGAATCCTCCTCCCGGCTCTGCGCGGCAGGGTTTCGGGAGGGTTTCATCAGGCTGGCGTGGCCCGAGGGCGGCTGGCAGCCAAGCCCGGAGGCTGCGGGACGCGAGGCCGTGCGGCTGCCTGCCGCTCCTCCGAGGGAAGCTGCGGGGGCTGCCTGCCGCTCCAGTTCCTTGTTTCGTTTCAAGGGCAGCTGAAGTCAGTCCATGGGTGCCCTGGGTGCCTCCCCGCCCATGCGGGGATGTTTTGAGGACTCCCTGGAGACCTGGAGCAGGCTGTTCGCCCGAGCGCAGCCTGTTGCTGGTTAGCCCCACCGCACGCTGCTAGAGGCTGGCTGCCCTCCCGTGTCCCCCCGCCGCCTCCTCCTGCCCTGCGCTAATAAGGGATCTCTGTGCCCCCGGCTCTGTCGCGGCGGTGGCAGCTCTCTCCAGACGGGGATTAAGGCTGCTGCCCTTCACTGGCTGCCCTGTCTCGCCCCACCTCCCACTGGGACGCTGAGGTTCAGCCCGGGGGGGCAGCCCTGCCGTTTTCCAGAGCAGACCCTGGAGACAAGGCTGTCCCCAGGCAAAACAGGACCCTGCGTGGGGCTGATGTGCCGGGGGGGAGGTAGGAACCTGGCCGTGGGAGCAGCTCCTTGTCCCACCACAGGGCTTGTCTTAGGTGCAAGTGATGGAGAGATGTCGTTTCCTCAGGGCTTTGGCACTTCTCCATGGGAATATGAGGAAGCCCGGGGGGAGTATTTCACTATCTGAGGGAGGGGACCTGCAGGAAGGCTGGGGAGGGACTGTTTAGGAGGGCTTGGGATGATAGGAGGAGGGGCAATGGTTTGAAACTGGAGCAGGACAGATTTAGGTTGGACTTTAGGAGGAAGTTCTGCACAATGAGCATGGTGAAACACTGAAACACGTTGCCCAGGGAAGTGGTTGAGGCCCTGTGGCAGCCTGAGATGTCCTTTCTGACTGCAGGGGGGGTTGGACAGGATGACTTTTGGGGGTCCCTACCAAGCCAATGCAATCTGTGAACCTGATACAGGGAGAGGAACTTGGTGGGGACATGGCCCACATGGAACTTGGGGGGGGACAACACAAGGGCTTTGGAGAGATGATGTAGGAGCAGGACAAGGAGGGTTTGCCAGGCTCTTCCTCACTGTGATGGTTTCTCCCATGCTTTGCAAACCAAGCAAGCAGCATTTCTGCTCCTCTGCCCTCTTTCACGTTCGTAGAGCAAGACTCTGAGCTTAAAAAGGGAAAACTTTATGAACCAGGAATTCCTCCCTCCTGGAGTGCAGAAGCCCCTTGCCAAGTTTCAGCCCCAGGCTGCTGCTCTGGCCTCCTTCAAACCACCACCACCACCACCACCCCCCTCTCTCCAAAACAAAAGAGATGGCAACGTGCTGCTCCTGCTCAGACAAAAACAGCTGAGCTGGGAAGTGGAAGGGGACACGGCTAACCCTTCCCTGCAAGGGCACCAGGACCAAGCATCATCCTTTCTTTGCTTTTTAACCTCTCTTTTTAAGCAGGAAAGAGGTCTGGGGGTGGGTTTCATGGTTTAGGAGAAGAAAATCACCACCCCCTTTGATCAAGAAGGGAGTTCAAGCTCCTCCTGCCTCCCAGACAGGCACGAATGTGCCTGTCTGGGAGGCAGGAGGAGCTTGAACTCCCTTCCCCGGGGGATTAGAGCCTCCCCAATCCTCCTCCTCTGCCCAAGGCTTGACAAGACAGTGAAGGCAGAGTGACAGCAGCCTTGTCCCCTCCTCTCCATGTCACCAAGCAAGCCCTGGGGCTGGGGCTGTGGTGTCTTCCTCTGCTGTCACCACCAATAAACCCAGGAGCAGCGATGGGGACACTGCGCTGCTTCGTGGTGGGCTTGGGGTGTGCTGCTTGTTCTGCATCACACATGCAGTGAGTTGGGGTGGCCTCAGCTTTGCCAGCTCCATCTCTCTGTCCTGCTGGGCTTTGCAGGAGAGGGGCAGGCTCAGCGTGGTGGAAGGGGAAGCTGCCTGCAGGTGGATTGGAGATTAGGAGGTGAGGGCAGGGATGGGCAGAGAGGACTCCTCCTGCCTGCTGGCCAGGCAAGAGACCTGGCAGAACTCACATCCACCTCTGAGGGAGAAATCTGAGGGTTGGAAGGGACCTTTGGAGATCAGCCAGTCCAACCCCTCCCCCTCTGCTGAAGCAGGGCACCCCCAGCAGCTTGCACAGGAGCACAACGGCCAGCTGGGGTTGGAATCTCTCCACAGAAGGAGACTCCACAACCTCTCTGGGCAGCCTGCTCCAGGCCTCCAGCAGCCTCACACCAAACAACTTTCTCCTCCCCTTCAGATGGAGCCTCCTGGGTTCCAGTTTGTGCCCCTTGCCCCTTGTCCTGCCACTGGGAGGTGTCTGGCCCCAGCTTCTCACCCCCTACCCTTTAGCTCTTGCTGAGCATTGCTCAGCTCCCCTCTGGGGCTGCTCTTCTCCAGGCTCCACAGCCCCAGGGCTCTCAGCTTTTCCCCTCCCTGAGATGCTCCCACAGCACCTTCACAGCCCTCACTACAAAGTCAGGACGGCCCTGGCTGAGTGTGAAAGGGCAGGAGGGAGGCTGAGGCTCTCAGGCAGAGAGCCCAGGGGTGCAAGACATTTTCTAGCTGAGGTTTTGAAACTTCTTTGTAGCTCTGTCTCTGGTCCCCCTGGTGCAAAGCCCCAGCTTTGCTGAGGGCTATCTGTCTATATTTATAGACACAGACACACTTGGCTTTGTTTCCATCTGCTTTGTGGCTCCCCAGTACGTGGCCACATCGTTCCCCAGGCTGTTCTGTGCTACCATGGCAGCCAGCAGCTCACTTCAAGGGGGGGAAAAAACAACAAACAACCCACAGATTTTTCTCTCTTACCACCAGGACCACTGGCAGAGAGACTGTCTGGGGAAAGCCATAACTGAGGCTGGCTTTGCCAGCAGATCCTCAGGCTGGGGCTGCTGTAGCTGGGGGGATGGTGAGAGACACTGCTCAGAACTGGGGTGATGGCTGTGGGGTAGGGAAGAGTCTGCCAAAACCACATAGGAAACATTTTAACCTCCTTCACCCCGAGACAGCAGGACCCACAGGCTCCTTTCACCCACCACACACCTGCTGGGACCCCCCTCCCCTGCCCAGGGATGATGTTTGGGGCTCCCCAGCTCTGGGGGCTGCTGCAGGGTTTGAGGTGGGTTGAGGGCACATTCATAGTGTCATAGAATCAGTCAGGGTTGGAAGGGACCACAAGGATCAGCCAGTTCCAACCCCCCTGCCATGGGCAGGGACACCCCACACTAGATCAGCCTGGCCAGAGCCTCAGCCAGCCTGGGCTTAAACACCTCCAGGGCCTCAACCACCTCCCTGGACAACCCATTCCAGGGCTTCACCACTCTCATGGGGAAGAACTTCCTCCTCACCTCCAGCCTGAATCTCCCCACCTCCATCATGTGCTGCTTCTCCAGGCCAGGATGTGAGGAAGGTCTCAGGGCTGGAAACATCCTACTTTGAGAGGGCCTAAAGCCAAAATTGCTCTTCAGCTGTGCTGAGCTCCCACAGATCCTGAAGCATCCCATGGGAAGCCCTCTCCTCCTTGCTGGCAGCACCCTGGAGGCAGGAGAAGCTGTGGAGCATCTCCAGGGGCAGAAAGTGAAGTTGCCCAATCAGTGTATGGCCAAAAAACCTCCTGCAGACCCCCCAGGAGGTTTGTGAGGCCCTAAGAGGTGCTTTGGAAAGCCCCAAGGACAGAATCACAGAATCAAGAAGGTTGGAAAAGACCTCAGAGATCATCGAGTCCAGCCTAGCACCCAGCACCTCCTGAGAACTAAACCATGGCTCCAAGTGCCACCTCTGCTACCCTCTGGGGGGAAAGAGGCAACACAAAAGCTGGTCCCAGTGGTGTAAATGAGAACTCCAGAAGAGGACCTGCTTGGAGAAGGTCCTTTCCTGGGAGTGAGGCAGTGGTTTCACAGGGACATGCTGGGTCAGCAGCCCATGGAATCAAGCAGGTTGGAAAAGACCTCAGAGATCATCAAGTCCAACCTACCACCCAACACCTCATGACTACTAAGCCATGGCTCCAAGTGCCACATCCAATCCCCTCCTAAACACCTCCAGGGATGGGGACTCCACCACCATCCTGGGCAGCACATTCCAATGGCCAGTCTCTCTTGATGGGAAGAACTTTCTCCCCACCTCCAGCCTAAACCTCCCCTGGCACAGCTTGAGACTGTGTCCTCTTGTTCTGGTGCTGCTTGCCTGGGAGAAAAGACCAACCCCCACCTGGCTACAACCTCCCTTCAGGGAGTTATAGAGAGCAATAAGCTCTCCCCTGAGCCTCCTCTTAGAATCATAGAATCAATTAGGTTGGAGGAGACCTCAAAGATCACCAAGTCCAACCTGGCACCCAACACCTCATGACTACTAAACCATGGCTCCAAGTGCCACATCCAATCCCCTCCTGAACACCTCCAGGGATGGGGACTCCACCACCTCCCTGGGCAGCACATCCCAATGGTGAACAATTCTCTCTGAAGAACTTTCTCATCACCTCCAGCCTAGACTTCCCCTGGCACAGCTTGAGACTGTGTCCTCTTGTTCTGGTACTGATTGCCTGGGGGAAGAGAACTGGCTATAACCTCCCTTCAGGTAGTTGTAGAGAGCAATAAGCTCTCCCCTGAGCCTCCTCTTCCCCAGGTTAAGCAACCCCAGCTCCCTCAGCCTCTCCTTGTATGCAGCCAGGGCTGGGATCACCCTGCTGCCAGTGCAAGGACAGTGCCTGAGGACCTTGGTGCTGGGTGCCACTAGAAGACAACCCCCAAACCCTCTCTCAGGGCAGGATTTAAACTCTGCAGATCTGAGGCTGTGGGGTGGGTTGGAGGAGCTCCCTGGAGCATGCAGCAGTAGCATCACCACCCCTGAGCCAGCAGCACCTCCCCCAAACCACCCCAAAATCCCCCTGGCTGAGCGCAGCCACCCCAGGGACCATGCCAGGGTCTCATTAGCAGCTGGGAGCTTGCTCAGCTTCCCTGCTCGTGCCACTAATTGCACACTAACGAGCTGTCTTAATTAACTGCCTGCAAACAGCACCAGGGCAGCAGGCTGCCTGATGGTGACTGCAGCATTCCCAGGGCCAGGGGGAGCACCTCGGGCCGGTGAGCCTCTCCTTGGAGAAGTCTGCCTGGCTGAACTTTGGGGTCATTTGGGTGAATCTGGGGGGTGGTAGGGATTAAAAAACACCCAATCAAGGTTTTGATGAAAGGGCCTCCTGGCCAGGCAAGGCCTGATGGGGTTAAAACATTTGTGGTCACCTAGGAACTGGCAGGAACCACCCAAGCTGTGGTTTCCTACTTCTGCAAAAGCCCTCAGAGAGGCACAGGAAAGTTTTGGGGTTGCTCAGAGAGGTGCTGCTTTGGGGGCCCTCGGGGGGGGGGGGTGTCACAGTGATGGGGATGTCCCAGGGGTGCTGCTGCTGTGGGGTGAGTGTGCCCTGGCCGAAGCTGCTTGCTCTGGGGTTGAGTTGGGGTTGCCGTGGGCTGGTTGCTGTGGATGGGTCCCAGCCAGCAGCCTCTGTGGGCAGCTGCCACCTGCAGCCCCTGGCGGCCTGCCCTGGGCTGTGGAGGGCTCAGGCAGGGCTGAGGAGGCCTTGCTGGGAAAGCCCCAGGGCCGTTCTTGCTTCCTGCCCCACGGCTGGGGTTTTGGCATCCGGTGTCTCTGGGGCTGCAGCGCTGGGAGCCCCGGCACGCTGAGCAGTGGGGGGAGGGCCAGCTCCTGCTTTGGGGTCATTGTGGGAGTGAGATTTTCGGGATCCCTTTCCCAGAGGGGCCTGGGGATGCTTCTGCCTCCCCACCCCAGCACTGTCCTGTGCCCTGGTGGCACCACTAAGGGTCCCCAGGCTGTGGCTGCCTGGTTGGGGTGACATCAAGAGGGTGCCAGCATGGGCTGAGTGTCGCCCAGTGCCCTCCCTGGGTGGGGAAAAAGCCTTTTGGAGTGGCCCTGGGGGGCTTCTCTTGTCCCCAGGGTCTGGGGGCGTCCCTGGCAGTTGGAGGAGGGGATGCCTCGAGCAGAGCCCACTGAGCATCCCCCCCTCTCGCTCGGCCCCCGCCAGGACGCGGCGATGCTGTGACCTACATTCGTGGCAAGGAGGTCCCCAGCCTGCCACAGCCCCCGGCGCCGGGCCATGAAGCGGCACAAGTGACAGGGACAGAGTGCCCGCGGGCATGGCCAGCCCGGCACCATGGCTGCGCTGGACACAAACACAGCTGAGGCGCGGCGGGGCAGAGCAGGAGGAGGAGGAGGAGGAGGAAGACGACGACTTTGAAAGGCGAATGGACGAAGATGGGGTGATTGGCTTGGGGGAGGATGCCGGGAGCCCCCCGTCGGGTGAGTCGTGTCTTCTCTGAAGCCCAGAGACCCTGATGAGGGGCTCTGAGGGGCCGGGGGGCACCGGCTGGCTGGTGGCACCCCTGGGCGCTGGTGTTTTGCAGGCGACAGCGAGGGCCTGGCGGTAGGGTCCCCGGCGGAGGAGGGTCGCTGGCACCCGCGGCGGGACCTGGTGGAGGAGGAGCGAGACAGTTCGCGGGGGGATGAGGGGCTCTGGGGGGCAGAGAGCGATGGGGAGCCCTACCCGGAGCTCTCCTACGAGGGCCAGTGGGGCTCGGGGTCCAGCGGCAGCCCCGAGGCGCTGCGGCGTGGCCGGGCTCTGTGCCAGCCCCGCGCCGGCAGCACCGACGGCGCCGACACCTCAGGGCTGTCGGACACCAGCCCTGGCCCCTCCACCCCGTCCCGCCGCCACCGGGGCTGGGGCACGGCTGGAGATGCCAGCGGGGGACACGGCCCGGGCTGGACCCCGAGCCGGAGCCTCCTGCTGCCCCTCTCCACCGCTGCCCCCCATGATACCACCGGCATCGAGCCCAGCCCCAAGCCAGCTGGGACGGATCTGCCAGCCCCTGGCACCTCCACCTTGGCACCCACCGGGGAGCCCTGGAGCGGTGGGACCCCCCCTGCACCCCGGCTACGTGACCGGTCCCGGGTGCCCAGGAAAACAACCCCCACGGCGCTGCCCTCCAAACCCGCCCGACCCTTGCGGTCCCTGAGCCCCCGGCGACGAGACACGGGCGGCCGAGGGGCGAGAGAGAGTGGCACGGCCGAGAGCACCCAGTACGGCCGCGGGAGGCTCAACCACCCCCTGCCCGACCTCTCCAAGGTGGAGGCCCGGGTGAAGTTCGACCAGAGCTACCGGCCCCCGCGGGGCCGCGTCCTGCCCGCCCGCCCCCGGGCCCCGGGCGGCCCCGTCGGCTTCAAGTCCCCGGCCGAGATCGTCCGGGAGGTGCTGCTGAGCAGCGGGGAGGGAGCCCCTCCGCAGCCCCCCGCCAGCCCCGGCGTGCCGCTGGAGCTCAGGTCCCCCAGGCGAGCCACGGCGCTGGTGCAGCAGCTCCAGGTACCGCCCTGCTCCGCCCGTCCAGCCGGGGGCGCCTCCCTGGGAGCGGCTGCGGGGAGGGGGCACCGGGGGGTGCAGGTGGAATGGAGGTGTCGCCAGCCCTGTCAGCCGGCCCTGTGTCACCCGTGGGAGGCGGTTTGGTGCTGGTCACCCCTTCCTGGTGCTGCATGGGGGCTGGTGAGGAGGGAAGGACACGGCAGGGATGCTCATTTCCACCCCCAGGATGGTTGTACAACACACCTCCCCCTCCCGGTCTCCCCCCCATCCCCCCCGATGCTCATCACCCCCAGGATGCTTGTCCCTTGGGATGCCCTCCTGTCCTCTGGGGGCTGAGGGTGACTGTCCCCCATGCAGAGACCCGTGAGCCACATCTGCACCAGCTGTGCTGGGTGCTCTGGGGGGTGGCTTTCTGCAACCCAGGGTGTGCTCCCTGTGCCATGAGAGGGACCCTCCCCCCCCCGCCCTCCCTTTGCTGGGGGCTGTCACCCACTACACGTCCCCCCCCCGCAGGATGACTACCACAAGCTGCTGACCAAGTACGCCGAGGCCGAGAACACCATCGACCAGCTGCGCCTGGGGGCCAGGGTGGGTGGCTGCAGGGGGCAGCTGGGGAGCTCCCTGCTCTGCTTCCCCCTCCCCACGGTTCTCTGGGGTGTCTTCCTCCCCTGGCTCCCCCTGCCCTTCCTCCTGGGGAGCTGTGGTTGAGCAAGCCCAGCTCAGGGAGGGGGTTGTGGCCATAGAGCCCACCTGGGGCCTCTGGGTCCCCCCCAACCTGAAGGCCTCCCCTCTGTGCCAGGCTGAGCTGGAACAGCCCCAGAATGGCAGAGGTGGCTGCAGGGCACGTCCCTGAAATGGCAGGGTGGAAGCCTGGCCCCGTGTCAGCCTCCTGCACAGCTCCACTGCACCTGCAGGGAAACTGAGGCAGGGCTGCTGGCTGGCTGTGCCACCCTGCCCAGGCTCTGCCCCCCCCCCCCCGCCCAGGCTCTGCCCTCACCTCCACCCACCCTGCCCAGGCTCTGACCCCACCTTCATCCACCCTGCCCAGGCTCTGCCCTCACCTCCACCCACCCTGCCCAGGCTCTGCCCCCACTTCACACTCCCCACCCTCTCCCCCACCCCCTGGCCTGCAGTCCCTGTAGGGGTGGGGGCTTCAGGCTGCCCCAGGTGCATGGCTGGGTGGGCAGTGCCAGGACTGGAGTGCAGGGTGGGTGTCTCAATCCCCTCTCCCTGCCCCCAGGTGAGTCTCTATGCTGACCCACCGCAGCCCAGCCGCAGTCTGGCCATGGGCACCATGGGCACAGGCTGCCAGGTGCTGGCCCTCAGCATCCCACAGGCCAGGACAGCAGCTTTCAGCATGGCCACAGCCTCACCAAGTGGAGGTGTGTTGAACCCTGTTACCCTTCTGGCTCATCTCCTGCTCTGTTTTGGGGGGGATGTTCAGCTAGGACCATGGTGGGGACAATGCTCTGGGTGCTCCCAGCATCACCTTCTCCCTGTGCTCTGGGCTCCTCAGTTCAGAGAGGCAGGGAGCTACTGGAGAGAGTCCAGTGGAGGATACAAAGCTGCTGAGGGCCCTGGAGCACCTCTGTGAAGAGGAAAGGCTGAGAGCCCTGGAGCTGTTGAGCCTGGAGAGGAGCAGCCCCAGAGGGGAGCTGAGCAATGCTCAGCATGAGGAGGGCAAGAGGCTGGGGCTAGACTCTTCAGTGCCCAGTGATAGGACAAGGAGCAATGAGCACAAAGTGGAACCCAGAAGAAGGAGGAAATTCTTTGGTGTGAGGGTGCTGGAGCCCTGGAGAGAGCCCAGAGAGTCATCTCTAGAGTGATTCCAACCCCCCCTGGCCATTGTGCTGCTGGGCAAGCTGCTGTGGGTGTCCTGCTTCAGCAGGGGGCTTGGACTGGGTGATCCCTGGAGGTCCCTTCCAGCCCTCACCATGCTGGGGTTCTGTGGGGGTTTGCAGCTCCAGCCCTGGGACCAGCAGACCAGAGGAGATCATCTCAACCTCCTTCCCCACCTGCAGCCGGTGGGTGCTGCCCTGCCTGCCCGGGGCCCTGCTGCTGCTCGGGGCCCCAGCTGACTCGGACCCTGGCGGGACAGACCCAGAAGCTGCAGGCACAGGCAAGCCCCAGGTGGGGGGGGACATGTGGTGGGAGGCTGTGGTAGGGGGCTCCAGCAGAGCCAGGCTCAGCCCCTCCTCTCCCAGGTGGAATCCTTCGAAGGCTGGATCCGGGGGGGAAGCCCCGCGCCCCGGGAGCAGCTCCAGGTATGTCAGCCCCATCCCTGCACCCAGCCCTGGGGTGAAGAGGGGCCGGGTGGGTGGTGGGGACATGGCCACGGTTGTGCTGCAGAGGCTGAGGAAGCTGAAGGCTGTGCAGGATGCTCTGGAGCAGGCGTACCTGGGGGCCCGGCAGCAGCACCCCGACGCCTCGGGGGGCTTTGATCCTGACCGGTGAGTGCCTGACCCCCACCCTGCACAGAGCCCCAGCCCCTGCTGGGGACTGCCCCCCGTGCTGCAGGGCTTGGGCTCTCCCTGACACTGCTGGTCCCTGTCTTGCAGCTCACTGGAAGGGGACATTTTCCACCTGGGGCTGTGCCTGGAGGAGCTCAAGGAGCGGCTGGAGCCTGGGGCCAGGCGGCAGCTCCCCCCTCAACACCCACCCCAGGCCCACTCCCCTCCAGCCCATTCCCCATCACCTACCCCCAGCTCCCTGCACCCCGAGGTGAGCAGGGCTGGGCTGGAGGGGGGCTAGGGATGAGAAAGTGCTGGGGTGGCGGTCATGAATCTCTGACCCCCTTTTGCTGTGCCCTGCAGAGCCCCACGCAGACAGAAGGTCCCCAGAGGGCAGTGGGGGACAGTGAGGCTGTGACTGAGTGGCTGCCCAGGCCCCTCTGGAACAAGCAGCAGCATGTGGAGGAGGATTTCGGTGACCTGCTGCAGCAGTGAGTGCTCTCCAAGAGGGCAGGGGGGGATGCAGGCAGGGAGTGGCTCCCCAAACCTGCCAGCATCTGCCTGTGCATGCCCCCAGGTACAAGCACCTCAAGTCCCTGCCGGAGTCACTGAGCCTGGAGCAGCTGAGCCTGACAGCAAGCGGGTCCCAGGAGGAGGTGGATGGGCCTGCAGCAGGGGATGGTGGCCCCAGCACAGTCCCCAGGAGGACATGGTCACTGGAGGAAGTGCCTGACCTTGAGACCTCCCCACTGTAAGTGCTGTGGGGGGACAGGTCCCTCAGGCAGGGCGAGAGAGAGGTCTTAGGTCAGGTCTCTCACTGGCACTGAGGGGCTGCAGTCTGTAGCCTCCCTGGGCGAGCTGGCAGCGCCAGGGCCTGTGCCCACCCTTGGGGCTGCTCTGCCCCATTGCTCATGCTCTGTGCTCTCCCTGCAGGCACCCCCCAGAGAGGAGAGCTGTGCTGCTGCCCCCCAGGACGACCCCATGGCCAGGGAGGACACAGGGCCACCTGTCCACCGCCACCACTGAGGAGCCACCAGCCACAGCCAAGCCTCCCCTGGGGGTCCCCAACCCACCGCAGGCCCCCGTGTCCCACGGCAGCAGTGGGGTGGGCAGCGCTGCCACCCAGCACTGCTCCCGCAAGGTGAGTCCCCTGGGACCACAGGATCCCGTCTGCCAGCACCCCCAGACTCTGCTGGGGGCCCTGGGGGTGCTCAGCACCAATGCTGCTCTCCCTGCTGCGCCCACAGGAGCAGCGCATCGTGTCCCCGGAGACGGACAGCGGCTTTGTGGGCTCGGAGGCCAGCAGGGTGTCCCCCCCCATGCACACCCCTGAGCACCAGCCCCCAGGCTCCAGGTATGGCTCAGGGCCCTCACTTAAGGTTGGGGGTTTGGGTCCATCAGCTGTTGGCTCTCTCTGGGGGGATTTGGGGCACCAAAGGAGAGCAGGGATGGAGGGAAAAGAGGAGGCTCAGGGGAGACCTTCTTGCTCTCTACAGCTGCCTGAAGGGAGGCTGTAGCCAGGTGGGGGTTGGTCTCTTCTCCCAGGCAAGCAGCACCAGAACAAGAGGATACAGTCTCAAGCTGTGCCAGGGGAGGTTTAGGGTTGATCTTAGAACAAGTTCTTCACAGAGAGATTTGCCATTGGAATGTGCTGCCCAGGGAGGTGGTGGGTTCAACATCCAGAGAAGGGCCACGAGGATGAGCAGAGGGCTGGAGCTGCTCTGCTGTGAGGACAGACAGAGAGTTGGGGTTGTGCAGTCTGGAGAAGAGAAGGCTCTGAGGAGACCTAATTGTGGCCTTCCAGGATCTGAAGGGGGCTACAGGAAAGCTGGGGAGGGACTTTTGAGGGTGTCAGGGAGTGATAGGACTGGGGGGGATGGAGCAAAACTAGAAATGGGTAGATTGAGATTGGATGTGAGGAAGAAGTTGTTCCCCATGAGGGTGGTGAGAGCCCGGCACAGGTTGCCCAGGGAGGTGGTGGAAGCTTCATCCCTGGAGGTGTTTGCAGCCAGGCTGGAGGTGGCTGTGAGCAACCTGCTGCAGTGTGAGGTGTCCCTGGCCATGGCAGGGGGGTTGGAGCTGGCCAAGCCTTGAGGTCCCTTCCAACCCTGACAGTTCTATGATTCTATGATGTCCCTGGAGGTGTTTAAGAGCCTGGCTGAGGCACCTGGTGCCATGGCCTGGCTGATCAGATAGGGCTGGGTGATCAGTTGGCCTTGATGATCTTGGAGGTCTCTTCCAACCTGTTTGGTTCTGTGATCTGTGGAGAGGTGATGAGGACATGGGGAGCAGGGAGGAGGTGCTGGGGTGGGGGGTTGGAGATGTGCAGGGTGAGCCCTGACCAGGGCACAAACTGTGGGGGCTGCCACTTGATCTGTGCCATCCCCAGGCCCCCTGGCTCGCTGGGACCCTCCATCCCCATCCCTGCGACCCTCCGTCCTCGTCGGAAGAGGGAGGTGGCCTCGCGTCCCTCTGAGACACCGCCGGCAGGCAGCTACCCCACGGGCGGCCAGGGCAGCCCAGGGGGTGCCCACCTGCCCCCCAGCACCCCCTGGCAGAGCAGCTCCCCCCACCGCTGGGCTGAGAGCGCCGGCAGCGAGGTGGGAGCCGGCGGTGACAGCAGTGAGTAGTCAGCCAGTCCTGGAGGGACATGTCCCCAAGGAGGGGCCTCTGGGAGGCACCCTGGCACTGCAGGTGGCTCTCACCCCTCCCCGGGGTGCTGGCGTTGAGCTGCCTCCCACCTCCTGGCTCTGCTATCCCAGGTCTCTCCTGGGGGGGGGAGGGACCTCAGCTCACTGTGCTTCCCCTCCACTCCTCCCCAGCTCACACGGACTCGGAGGCAGAAGGCAGGAGCTGCACCAGCGACCACCCCCCCACCATGGCCAGGGGCCCAGCCAGCCCCCCAGCATCCCCCAGGACACCATCCCCCAGGACACCATCCCCCAGATCACCATCCCCCAGAACACCATCCCCCAGATCACCATCCCCGAGATCACCATCGCCCTCCCCTCTGGCCCCTGGCCCCCCCATGCCTGAGGCGTCTCGCTGTGACCTGCTGCGCTCCCGTCTGCAGCGCGAGTGAGTGGCTCTGGGCTCAGCTCCTGGGTGACACAGGGACACCCCCCCCCAAGCAAAGTCCCCAAGGGCACCAAGATCTGCCTCTGGGGCAGCAGCAGGTTTTCCCCTCTTGGAGAGCCAGGGCCCAGCTGGGGCTGAGTCCTGCAAACTCATGACACAGGTGGGACTGGAAGCCAGCGCCGGCAAGCCCCAGGCTTGGGTTTGGGAAGCACCACAGCGTGGTGCTGGTGGGCACGGGGACTTCCCCCACCACGGGGCACCCAGCAGCAGCCAGCAGGGGTGGGAGCTGAGCTGTGCTGGCTGCAGGTGTCCCTCACTGTGCCACCCGTCCCCTGGCAGCCAGGCCATCCGGGCACTGCGGGACGAGGTGTGGCGGCTGCAGCGGAGGCTGGAGGAGAGCCTGCGACCCTCCCACGGCCATCCCCGGGGCAAAGCCACCACCCTGCCTGCCACCCTGCCCAGGAGGCAGCCAAGGGACAACGGGCCAGCCTCCCCCAAGGACACCACGCCCTCGGGGTAGGTGGCTGGAGGGACCTGGGAAGGGGAAGGTGGCAGCACCCCTCTGTGCTCGGGGTCAGCACGGGGGGACAGCCCCAGGCCATCCGGGGTGGTGGGGCAGGAGGATGTCTGGGGAGACACCGAGGGGTCTGGGTGGTGACAGTGGTTCTGAGTGGCGACAGGGGCTCTCTCTCCTCCACAGGGAGCCAAGCCCATTGGCACGGGGCAGGCTGGCCCCTGGGGTGGCACCCACGAGGAGGGGGCGGTCGGCATCAGTGCCCCGGGACAGGCCGGAGCTGGAGCTCAGTAAGTAGGACTCTGCTGGGGTGGGGACAGCAGGGACAGCAGGGACAGGCTGCTCCCTGCACGCCCTCTCCCCAGACACAGAGAGGTGCTGGGGGTGCTCTGGGACCACGCAGGTCCTGTTGGCCCCGTGGGACCCCCCAGCACTCAGCCCAGATCCTGCAGGTCCCTCCAGATCCCACCCTGCTTCCCTCTCCTCTGCCTCAACCTCCAAGCTGGATCCCTCCCCCGGGGGGCCCCGGGCCAGCCCCTCCCCGAGGAAGAGCCCTGGCAGCCCCTCGGGTGCGGTGACGTTTCTGGGGCAGTACACAGGTGGGTGCCAGGGGGCTGGTGCCAGGGGGCTGGTGCCAGGGGGTGGGTGCCAGGGGGCGGGTGCCAGGGGGCTGGTGCCAGGGGGCTGGTGCCAGGAGCTTGGGGGTGGCCATCCCCACGTTGGGGGCCCTGGTGACTCTGGGTTGTGGCAGGGACACGGTACCAGGCGGGGGTGCCACATGCCACCCCGGCACCCCGAGAAGAGCCAGGCCCCTCGGGATGCCCTCGGTGCCACAGGAGCCAGGGACCAGCAGGTGAGTGCCCCCAGGAGCAGCCCCCAGCCCCTGCTGCCCCTCCCTAACTCCTGCTAGTGAAGCTACTAATGGCTTTAACGCATTGACTCTGGCAGGTGATGCCAGGAGGCAGCCCCAGCACAGCACCCCAAGGAGGATGCACTGCCCCACCTGCCGGGCACCCATAGGTACCCCCAGGGCTGGCAGCAGGGACAGAGCCACACACGGTGGGTGACACAGATGGGCCATGCTTGGCACAGCTCATCCCTGGGGTGGGGGAACAGGGAACACCCCTCAGAGCCCTGGCACCCTGCCTGGGGACAGAAGTGGTGACCAGTGGTGCCACCACTCACTCCCCGTGGGCTCTGCTGCTTCCACCCAGCAGCGCCAGCCTGGTGTGGCACAGGGGTGCGGCTCACCCGGGGCTGCCACTTGCTGCATCTCCCTGGGGACACCTAAGGTCCACCTGGGGCCATCTAACCACCTTCCTCCCCACAGCAGATGCTGGCCCCAGTGGCAGGTCCTCCCCAGGCTGCCAGCCTGAGCCCCGGGCTGAGAAGCTGGAGCAGCCCAGCCTCTGGTACTTGGCAGCCAGCCCTGCTGCCACCGCTGCCGTTGGCTGCCTCGCGCCCGTGCCCCTCGTGCCTTACCTGCCCTCCCTGCTGTAAGGATGCTCCCTGGGCGGGGGGGGGTGGGGGTGGGAGGGGGTCACATCACCCAGGGGAGCAGGGTGAACCCAGGAGGGGCTGTGCCCATCCCAGAGAGCCCACAGAGCCCTGGCACCTGGGTGGCAGCTGGCTGGGAGCAGGGTCGCACAGGCCCCGGTTCCCTTTGGTCGGGGGGAGTCTGCAGAAGGGGCTGGGGGCTGGGGGTTGGAGATGGGGGAGAGGGGTGCAAAGCAAGGCAGCACGGGAGCAAAGCTGACCCTCTGTCCCCTTCTCCCCAGCTACTGCTCCCCAGCAGCACCTACCTCAGCCCCAGCCCTGGCCGGGGTCCCCCCGCACCGCGCCGCGGGGCACCGGCGGGCACAGCATCCACCCCGGCAGCACAGCGCTGCCCACCGGCCCTGCCTGAGCCTGCACCTGGAGGAGCTGGAGGATCTCAACTGCTCGCTGAGCCAGGCCGTGGAGGCTGCCCAGAGCATGAGGCTGACCACCAGCCGCATGAGCAGGCTGCTGGCCGGCGAGCTGGGCCGGCTGCGGGACCTGCGCGGCTCCTGCCTCTTCTGAGCGGCCCTCCGCACCTCCCGAGCCCTCCCTGCCCTTGCAACGGGCAGCAGAAGGAGGATGGAGCCCCTACAAGTGTCCCCACGCTGGGTACTCTCTGCCAGTCTGGGGGCACGGGGCTGGAGGCAGCTCCCCAGGGTCCTGCTCTGGCTCCCATCCCCATCTCTTGCCCAAGTCCTGCCTCACTCCTCTCTCTGTGCCTCCGCTTCCAGGGCCGCCCAAGCTGCAGGAGGGGGCAAGGTGTGGGTAGAGGTCTCCAAGACCTGCACCATCACACCCTGAGGTGCAAGCACAGCTCTGAGCACCATCCTCTGGGGCCAGTGAGGTGGCTCTGTGTCCCCTAGGGCAGCCACCACCCCAAGCTCAGCACTTCTAGGGCCTCTCTGACTTCCAAGGCCAGGCTGGGGCAACCTGCTCTAGTGGGAGGTGTCCCTGCCCATGGCAGGGGGGTTGGAGCTGGATGATCTTAAAGGTCCCTTTCAGCCCAAACCACTCTTGATTCTATGCTGCAACCCAGCTGAGCCCCCTGCTGGGCAGCTGCCATTACCTCTGTGCCTGCATGGGCTGAAACCCTTGTGACTCCTGATCCATCCAACCCCCTTCCCAACCCTTGGGCATCATCCTGGGGTGGGGAACTCAATGCCCGAGGTCCAGCCGTGTGCGACTCCTCCACCCTTTGTGCTGCCCTTGGGGTGGAGCCCAGTGTGTGTGTGTGTCACAGTATCACAAACTTAGGTTGGAAAGGACCTCGAGGATCATCGAGTCCAACCTATCACCACAGACCCCATGACTAGACCATGGCACCAAGTGCCACATCCAATCCCCTCTTGAACACCTCCAGGGATGGGGACTCCACCACCTCCCTGGGCAGCACATCCCAATGCTGAATGACTCGCTCGGTGAAGAACTTTCTCCTCACCTCGAGTCTAAACCTCCCCTGGCACAGCTTGAGACTGTGTCCTCTTGTTCTGGTGCTGCTTGCCTGGGAGAAGAGACCAGCCCCAACCTGGCTACAACCTCCCTGCAGGGAGTTGGAGAGAGCAAGAAGGTCTCCCCTGAGCCTCCTCTTCTCCAGGCTAAGCAACCCCAGCTCCCTCAGCCTCTCCTCACAGGGCTGTGCTCCAGACCCCTCCCCAGCTTTGTTGCCCTTCTCTGGACACCTTCCAGCAACTCAACCTCTTTCCTGACCTGAGGAGCCCAGAACTGGACACAGGACTCAAGGTGTGGCCTAAGCAGTGCTGAGCACAGGGCACAAGGACTTCCCTGCTCCTGCTGGCCACACTGTTCCTGATGCAGGCCAGGATGCCATTGGCCCTCTTGGCCACCTGGGCACACTGTGTGTTCCCTTTTTGTGGTTGGTTGTGGGTATTTGTGACCCAAAGGAGCCAGAGAGCAGCTGCAGCACCCCCCTGGGGCTGGCTGGGTGGCCATGCAGCCATCTGTAGGGCTGGATGGAGAGAGGGATGTGGATCCAGCTCTAGAGAGAGGTTCTGGAGCAGGTCCAGAGAAGGGCAACAACCCTGGTGGGAGGGTCTGGAGGACAGGGCTGGGGAGGAGCAGCTGAGGGAGCTGGGGGTGTTCAGCCTGGAGAAGAAGAGGCTGAGGGGAGGCCTCCTTGCTCTCCTGAAAGGAGGTTGGAGCCAGGTGGGGGTTGCTCTCTTCTCCCTTGTATCAGGTGATAGGATGAGAGGAAATGGCCTCAAAGCTGCAGCAGGGGAGGTTTAGGTTGGATCTTAGAAGAAACTCCTTCCCTAAAAAGGTTCTCAGAGACTGGCCCAGGCTGCCCAGGGCAGTGGTTGGATCCCCACCCCTGGAGGAGTTTCAGAGCCTCACAGATGTGGTGCTGAGGGTCCTGGCAGTGCTGGGTCAAAGGTTGGACTTGGTGATCCTAAAGATCTCTTCCAACCCAACCCATTCTGGGGTTTCTGTGCGCTGCTTCCCATTCCCAGCACAATCCTTAGGGCATCTCTGGGGTGGGGTTTGGGGTTTTTGGGGTCTGTGATGTCATCCAGACAGGAAAAAAAGCGATTTGGGCTTTTCCTTGGCACTCCCAGGGCTGGTGGAGGGAAAACTCCCCCCTGGGAGATGGAAGCAGGGGAAGGATCCATCCCTGAAGGGGGGTCTGCAGAGCCCCTGCACCTCCAGGCTGGGTGTGATGAGTCAATGCCTCTTTGTTACTGACATGGCTGTGGTGGGAGCAGGGAGCACAGCTCTGCCCCCCCCAGCCCCCAGCCCTGCAGGGGGGACCCTCAGCACCCACGTGGAGCCTGCCCTCTGTGTGCCCCCCAGGGTGGGTCCAGCCAAACCCCCTCCCTGGGCAGCTTGGCTGCAGTGCCCCAGCTGTGGTTTTGTGCAGGCCCTTCCTGAAGTGCCCCTCTCAGACTTATTTATTTGTGATGATGTTGTTGTTGTTGTACCAAGAGCCAGCATTGGGGGAGGGGGGAAGGAACCACTGACACCCCCAGCACATCTCTCAGGTCTCAAGCCTCCCAAAGCTGCTGAGCCTGGCTGCTGCACCCAGCCCAGGGCAGGGGGGGACAGTGAGGGGCTGGGAGTGGGGTGCCCCAATGCTGCCCTTTGGGGGGGGGTTGGGGATGTGGGGTGGGGTTTTAATGAGGACTTTTGTGTCTGTGTTTGTATCTCCTGATGTCTGTATCCCAGGTGAGCTGAGGGGCCAGGTCACAGCCATGCTGGAAGCTGTGACCCCAGCCCCAGCCTGGCTGGGGAGGATGCTGGGGGCCTGCAGCCATCTTTAACTATCCCAAAGGCAGTAGCCAGGAGCAGAGGGGAGGTCTGGGGTCTGGTTTTTGTAATGCCCAGCAGAGCCACTCAGTGGCATTTTGTACTGAGAGAATCAACTATTTTTGGATGAAATAAAAGCAGTTGTTTGGCTTCTGGGGTCTCCTGGGGAAGAGGGGCTGGGAAAGGGCCTGGGGACAAGGGGCAGCAGCAGCTGAGCACAAGGCAGAAGGGCAACAGCAGCCTGCCTTGGATCAGCACAAGTGTGGCCAGCAGGACCAGGGAAGTCATTGTGCCTCTGGAGTGGGCACTGGTGAGGCCACATCACATCTTGAGTGCTGGGATCAGTTCTGGGCCACTCACTCCAAGGACATTGAAGGCTGGAGCAGGGGCAGAGAAGGGCAACCAAGCTGGGGAAGGGTCTGGAGAACAGGGCTGGGGAGGGGGAGCTGGGGGTGTTCAGCCTGGAGAAAAGGAGGCTGAAGGAAGACCTCAGTGCTCTCTACAGCTCCCTGGAAGGAGGCTGGAGCCACCTGGGGGTTGGGTTCTTCCCAAGCAACAGGAAATGGCCTCAGGTCACAACAGGGGAGGGCTGGGTTGGACATGAGGAACAATTTCTACCCCAAAATGGGCTGTCAAGCCCTGGCACAGGCTGCCCAGGGTGGAGTCCCCACCCCTGGAGGGGTTTCAAAGCCCTGTAGATGCGATGCTGAGGGACATGGTTTGGTGCTTTCCCTTTCCCCCTCCCTCTCATTTCCCTCCCCTTTTCCTTTCCCTCTTTTCCCCTCTTTCCTTCTCCTTATCCCTTTCCCATTCCCTTTTTCCCTTCTGCTTCCATTTCTTTCCCTCTCCCTTCCCCCCTCTCCCTCTCCTCTCCCCCTTCCCCTCTCTCCCTCTCCTCTCCCCCTTCCCCTCCCCCTTTTCCCCTCTCCCTTTTCCCTTCTCCCTTTCCCCCCCTCCATTTCCCCCCCTTTCCTTTCACCCTCTCCCCCTCCTCCTCTTTCCTCCTCTCTCCCTTTCCCCTTCTTTCTCCTCCTCCTTTCCCCCCATTTCCCCCCCTTCCCCTTTCCCCCCCTCCATTTCCCCATCCTCCTTCCTCTTTCCTTTCCCCCTTTCCCTTCCCCCCTTCCCTTTTCCCCTTCTTTCCTCCCCTCCCCTTCTCCCTGTCCCACCTCCATTTCCCCCTTCCTTCCCCTCTCCCTCCCCCTTTTTCCTCTGCTTTCCCCTTCTCCCTCTCCCCCTGCCTTCTCCCTTCCCCCTTCTCCCTTTCCCCCTTCTCCCTTTCCCCCTTCTCCCTTCCACTTTCTCCCTTTCCCCCTCCTCCCTTCCCCCTTCTCCCTTTCCCCCTTCTCCCTTTCCTCCTTCTCCCTTTCCCCCTGCCTTCTCCCTTTCCCCCTGCCTTCTCCCCTTCTCCCTTTGCCCCTTCTCCCTTTGCCCCTTCTCCCTTTCCCCCTGCCTTCTCCCTTTCCCCCTTCTCCCTTTCCCCCTCTCCCCCTCCCTTCTCCCTTTCCCCCTCTCCCCCTCCCTTCTCCCTTTCCCCCTCTCCCCCTCCCTTCTCCCTTTCCCCCCTCCCCTCCCTCTCAGCCCCCTCCGAGCCGTGCCCAGCGCAGGCTCTCTCCCGCGGGCGGGGCCAGCCGGCGGGGGCCGCTCCGCTGAGCCGGGGCCGGGGCGCCGGGGGGCGGTGGTTGGAGCGCAGCGGGGGGATGGAGATCGCTTTTATTGAGCCACTCAGGAGTGCTTGAAAGTACAGAACAGAGAGCTACAGAGATGATACACGGTTGTGCTTCAACACTTTTCCAAACATTGAGATTCCAGTTAATTTTCAAGGTAAAACAAGTTCCAAGGACAGAACAGATTAGGAGTATATATATATATATAGATATATCTGCTTTTTTTTCTCCCCCTTTTTTAAAGTTTTCCTTTTTGATAAATTATTAGGTTTTTTTCCTTTTTAATATAAATAACTGTAACAGAAACAAAACCAACCAACCAACAAAAAAAAATATGAACAATAATTTAACTGTTCCAACATACGAGAGCCTGAAGCGTCTGCAGGGCTAGAACCAAGAAGGGACTTCAAACAAGGGAGGGGAAGGGAAGGGAGAAGGAAGGGGAGAACGTAGGGGAGAAGGGAGAAGGGAAAGGAGAAGGGAAGGGGAAAGGGAGAAGGGAAGGGGAAAGGGAGAAGGGAAGGCAGAAGGGAGAAGGGAAGGGGAAAGGGAGAAGGGAAGGCAGAAGGAAGGGGAGAAGGGAGAAGGGAAGGGGAGAAGGGAGGGGAGAAGGGAGAAGGGAAAGGAAAGGAGAAGAGAAGGGAAAGGAGAAGGGAAGGGAAGGGGGAAGGGAGAAGGGAAGGGGGAAGGGGGAAGGAAGAAGGGAGAAAGCAAGGGAGAAGGGAAGGGAGAAGGGAAGGGAGGGGAGAAGGGAAGGGGAAAGGGAGAAGGGAAGGCAGAAGGAAGGGGAGAAGGGAGAAGAGAAGGGAGAAGGGAAGGGAGAAGGGAAGGGAGAAGGGAAGGGAGAAGGGAGAAGGGAAGGGAGAAGGGAAGGGAGAAGGGAGAAGGGAAGGGGAAAGGGAGAAGGGAAGGGGAAAGGGAGAAGGGAAGGGGAAAGGGAGAAGGGAAGGCAGAAGGAAGGGGAGAAGGGAGGGGAGAAGGGAGAAGGGAAGGGAGAGGAGAAGGGAAGGGAGAAGGGAAGGGAGAAAGAAAGGGAGGGGAGAAGGGAAGGGGGAAGGGAAGGGGGAAGGGGGAAGGGAAGGGGCAGAAGGAAGACCAAGGAGGACCCAACAAATATCAGTGCAATGATACAGCCTTTGCCCTAAAAAATAGATATTTAACTTTATGGGCAAGGAAGAGGTGGGGAGGGGAAAAGGAAAGGGGGGGGGATGGGGGAGAGGGCTAACCACCAACAAGGCAAGAAAGAGATTTGGGGGGGGGGGGGGGGGGAAGGGAAAAAAACAAAGGGGGCTCACAGCCTTCAGGGGGAGGGGGGAACGAAACAATGGACCCCAAAATATTGCAGTGCACCTAACGGCAGAGGAGGGCAGGGCCAGGGGTGGGGAGGGTTGGCAATCCTGGGAGTGGGGTTTAAAAAGAAGAGAAGAGAAAAAAACACAACCAAACACCTCAAAACCAACTCAAATCCGAGGTTTGGTTAAATCACTAAACACCAAGCTTGGAAAGAACGTCACGAGACACAGTCATTAATATACACAGAGTCTGGAGGGGGGGGGGGGGGGGCCCAGAGGGGTTTGGGGGTCTTTTTTGGAGGGGGGAGGGGGGGAAGGGGGCCTCGTGGTGAGGTCATGCTGGGAAAGGCTTCACCACGGGGCCGAGGGGAGCGTGGGGCGCCGAGCTCCCGTGGGGCCGGGGGGGTTGGATGGATGGATGGATGGATGGATGGAGAGATACAGACATAGCTCTATAGAAATGAACCATTTATTTGCTATAGATATACCTCTGCATCTTCAGGAGCACCCAGGGAAGCAGGGGAGGGGAGGCTGGGCTGCAGCAGGACAGGGGAGCAGCCAGGCAAGCCAATGGGGTCCCACCTCCAGGGTCCGGCCGGGTTTGGTCCCTTCGTCACCTGGGAACCGCTGCGGCCTGCAGCAGCCCAAGTGCTCCCTCCCCTTCCCCTTCCCCTTCCCCCACACCCTGCCCCCCAGCCTCCTCCCAGATGGTGCTGTGCACATCTGGCAGGAGCACCCACCACCCTGAAATGACAAAGGACAGGAGACAGCAGCAGGGGTGGGGGGACACCTTCCCCCAGCCTGTGTGCCTGCCTGAAGCAAGAGGCTGGAGCTGGCAGGGTGTGCAGCTGGCTGGCTGGCTGGCCATCCACACCAGACCCCGACGAGGGCAAAACTTATGGGGGGGGAAGGAGATTCCCCCCTCCTGTTTTTTTTGTCACTCTCATTCCCTAGCAAGGGGCAGGTGGTGGTGGGGGACACACACACCCCCCCAGCAGTAAGCTCCAGGGGTGCTTTGGAGAGCTGCAGCTCCACCCAGAGCCCTCAGGTTTCCCTCTCTTGCACAACAAGGCTTTGGCTTTCTGAGCACGGAGGTTGGTTTGGCTGTTGTCCCCTCCCCGTGGATCGAATGAGATGGGGGGGAAGGTGATGGGAGGGGAGAAGGGGAGGAGGGGAGGGGGGGCAACACAAGAACTAGAGAGAAAGCTGGGCCAGGGCTGGGTGCAGGGTCGCAGCCCGGCCGGGCGCCCGGCAGGGAACTCGGCGTGGAGTGGGTGGCGACGTCTCCTCTAACTGCTGCTCTCCTCCTCTGTTTTATTGAGCTTCTTCAGCGTGTCCAGCAGTTTCTGTGGGGTGAGGATGTGCGTGGACCCTGGCGGGGGGGGTGGGGAGGGCAAAAGAAGGGGGAGGGGGAGGCGTCAATGATGGTTTCAGGACCCGCCCCCCCTTCCCCTGGTTCCACCCCGGCCCCGCTGTCCCCAGTCCCTCCCTCCCCGCTGAGGCCGGAGCCGGTGGAAATGCTTGCAGGGAAATGGACGTCCATGGGCTGGGGGGAGGCTGAGGAGGGGACAGAGAAGGAATGCAATAAAAGAGATGAAGGAGATGTATGGAGCTGGTGGGATGATTGAGGCCGGGGGGGTCACTCCTGGGCTTTTGGGGGATGGATGTAGGAGGCACTGGCCCAAAAGGCACCGGGCAGGAGATGGAGTCAGCAGGCAGGCACAGAGGGACCATTTGCAGGTCCCCAGACCTTCTCCTGCCTGCCCAGGGCATCACTGGCTCAGAGGGGTGGTCTGGGGGGATGGGTGGGAAGAAAGGAGGCAAAGGGCTCTCGCTTGCCCGGTGGCTCCCCAGCATGGGGCCAGCAGCAGCAGCTCCCCACCATGCTGCCTGCAGCCTGGCCTGTGCCCACCACACTGCCCTGCCACCCTTGCAGCCTCTTTGGCTCTGCTGTGACCAACATGTGGCAGCTGAGGGGGGGACACCATAGCAGGTCTGACCAGCAAACCCACCAGCAGCTAACCCCCAGCACCACATTCAGGGGGCTGCAACGTCGGGGGGGCTCCTGCCCATCCGAGGGCATCAAGCACCACGGGACCGAACCTGAGCTTTCCCACGGCCTCCAGGTTTCAGCCCCATCACACCCCGGAGCCGAGTGGCTCGGGGCAGTGCCCAGCCTTCACTGTGGGGCACAAGAGGAGCTGGAGCCAGGACAAGTGCTGGGAGCCAGGACAAGTGCTGGGAGCCAGGATAAGTGCTGGGAGCCAGGACAAGTGCTGGGAGCCACTCCGCCTGCACGCTGCTGCCCGCTCTGCCCTGGGCACCAGACCCCGGGCTCTGCTCCAGCCATCCCGGGGTGCTCCACCTCCCAGGCCCGAGCTGGCAGGACCCCAACCCACTGCCCCCAGGGGGAACTCATGGGATGGAGGAGCCAGGCAGGCCCAGCTGAGAGGCATGGCAGAGGGATGATGGAGGCGGCGCCGGATGCTTTCCCACCTGGCAGGGGGAACCGCAAGCATTTGCTTATCGGAGAACCCCAGGGAGAACCAAACCCCCACATGAGAACAAAGCAAAGGAAGGAAGAAGAGAAGAATTAAAGAAGACCCTTCTGGGAGGAAGAGTTTCTTTTTGGGTGGGTTTGTTTGGGTGTATTTTTTTGTCCTTAGCAAGCTGCCTTTACTTGGTTTCTTTGGCTCACTCCATTGCTGGAGCCTGATCCTCAAATGATACCCTAGTGGAGTCCCTGAAGTCGGGGTGCCTCAGGTCCATGAGAAATTTGGTGGGAGTGAGAATGTGAGTAGAACCTGCAGAGGAACAGAGTGGGGCTGATGACCTCTCCCCCACCTCCCAATCCCCCTTCTCTCCCCCCTCCCAAGCCCCCATTTTGTTGTGTTTTTTTAGGGGGGACACACAGCTGTCACCCAGAGCATCGTAGGCGCATGCAGAGGGATCGTCCCCTGAGGAGATGAGGGATGGAGATGGGCAAGAGGCAGGAATGGGGGGGACTAGGTGATGGTGGTGGTGGTGGTGGGACACAGTTGGAAGCTGCTGCTCCCATGGGAGCCACGAAGAGCAGGTGAGATGCCAGGCAAGAAGCCAGGGAGCAGATGAGTCGGTGAAGGGCTGCTGCCCGCCGTGGCCTACGAGGTGTGGATCCAGCTCTGCTTCCCTAGGGGAGTTTTAGGGGATCTGAAAGCTCCTTGCTAACATCTAGGAGGGATTCCAGTGTGAACTTCCATGTCTGACCTGTGGCTTCATCCTAGGGTGCTGAGAGAGCACTCAGTGCATGTCCTGTTGCACAGGTGCTGCATGTCCTGTGACACACACACCTGCGTGTGCCACAGGACATGCAGCACCTGTGCAACAGGGCAATGCATCTCCTGGTGCATGCCTAGGGCACACCATGGCTGGCACATGGCACCTCTTCACTTCTTCTCCCTGGAATGACCTCAAGGATGAATGTGGAACCCAAGAAGCACTGCAAGAGGAAACATCTCCCCTCCGGCAGCCCTCTCACCCAGCTCTGCTTGAACAAACCAGCCATGGAGGGACAAAATAGGAGCAGGACTGGTGATGGGTGGAGGGATATCTGGGTCCCCAAACACTGGAGCAGGCTGTCCAGGGAGGTGGTTGAATCAACAGCCATGGAGGGATAAAACAGGAGCAGGACTGGTGATGGGTGGAGGGACATCTGGGTCCCCAAACACTGGAGCAAGCTGTCCAGGGAGCAGGTTGAATCCCCAACCATGGAGGGTTAGAATAGGAGCAAACTGCTGATGGGTGGAGGGACATCTGGGTCCCCAAACACTGGAGCAGGCTGTCCAGGGAGCAGGTTGACTCCCCAGTCATGGAGGGTTAGAATAGGAGCAAACTGCTGATGGGTGGAGGGACAACTGTGTCCCCAAACACTGGAGCAGGCTGTCCAAGGAGGTGGTTGAATCCCCAGCCATAGAGGGTTAAAATGGGAATAGAACTGGTGATGAGTGGAGGGACATCTGGGTCCCCAAACATTGGTGGGGTGGTTGAATCCCCATCCCTGGAGGTGCTGAAAAGAGGCAAGAGATGTGGTTGGTGCCGAGGGACATGGCTTAGCCCCAGGCTTGGTAGAGTTAGATCATTGGGAAGAGATTCTTCACCAGGAGGGTGGTGAGGCACTGGAACAGGTTGCCAGGCTGGATGAGGGCTTGAGCAAGCTGGTCTAGTGGAAGAGAGATGTCCCTGCTGGAAGGTGTCCCTGCTGGAAGGTCTCCCTGCCGGAAGGTGTCCCTGCCCAGGCACGGCAGGGGGGCTGGCACTGAATGATCTTTAAAGTCCCTTCCAACCCCAACCATTCTACACTTGGGCTCCACGATCTTAAAGGTCCAAGCACAAGGATTCTGTGTCTCTGGGGAGGGCAGGTCCCAAAGGAGACATCCCAAGCAGGAGGAGGAGAGCTTCGGCGCGGCGCCGCTGCGGCTGCCGCGGGCAGGCTGGAGGGAGGGAGGGATGGAGGGGGGCGGTGGGGTGTGATGAGCAGCCAGCGGCAGGGGCAGCGCCCCGGGCAGCACCCCGCGGCCACACTCACCTATTAGCACCTCCCACTTGCCGCTGGCTTGCGTCACCTCGTAGGCACAGCGCATCTCGTTCATGCTCACCCCGCCCAGGATGAAGATGATGAGGCGAGGGCCGCTGCGGTACTCGCCGGGAGCCTTGTTCTTGTGCCAGTGGCCGTAGCGGGCACTGCGCGGGGAGAGCACAGCCCTCAGGGAGGCCACGGCCCCACAGCAGCGCCCAGGGGGGAACAGACCCTCGGGATCACCCAGCACGACCCACAGCCCTGACCTGCAAGACTCACCCCTATCACCCAATCCAACCCAGACCCCTGCCCTGCAAGGCTCAGCCCTATCACAGCTCAAACCCCTGCCCTGCAAGACTCACCCCTATCACCCAATCCAACCCAGACCCCTGCCCTGCAAGGCTCAGCCCTATCACAGCTCAAACCCCTGCCCTGCAAGGCTCACCCCTATCACCCAATCCAACCCAGACCCCTGCCCTGCAAGGCTCACCCCTATCACCCAGCACACCCCAGACCCCTGCCCTGCAAGGCTCACCCCTATCACCCAATCCAACCCAGACCCCTGCCCTGCAAGGCTCACCAACATCACCCAATCCAACCCAGACCCCTGCCCTGCAAGGCTCACCCCTATCATCCACTCCAACCCAGACCCCTGCCCTACAAGGATCACCCCTATCACCCACTCCAACCCAGACCCCTGCCCTACAAGGCTCACCCCTATCACCCAATCCAACCCAGACCCCTGCCCTGCAAGGCTCACCCCTATCACAGCTCAAACCCCTGCCCTGCAAGGCTCACCCTTATCACCCAGCACACCCCAGACCCCTGCCCTGCAAGGCTCACCCCTATCACCCAGCACACCCCAGACCCCTGCCCTGCAAGGCTCACCAACATCACCCAGCACACCCCAGACCCCTGCCCTGCAAGGCTCACCCCTATCACCCATCACAACCCAGACCCCTGCCCTGCAAGGCTCACCCCTATCACCCAGCACACCCCAGCCCCCTGCCCTGCAAGGCTCACCCCTATCACCCACTCAAACCCAGCCCCCTGCCCTGCAAGGTTCTCCCTTAAACCATAGCCCCAGGCAGCACATCCAGACCACCCTTAAGCACATCCATGGGTTGGGGACTCCACCACCTCCCTGGGCAGCACATTTCAGAGCCTGACCACTCTTGATGGGAAAAAATGTTTCCTGATGTTCCAGCAACGTTCATAGCTTAACCACATGGGGAAGAGCAGCTGGTGGAAAAGGACCTGAGGGGGTTGGTCAGCTGGTGGCTGAAGATGAGGGCCAAGAAGGCCACCAGCATCCTGGCCTGGCTCAGCAGTGGTGTGGCCAGGAGCAGGGCAGTGACTGTGTCCCTGCACTCAGCACTGGGGAGCCCACAGCTTGAGCACTGGGGTCAGTTCTTGGGGCCCTCACTGCAAGAAGGACATTGAGGGGCTGGAGCAGGGCAACAAAGCTGGGGAAAAGTCTGGAGAAGAGGTCCTGTGACAACTGGGGGTGTTCAGCCTGAACAAAAGGAGGCTGAGGGGAGGCCTTCTGACTCTCTACAACTCCCTGAAAGGAGGCTGGAGCCAGGGGGTTGGTCTCTTCTCCCAGGTGACAAGTGAGAGGACAAAAGGAAGTGGCCTCAAGCTGCACCAGGGGTGGTTTAGGCTGGACACCAGGAACAATTTCTTCCCCCAAAAGGTTGTCAAGGCCTGGCCCAGGCTGCCCAGGGCAGAGGTGGAGTCCCCCATCCCCAGAAGGGTTTCAGTGCTGTGTAGATGTGGTGCTGAGGGACATGGTTTAGGGATGAGCTGGCAGTGCTGGGCTAACAGCTGGCCTTGATGACCTGAGAGGTCTCTTCCAGCCAAACCCACCCTGTGCCCCTCCACCACACACCCAGCAGGGCTCAAACTGCTGATGGAGCAGCTCCAGCCCAGCTCTCCAGCCACCAGCACTGCTTGGAAGGAGAGCAGAGCAGCCCCCAGAGCTGCTGCTGCTGCTGCTGGGACGTGGTCCCTCTGGGCAGGGGAGGGATGGATGCTGCTGGTGCCACAGGTGCCAAGGCAGAGGGCAGCAGAGGGCACTCACCTGACAGCTGTGGTGCCAAAGGTGGCAGAGGAGCGGGTGGAGATGTAGGGGTAGTGCTTGGTGTCCAGCTTGTCATCAATGGCATCCTGTGGGCAGACAGCCCCAGGAATGGGGTTAGAGAGCAGCTGGGCACAGCCCCCAGCCTGAGAGCCTCTCTGCTGGGCTGTGCCCAAGAGCATTGGCACAACTGGCTCAGGGCTCATTTGCATCTACTTCTGTCTCTGCTCCTGTCCTGCCCCTGGCAGGAGGGGAGTGCTGCTTGGCTGATGTGGGGCAGGGGGCTGCAGCACAGGGCACAGGGTGAGGCTCACCCTGAGCTTGGGGCTGCCTGTGGAGGTAGGGTAAGGGGGAAACCATGGCAGGGTCCTCTCCTGAGGAGCTCAGGAGCATGAGGTGACCTGGAGGCTTCCCATCTGGGATCCAGCCCTGGGTAGGGAGCCTGCTCTTGCTCTCATCAGTGCTGGAGGGTTAATGCCATCTGTGAGATGTTGCTGCCCTCTGCAGTCCCCTCTGGTCCTGGGCAGGAGGTTTAGGGGTGCCCTGGGCATGAAGCCACCCTGGGGAGGGTTTGCCCATCCTATGGTACAGGAAGGCAAGAGCTGTGTGCTTTAGGCAATCAAGGGAGCTGCAGCCTTGCCTGGGAGCAAAGGTGGCACAGAGCTGCAGTGACATCCCCCTCCCCACACTGTGGCTCCAGGGTCTGTCTGTCTGAGCAGGTGGGAGATGCCTGTGCTGGGAGCAGTTGTGGTGCCCAGGATGCCCCAGCTCTGAGCAAACCCTGGGAGGTTGCAAAGGCTGGGAGAGAAGGAGCAGGTGAGGAGACAGGCAGTGCCTGCAGAAAATCACTTCCTGGCTCTGCCCAGTGCTCTCCCAGCACAGAGCTTGGGGGGTAACCCCCAGGGGTACCAGGAGTGGGAAGGGGTGAACAGCATGATGCCCATGGCAATATTGTGACAAGGCCACCATGGCCATCATAGAATGGTCAGGGTTGGAAGGGACCTCCAGGCTCAGCCAGTTCCAACCCCCCTGCCATGGCCAGGGACACCTCACACTACAGCAGGTTGCTCACAGCCACATCCAGCCTGGCTGCAAACACCTCCAGGGATGAGGCTGCCACCACCTCCCTGGGCAGCCTGTGCCAGGCTCTCACCACCCTCATGGGGAACAACTTCTTCCTGACAGCCAATCTCAATCTCCTCATTTCTAGTTCTGCTCCATCCCCCCTCAGTCCTATCATTGCCAAGGAGCAACCACTGTGCCAGTGCATTGTGCACTGCCAGGATGCCAAGCACCCCACCTGGCCCCAGCAAGCAGCGGGGCAGGAAAACCTCCCCAGACACTCCCAGCCCTGCTGCCACCGCAGGCAGCGAGCAGCCTGGGGGATGTGCCTGAGGGTCCAGCTCTCCACAGCTCCCTTCCCAGGTGGTCCTGAGCTCCCTGCTCTGTCCCCTCCCTGCCCCTGTCCTGGCTGGCTCACCTCCATGATGTCCTTGATGACTGGGGTCCACCGGGACAGCTGGTAGGTCTGCTCGCTGATCCGCTCCTTCCGCTCCGGCTTGCTCCGGCGCCGCAGGGTGGACTGGGCAGGGAGGACAACAACACAGGGCAGGTTTAGGCTGGATGTTAGGAAGAAGCTCTTCACAGAAAGACAGATTGGCCATTGGAATGTGCTGCCCAGGGAGGTGGTGGAGTCACCATCCCTGGAGGTGTTTAGGAAGAGCCTGGCTGAGGCACTTGGTGCCATGGTTGAGTTGATCAGATGGTGCTGGGTGAGAGGTTGGACTTGATGATCTCTGAGGTCTTTTCCAACCTGGTCTATTCTATTGTCTCAGAAAGTGTTTCTTACCCTGTTATTAATCAGACAGGATACAGAATTAACCATGCTGGAAAAGACCTCAGAGATCATCCAGTCCAACCTATCACCCAACACCATCTGATCAACTCAACCATGGCACCAAGCATCCCATCAAGTCTCCTCCTGAACACTTCCAGGGATGGGGACTCCACCACCTCCCTTTGCCCCCAGGTGGGCACTGCTGGTGGCAGTGTCTCCCTGCAGAAGGCAGAGCTGCACTGGGCTGGCTGGGGACACTGCTGAGCCCTTCATACATGTACTGAGACCTCACCTACTCAGCAAGGGAGGCATTTTGCTGCCCCAGCACAGTGTTTCTCCCTCAACACATCCCCACTGCTAATGCCTAATGGAGAATCATGGAATGGTTTTGGTTGGAAGAGACCTTTAAGGCCATCAAACCAACCAGTAACCCAGCACTAATCACAGAATTAACCAGGCTGGAAAAGACCTCAGAGATCACCAAGTCCAACCTATCACCCAGCACCATCTGATCAACTCAACCATGGCACCAAGTGCCTCAGCCAGGCTCTGCCTAAACACCTCCAGGGATGGGGACTCCACCACCTCCCTGGGCAGCACATTCCCATGGCCAATCTCTCCTGCTGGGAAGAATTTCTTCCTCACCTCCAGCCTGAACCTCCCCTGGCACAGCTTGAGACTGTGTCCTCTTGTTCTGTCAACACCTAACCTCTTGTTCTGTCAGAATTAACCTGCTGCCTGTGATTCTCCTGCTTGGTGTTCCTGGGCTGTCAGGAGTTTCAGGGGGAGTGTTGAGTGGTGGACAAGTTCTGCATGGGTCAGCAATGTGCCCTGGTGACCAAGAAGGCCAATGGGATCCTGGGCTGCCTTCAGAGGAGTGTGGCCAGCAGAGCCAGGGAGGTTCTCCTCCCCCTCTACTCTGCCCTGGTGAGACCACACCTGGAATACTGCATCCAGTTCTGGGCTCCCCAGTTCAGGAGGGACAGGGATCTGCTGAAGAGAGTCCAAGGGAGGGCTATGAGGATGATGAAGGGGCTGGAGCACTGCCTGGGGAGGAGACGCTGAGAGCCCTGAGGCTGGTCAGTCTGGAAAAGAGAAGACTGAGAGGGGATTTAATAAATGCTTATAAAGATCTGAGGGCTGGGGGTAAGGAGGGAGGGGACAGGGACAGGCTCTGCTCACTTGCTCCCTGGGATAGGACAAGGGGCAATGGATGGAAACTCCAGCACAGGAGGTTCCACCTCAACACAAGGGGAACTTCTTCACTGTGAGGGTCACAGAGCACTGGAGCAGGCTGCCCAGAGAGGTTGTGGAGTCTCCTTCTCTGGAGACTTTCAAGCTCCATCTGGATGTGTTCCTGTGTGACCTGAGTTGGATTCTATGGTCCTGTTCTGCAGGGGGGTTGGACTGGAAGATCTCCAAAGGTCCCTTCCAACCCCTGACATCCTGTGAGCCTGTCATCCTATGATCAAGTCCAACCTACTACCGAGCACCACCTGACAACTAAACCATGGCTCCAAGTACCACATCCAAGCCTTTTTTGAACACCCCCAGGGATGGTGGCTCCACCACCTCCCTGGGCAGCACATTCCACTGACCAGAGGGACACCCTGAGATGTGGGGGCTGTGGCAACGAGGCCAAGGCCACCCCACGAGGGTGCTGGGGGCATCCCAGGGGCTACAGGGGTGCCAAGGTCCTCCTGGGGAGCAGCGGGGGCTGTGGGGTGGGCACTCACATCTGTGATGATGGGCACCCCCAGGTGGGCCATGTTGGTGATGATCTCACTGTCCTCTGCTGGGATCTGGGCATGCTGGATCAGCTTGTTCAGGTTCTCCTCAGTGATGCCTGGAAAGGCAAGGGGGAAGGGGTGGCCTCCTGAGACACGTCTCCAGCAGGGACACAGCCCCTCTGCTGCCACCTCGGGGCACTTGGCCTGCTGGTGGTTGGTGAGACAGGGCTGGCCCTTCCCAGCTGGCTGCAGCCTGAGCAGTTAGCCAGCTGGAGCTGCCTGCCCCTGTGGGCAGCCCTGGCAGGTGCCCTGCTCACCGTTCTTGAGGAAGATGTAGAGCAGGATGATGCGGATCTTGTCGTAGGTGCTGACGTTCCCGTCCAGCAGGATGGGCACGATGGCCCTCATGGGGTCCTTGATCTTCTCCCCTTCAGCATCAGTGCCCATGGCCAGGTCCTGCAGGGAGCACCCATGCCCATGGTACCTCCAGCCAGGCGCTGGGCTGTGGGCAGGGGCTGCTGGCCCCAGCTGTGCCCGTGGTGGGGCTGGGGGCTGGGGCAGCTGGTACCTGCTCCACTCGGCAGAGCTTGTCCACTGTGCCCTGGTAGTGCTTCATGCAGTCCTCAGCCAGGTGCAGGTGGGTTGAGTACTGGGGAGACACAAGCACTGTGGTCATCACCCTTGCAGTGCTGGCAGCAGCCCAAGGTCTCCATGCAGCCACCCTGTCCTCAGCCCCCCACCCGTGGGACCCTCCAGGGAGAGCTGCCACGGCCCAGCCCTCAGGCTCAGCCCCAGCAGCTCTGCAGGGACATCCTCCCCTCCTCATACCTTGCTGAGCTCCTTCTGGTACTGGGGCATCTTCTTCAGCATCTGGGACAGGTCCCTCATGGTGGTCTGCAAAGGAAGGGGGACACAGTCACTCACCCTCTAGGGCTTGGGGACTGGGTAGGGAGAGGATGACTCTGTCAAGGACTGCTGTCCCCATGCAAGTCCCTCACGGGGGGTTGCTGCCATTGCTGGGTCTCCTCTGCAGCTGAGGAGCAGGGAGGGGTTTGCAGCCCTGCAGGCTGGAATGCCAGGAGCAGAAGTGCCCTGAGGACCATCTTCCAGCAACCCCACGTGCTCAGCTGAGGCTGAGATGGTGCTTCCAGCCCCTTGCCACTTCTACATCCTGTTGCCACCAGGGCCCACTCACTGCCACCAGGGTAGGGTCTCAGGAAGGGAACAAGCTAGGGACAGAGGCTGCTGCTGTGGGCTGCTCACAGCCCCTGTGCTGGGGGCAAACCCATGGTGCAGCACCCTCCCAAGGCATCCCATTGCCTCGGCCTAGGGTGTGGGGCCAGCACCCGGCAGCCATCAGGGGCCTGAGCCCTCTTGGCCCCTCACAGAGGTCCCTATTGGGTGCCCCCAGGAGCCACCAGCTGGGTGGGCACAGGCAGGTCACCTTATCGCCCGTGTTCATCCTCTTGCTTGAAGAGAACTCCTTCAGGGACCGAGTCACCTCCCTGGGGAGAGGAGGAGGGCAGGGATGTCAGCAGGGAGGGAACTCCAGCAGCAGGGGAGGGGCCAGCTGCCGGTGGGGACACTCACTGGGACACCTCAGCGATGTGTTTGTGGCGCAGGGTGACCCAGAGGTCATCGTCCTCGTCCAGCAGCACCTCCTTGATCCGAGCCTCCCCGATGCCGCTCGTCTCGTACCTGGCCAGGGGGTGGGAATGACACAGTGGGAACCAGGCTGGGCAGCACATGGGCCCTTGCCTGAGCTCCACTGAGCTGTGAGGAGGGAGGCAATCTCCTGGGCTCTTATTTCAAGTTGGTTTCACCTCTTGCCTTCTTGTATCAGCAACAGTGTGGCCAGCAGGAGCAGGGAGCTCATCCTGCCCTGTGCTCAGCACTGCTTAGGCCACACCTTGAGTCCTGTGTCCAGTTCTGGGCTCCTCAGGTTAGGAAAGATGTTGAGATGCTGGAAGGTGTCCAGAGAAGGGCAAGAAAGCTGGGGAGGGGTCTGGAGCACAGCCCTGTGAGGAGAGGCTGAGGGAGCTGGGGTTGCTTAGCCTGGAGAAGAGGAGGCTCAGGGGAGACCTTCTTGCTCTCTGCAACTCCCTGAAGGGAGGTTGTAGCCAGCTGGGGGTTGGTCTCTTCTCCCAGGCAAGCAGCACCAGAACAAGAGGACACAGTCTCAAGCTGTGCCAGGGTGAGGTTCAGGCTGGAGGTTAGGAAGAAATTCTTCCCAGAGAAACTGGCCATGGGAATGTGCTGCCCAGGGAGGTGGTGGAGTCACCATCACTGGAGGTGTTTAGCCTGGCTGAGGCATTTGGTGCCATGGGTTAGTTGATCAGATGGTGCTGGGTGATAGGTTGGACTTGATGATCCCTGAGTTCTTTCCCAACCTGGTCTATTCTATTCTATTCTATTCCCCCTTCTCAGGTGCTAAATGCTGGGAAAGGCCCAAGAGCTGAAGGCTGGAACAGCCCCTTTGGCACCAAGGACTGCTTTGGGTTGGAAGGGACCTTTAGAGGTCATCTAGCCCAACCTCCCTGCAGTCAGCAGAGACATCTTCACCCAGCTCAGGTTGCATCAGTCCTGCCCCTCACACCTGCCAGGCTGCAGGCAGGGACAGCTTCTCCCAGCTGATGACTGGTGATGCTGGAGGGATGCTGAGGCTCTGATTTCATGGCTCAGCTACAAATGCTGCTCAGGGGTGGGGTGTGGGGGGGCCCTGGGGGGCCAGCAGTGCCACACTCACTTGTAGACATCGTTCTCGATGGGCAGCAGGTCGTAGCTCATGGCCTGGAAGGTCAACTCGTGCAGCACTGGGGACGCAGGGTCAAAGCCACGGTCCAGGATGAGGAGCTGGGAGCGAGCCTTGTCCGGGCCCTGCAGAGCCAGGCAAGCCATCAGCACAGGGGCTGGGGCAAGATGAGGCCATTCTGGGGTCCCCACTCGGGGTCTGTGGCTGTGGCAGAGCTCGAGCAGGGCTTTGGGAGAGCACCCCCCCAGCACCCTCCCGCGGGGCTGCCGGCGCCGCTCACCTCGCCCATGGTGGGCTCGTCGGCCTTGTAGGCATCCAGCTTGTCCTGGATGAGCTGTGCCAGCATGGCATTGTCCTTGTAGTCCCTGGGAGAAGCAGGGGGAGAGGGAGAGGGATGGGAGGAGCTGCTGGTTTCCCTGGGCCACCTCAGGAGGGGCCTGAGCAGGTTCTGTTGCCCATTTCCATCTCTCCTTCCAGTGCTCCACTTTGCCTTGGGGCCACCTGGATTGCTGCCCCAGCCCACCCCTGCTCCCCACAGCACCATCGAGTCTGAGCCTCTGTGCACACCGACCACAGGTGCCTGTTCATCCCTCCACCTCCTCCATCCCTCTACCATCCCTCCTCCACCTCCATCCCTACACCATCCCTCCTCCCCCTCCATCCCTCCACCATCCCTCCACCTCCACCATCCCTCCTCCATCCCTCCACCATCCCTCCACCTCCTCCATCCCTCCAGCATCCCTCCTTCTCCACCATCCCTCCTCCTCCATCCCTCCACCATCCCTCCACCTCCTCCATCCCTCCACCTCCTCCTCCAGCCCTCCACCATCCTCCTCCTCCTCCATCCCTCCAGCATTCCTCCTTCTCCACCATCCCTCCCCCTCCATCCCTCCTCCTTCACCCCTCTTCCCCCTCCATCCCTCCTCCTCCTCCACTCCTCCTCCCCCTCCATCTCTCCTCCACCATCCCTCCACCTCCATCCCTCCACCCCCTCCTCCACCTCCATCCCTCCACCATCCTTCTTCCTCCATCCCTCCTCCCCCTCCATCCCCCCCTCCCCCTCCATCCGTCCTCCTCCACCTCCATCCCTCCACCATCTCTCCTCCCCATCTCTCCTCCTCCATCTCTCCTTCCCCACCCCTTCTCCATCCCTCCCCCTCCATCCCTCCTCCTCCATCCCTCCCCTTCCATCCCTCCTCCTCCTCCATCCCTCTCCCTCCTCCCCTTCCATCCCTCTTCCTGCACCTTCATCCCTCCTCTCCCTCCATCCCTCCTCCCCCATCCCTTTTCCATCCCTCCCCGTCCATCCCTCCACCCCTGTGCCCTCACCAGCCCCAGAGAGAGCAGAGGCTCATTCAGGCCCCATGCTGGGGTGGCCCCAGCTGCAGCAGGCTGGGGGTGGGAGGGCAGGGGCCCGGGGAGGGGGTGGCCTTACCCGCGGTACCGCACGGCCGGGTACTCCTTCAGCGTGGCGCAGAGCGTGGCGATCTGCTCCGCCAGGCGCTCCAGGATGGGGTTCTTCATCTGCGCCTTGTGGGGGCTGTAGAAGCTCTGGAAGGAGTCAGCTGAATCCAGGGAGTAGACCTGGGGGATGCAGCAGGAGGGAGGTTAGGAGGGATGTGCTCAGTGGGGTGTGGGGTGTCCCCAGGAGAGCAGCCCTGCAGGATGCCCCCGGGGGAGGTTGGGAGCCAGATTCAGCCCCAGGTGAAGGTCCTCAGCTGAGCCTGGGACCAGGCAGCTTGAGGACATCTCTTGGGCTTTTGGCTGCCAGCTCTGGACACCTTCCCCAGCTCCATGGCATGGCCTCTACCCATGTGTGGCCCCCAGAGAGAGCAGAGAGGGCAGGAGAGCCCTTGCCCACAGCATCACCTGCTCCATGGCATGGCCTCTACCCATGTGTGGCCCTTAGGGAGAGCAGTGGGAGCAGGAGAGCCCTTGCCCACAGCATCACCTGCTCCATGGCATGGCCTCTACCCATGTGTGGCCCCCAAGGAGAGCAGTGGGGGCAGGAGAGCCCTTGCCCACAGCATCACCTGCTCCATGGCATGGCCTCTACCCATGTGTGGCCCTTAGGGAGAGCAGTGGGAGCAGGAGAGCCCTTGCCCACAGCATCACCTGCTCCCAGACTCAGGGCCAAGTGGGGACACACTGCTGCACAGCTGTGCCACCAGTGAAGACCAGAAGCCAGTTTGGGCACATGTGGGGCTGCCAGGAGGCCATCCCCTGCCTGCCTGCCCCCCAGAAACCCCGATGCTCGAAGGGTTAATGGTGCCAGGCAGGTCTGCCACCATCTGTCCCTCCCTGTCCCCACGTCTTCAGCAGGGGCAGATGGCCCTGGGCCGATGCCCTTGGCTGGGGCCCATGCTGGGAGGGGCACAGAGGCTGCCAAGGCAGCTGCTGGCACAGGGCCAGGGCACAGCGCCTGCTAAATCCCTGCCGAGGATCAGCCCTGAGAAGCGATCGAAGGAGACAGGGAAAGGAGCTGGGCTGGGAGAGGGCTGAGAGCCTCTTACACAAACCCCACGGGCTGGGGAAGGACCTGGAGCATCCCTCTGCCCTCCCAGCCCCCTGGCCCACCCCTGGGGACGGTGCCCAGCCCAGCCTCACCTGGGACTCGGAGGGCAGGAAGGCAATGTTGATCTCGGTCAGGGTTTTGATGACCTTGGCCGCTCGGGATTTCACCAGCTCGTTGAAGAGGGCATCAGGGCAGGCTGCAAGGGGAGGAAGAGGAGGAGGAGGGTAGCTCAGCACTCCAGCACCCTCCAGCCTCAGCTGTGTTAGGGACAGGGAGTCCATGCTGGCTGTTTCCTGGAGGAGGGCTGGCTGCCAGCAGCGCTGCCCTGGGGCACAGCGACCCAGCCGGCCCTTGGGGAGCAGCTGATGGGAACCACCCAGGGCCATGGGCAGGACAGGGCTGCCACACAGCCACTGAGTGGTAGGAGCTGGAAGGGATCTCTGAAGATCAAGTCCAACATCCCCCTGCCAGAGCAGGATCACACAGGAACAGGTCCAGGTGGGCCCCTGGTCGGCTCCTTCTCGTTTTGGCCATGGGCAGGTGGGGGTTAGGGATGCCTGGGGAGCGGGGTGGGAGCTGCCAGCCCCTGGTACTCACAGTCAGTGAAGAAGACATGGGCAGCTCTGTACTTGGAGGTGGGGGGATCCTTGAAGTCGTTGATGAGGGAGTGGATGGACTGGAAGAGAGAAGGGAGCAGCTGGGCTGGGCAGGGTGGCACCGCGGGCGTCTCACCCGGCTCACCCCGCGCCCTCCCTCCCGCCTCGGGCCCAGCGCTGCCCCTCTGGTTCACCGCCCTGGAGGCCTCACTGGAGCCAAGCTGCCGTCCCCCCAGCCTGCCCCCAGCCCACAGCAGTGTCCCCACGGCCTGTGCCTCACCTTCTCAGAGGGGGTGATGAGATAGACAGCCTCCAGGCTGGGCAGCGGCTCCCGGCGCTTGTTGATGTCTTCCACAACTGGGGGAGGGAAACAGGGATGGGGGTGGGCAGGGCCAGAGGGCTGTGGGGGCTGCTGGGTGTCCCATGGCACTACAGCACCAGCCCTGCCAATCCTTCTGTGCCCAGAACACCCCCAGCTGCTCACCCCTGCCCACCCAGGAGCTGGGGCAGGGGCTGTCCCCAGCCCAGCCCTGTGGTGCCCTGCTGGGGCTGTGTGTGGGGGGTGGGTCCTGGGGGATGCTGCTGGATTTGGCTGCCTGCTCCTGTGCTGCTGTTGCTTTGGGTTATTGTCACATCCCCTGCTGAAGGGGACAGCACAGGGCTGATGCTCTGGTGGCACCAGGCTGGGGAAACCACCACCCTCCCCCCCAACCACCTCCTCCTGAAGCACTTTCTGGGGGTTCCATCTCCTTTCTGAGTGCTGCAGGGAGCTGTTTATAGGGCTGACATAAAATACCACCTGGGCTCCTCCTCAGCCTGAGATACTGCCAGGAGAAAAGGGCTTTGAGCCCCAGCAGCCAAGGAGCAAGGAGCAAGGCTGTGGAACCCCAGGCTGGCAGGGAGGCAGCCGGCCATGAGCAGCACTGTCTCCAGCCCAAGCGGCATGGGGCTGGCTGGGGGCCATGCCACGGCCTCCACTGGCTCCTGCCAGCCTGGAGAAGCCTTTGGGGGGTGTGCTGGTCCAGAGGGAGGGAGGTGCTGGGAGCTGGCACTCACTGGTGATGCCCTCTGTCATGATGTCTGTCATCTTGCAGCAGGAGGACAGCATGCGCATGCTGAGCTGGTCCACCACCAGCACCTGGGGACAGAGGCTGTGTCAGCTGCCAGCACAGCAGGCAGGCAGGCAGGGAGCAGCCCTTCCCCACCCTTGGGGGCTCCCTGCCCACACCTACCCCCTGCCCTGCTTTCCTGCCCTCCACCCTCCTCCTCCTCCCTCCTCTCCTGAGCCCACCAGGCGTCGGTGCTCACCTTCCATTCGCCCTTCTTCTTCACCTTGCGGATCACATCGTGCATGATCTCTGCAAGAGAGGAGAGAGGAGGGGGCTCAGCACCCCAGGTGTGCCCTGCAGCACCCCAGGTGTGCCCTGCAGCACCCAAAGTGTGCCCTGCAGCACCCCAAGTGTGCCCTGCAGCACCCCAGGGCCTGCTGGCAGCAGCAAGGAATAACCCCCCCTCCCCATCTCCTGGGTAGGATGCCCCTGCCCATGGCAGGGAGGTTGGAGCTAGATGATCTCCAAGGTCCCTTCCAACCCAAACCACTCTGTGAATCTGTGAACTGTGGGGCCACAGTGAGCCCCACTCCCCTAATGCCTCTCCTGGGGATGTGGGGAGGAGATGGAGGTGTTTTGGGCTACCCAGGGAGGGGCAGTCCCCCCCCCCAGCCCTGTTTGTCTCTCATGCTCATCACTGCCAGAGGGGTGCTGGGGAGCCCTGGGCCGGCAGACGGGCGCGGGGTGCACGGTGGGGGAGCCTGGAGCCATCCCACACTCCTCAGCCCTAATCCCAAGCCCTGGGCAAACAGCAGCAGCTTAAGAGCTGCTTTTAGAAACAAGAATCAGGCAGCCTGAGCCTGTTCCTTGTAATCCTGAGCCTGCTCCTTGTAATCCCTCCCAATCCCAGCCCAGCCTGCCGCCCGCCCCCGCCTTACGCAAGCCGCCCGCAGACCCCGCACCCAGGCGCCCCTCGGGGCTGGGGACACCCTGTGCCTGCACCCCCGGCCACAGACACCCCACTGCTGCTCTGGGGTGGCCAGGCTAAGGCCACACAAGCCCCAGCTGCAGGATGGGGAGGTCACCTTCTGGGGCTGGCAGGGAGAAAGGAGGGCTTGAGCCTCACAAGCGTCACAGAGCAGCTGAGGTTGGAAGGGACCTCAGAGATCACAGAATCAGTCAGGGTTGGAAGGGACCACAAGGATCAGCCAGTTCCAGCCCCCCTGCCATGGGCAGGGACACCCCACACTAGATCAGCCTGCCCAGAGCCTCATCCAGCCTGGACTCGATGATCCTTGAGGTCATTTCCAACCTTAGTTATACTGTGATACTGTGATACCTCCAGGGACGGGGCCTCAACCACCTCCCTGCACAACCCATTCCAGGCCTTCACCACTCTCATGGGGAAGAACTTCCTCCTCCCCTCCAGCCTCAATCTCCCCACCTCCAGCTTCATTCCATTCCCCCTACTCCTATCACTGCCTGAGATCCTGAGCAGTCCCTCCCCAGCCTTCCTGTAGCCCCCTTCAGATCCTGGAAGGCCACAATGAGGTCACCTGGGAGCCTTCTCTTCTGCAGACTGAACAGCCCCAACTCCTTCAGTCTGTCCTCACAGCAGAGCAGCTCCAGCCCTCTGCTCATCCTCCTGGCCCTGCTCTGGACACCTTCCAGCACCTCCAGATCCCTCTTGTCATAGGGGCTCCAGAACTGGAGGCAGTACTGCAGGTGGGGTCTCCCCAGAGCTGAGCAGAGGGGGAGGATCACCTCCCTTGCCCTGCTGGCCACACTTCTCCTGCTGCAGCCCAGGCTCTGGTTGGCTTTCTGGGCTGCAAGTGCACACTGAGAGCTCCTGGTGAGCTTCTCCTTCTCCAGCACCCCCAAGGCTCTCTCCTCAGGGATGCTTTCCAGCCAGTCCCTGCCCAGCCTGGATTTGTGCCTGGGATTGCCTCAGTCATCTACTCCAAGCTCTCAACCACAGTTGGCTGCTCAAGGCCTCATCCAGCCTGGCCTTCAACAACCCCAGGCAGGAGGCAGCCACAGCCTCCCTGGGCAGCCTGTGCCAGTCTCACCACCCTCACGCTCAAGAACTTCTTCCTCAGCCCCAGTCTAACCCTGCTCTGCCTCAGCTTCAAACCATTCCCCCTGGTCCTGGCTCCAGACCCCTCAGGAGAAGTCCTTCTGCAGCCTTCCTGCAGGATCCCTTCAGGTCCTGGCAGGCAGCTCGGAGGTCCCCCTGGAGCCTTCTCTTCCCCAGGCTGCACAGCTCCAGCTCCCTCAGCCTGTGCTCACAGCAGAGCTGCTCCAGCCCTGGCAGCATCTCTGTGGCCTCCTCTGGCCTCACTCCAGCAGCTCTGAGTCCTTCTCCTGCTGGGGACAGCAGAGCTGGAGGCAGGGCTGGAAGTGGGGTCTGAGTGGAGCAGAGCCAAGGGGCAGAACCCCCTCTCCTGCCCTGCTGCCTAAACATCTGCTGGGGGACACGAGGTGCCCCCACCTGGAGGTGGTTGGGGGGGGTCCCTGGAGGTCCCTTTCTCACCCTGGCTGATGAGGCATCACCCTCCAAAGAGCAGGGACACACTTAGGCACTTCCCCCTGAGCCTGGGAGCAGCCACACCATCTCCACCTCCAGGGACAGGGATGGAAAAGGCCATCTTAAACAGACAAAGAAGTGAGAATGCAGGGGTGTGGGGAGATGGTGGGGAGGGTCTCACCCTGCCTGCCCTGGCCTTGAGACCCTTCCCCCATGGGAGTGACCCCAAGGGTGCTGAACCCCTGGGTCAAGCTCAGTTTGGGTTTGGTTGGGGAAGCCTGGGGACCAGATTTGTGCCAAGGCTGGAGGGAGGTGGGCAGAAGGGACTGGCCTGGGAGAGTTCTGCTCCTGGGGGCTGCTGAACTGGGAGGAGGCAGCCCAGCTGCCCAGCTCTGCCCTCCTCTTGGGATCTGGACTGGAGCAGGAGGGGCAGTTCCAGCTGGGGCCTCACAGCCACTCTGTGCCAAATGGAACATCCTCACAGGGAGAGCAGCAGGGCCCTGCCTGGCCCAGCACAGCCCCAGCCCCCCGGGGTGATGCTCCCCAGGCTCTGCCCACCCTGCTGGGCTCATTCACTGTCCTCCAGCCAGCAAGCCTGTAGCACCCCAGGGGGCTCTGAGCTGTGGCACTGGGGTGGGGACTGGTGCCAGGAGGGATAAAGTGTGAGCCTGGCAGCATCACTGGTCTGGGGCTGCCCTGCTGTAGGCCTTGGAGGCAGCTGCTCCCACCACTGCACATCCATCTCCTTCCCCAGGACACCATCACCAGGGAGGGGCCAGAAGGATGCTGGCCCTGAGCTGCTGATCCTGCCTGCCCTTGCTCACATTCCTTGGAGCCCCTCCATCAGTGCAGGGCACAGGGGGCACCTCTGGGCCAGGGGGAGGGGAAGGAGGGTGACTGGGCACAGTGGGGATGGGGTCTGTACCCCTGAGCTGGGTGCTGCTGGTGGGGAGAGGCTGCTGCCTGCAGCCAGCCCAGGCCACCCAAAACTGAACTGCCCTCTGCCATGGGCACTGGCCCTGGCCCTGCTCCCTGCTCCTTCACTAGAGCAGGAGCAGGGATGGGAAGGCAGGATGCCAGTGCATCCCTACTCCTCCTCCACTCATGACCCAGGTTTGGCTCCTTCCCTGGAGCAAGGATCCAGGGATGCCACTGCTGTTTACATCCCCCACCAGCAACCCCACCACAAACACCAGGGTGAGGCCTGGGGGGGCCATGGGCATGGCCCAGGTGCTGGAACAGGTCAAGGTCTGGCTGGGAGCAGCCAGAAGAAATCCTGCCCCTGAGATGGGAATCCTGCTTTGCTCCAGGGCTGGGAGGGGAAGGAAGGAAGGAAGGAAGAAGGAGGTGTCCTGGGGCCCAGGGGAAAGTGCTGTTGGTGCTAAGGTTCCTGTTGCTGAGTGGTGTGGTGCTCCAGCACCCTGCATTTGCTGTGGAGAGGTAGAGGACAGGGACCAGGGCAGGGGAGCCAGAAAAAGCTCTCCCTACAGAGCTGCCTCAGCCAGCCCCAAGCTGTTGCTCACCAGGGTAGTGGCTGCAGGGAGGAGTTTGTCCTGAGAGGCTGGCCACACTGCATGGCTGCAGGCAGAGCTGGATGAGTGCAATGCAGGCAGCATCTGTCCCATCACCCAGGATGGGCCTCTGGAGCAGACCTGGGGCCTCTGGATGTGACTGCTATGAGCTTTTTGATTTCAGGGTGCTGCCCCATCAGCAGTGGGTACCAGCCCTGCTCCCAGCCTGCTGCAGAGCAGCCCTGGCACAGCCCTTCTCTACACCAACATCCTCTCCTACCTCCACCATGGGTCAAGGTCGAAGATCTACTCTTCCACCAGCTGCCAGAGCCAGCTCAGAGCCCAGGCAGGCTTGGGAAAGCAGCAGATCCACAAAGCATCCTCCTAGGAGGCTCCAGGGCCCTGGCAAACCCCAGGAGGGCAGAAGCCAGAGCAGAACAGAAGGCTGAGGTTGCAGGGTGCTCTTTGGAGGAGACATGGCCAGGACCTGCACCTCCTGTGGAAAACCACCTGGGAGCAGTTACTGGTGGGGCTTGGCCTCTGCTCCCAAGGAACTAGAGGAGAACAAGAGGGAAAGGCCTCCAGCTGCAGCAGGGGAGGGTTAGGCTGGGCAGCAGGAACAGGGTTGTGAGGCTCTGGCCTAGGGAGGTGGTGGAGTCCCCATCCCCAGAGGGGTTTAAGAGCAGTGCAGGTGCAGTGGCTAGGGCTTGGTGCTGGGCTTGGTAGAGCAGGGTTAATGGTTGGACTCGATGACCCTGAAGGTCTTTCCCAACCTCAATGATTCCATGAGACCCTTAGGGTTCCTTGAAGCAATCAGGGAGCCTCCTGGCTAGGGAAAAAGAGTCTGCTAGGACTTGGGTTGGGCCAAAGGGGCAACACCAAACACTGCAGGCAGCCAGGGCTGGCATGGAAAGGGTGGAACAGGAGGGAATGCAGAGGTCAAAAGGTACAGTCCAACAGGGTACAGCTGCTCCCTGGGGCTCTTCTGGCCAAGGTGGAGCTGGAGCCACAAGTCTGAAGGTTAGAGCTTAGAAGACACCCAGGCTCAGAGCAGGGCAGGTTCCAAGCAGGCTCTCTGGAAGGGCTCATCCAAGCAGGAGAAGGGATGGCAGCACTGCCAGGCTGAGCAATGCCAGCACTGCCAGGATGGGCAGTGCCAGCAAGGCACCTTGAGCCAACCCTGCACTCAGCTGCAGGGTCAGCAACAGGCTCCCAGGGGAGATGGCAACTCCTCCCTGCCCCAGGCTCCTCAAGTCAAGCCTGGCCATCCCCTCACAAACAATATTCTCACATCCCCTGCACCGTGGCCTTCCAGTGCCTGGAGGGGGCTACAGGAAAGCTGGGGAGGGACTTTTGAGGGTGTCAGGGAGGGATAGGACTGGGGGGGATGGAGCAAAACTAGGAATGGGGAGATTGAGATTGGATGTGAGGAAGAAATTGTTCCCCATGAGGGTGGTGAGAGCCTGGCACAGGTTTGCCCAGGGAGGTGGTGGAAGCTTCATCCCTGGAGGTGTTTGCAGCCAGGCTGGATGTGGCTGTGAGCAACCTGCTGTGGTGTGAGGTGTCCCTGCCCATGGCAGGGGGGTTGGAACTGGCTGAGCCTTGAGGTCCCTTCCAACCCTGACAGTTCTGTGATTCTCTGAGCAGGTCAGATGTTGCCACCTGTGTCCCCATACAGCCTGGCCAGAGTTCCTGGGCTCTAACATCAGTCAGTGATGCTCACAGTCAAGCTTATCTTGTAGATAAACCAAGTTATGGAAGGGGGGTGGGGGTTGGGGGTGGTAAATATGCAGATCTCATCCAGTGCCTTCACCACAGGGCTTGCCCAGCCCCACCACACCGCAGGCTTCCTTCAGGCTGGAAGCATCTGAATTACAACTCCTATCCACAACAGCCAATGCAGACAGCTCTGGAATGAGACAACATCAGTGCCTATGGACTAGGAGCAGAATGGAATTAACCAGGTTGCAAAAGACCTCAGAGATCATCAAGTCCAACCTATCACCCAGCACCATCTGATCAACCAAACCATGGCACCAAGTGCCTCAGCCAGGCTCTTCCTAAACACCTCCAGAGATGGGGACTCCACCACCTCCCTGGGCAGCACATCCCATGGCCAATCTCTCTTGCTGGGAAGAATTTCTTCCTCACCTCCAGCCTAAACCTCCCCAGGCACAGCTTGAGACTGTGTCCTCTTCTTCTGGTGCTGCTTGCCTGGGAGAAGAGACCAACCCCCACCTGGCTGCAACCTCCCTTCAGGGAGTTGCAGAGAGCAAGAAGGTCTCCCCTGAGCCTCCTCTTCTCCAGGCTAAGCAACCCCAGCTCCCTCAGCCTCTCCTCACAGGGCTGTGCTCCAGACCCCTCCCCAGCTTTCCTGCCCTTCTCTGGACACCTTCCAGCACCTCAACCTCTCTCTCAATGTCCTTCTTAAACTGAGGAGCCCAGAAGTGGACACAGGACTCAAGGTGTGGCCTAAGCAGTGCTGAGCACAGGGCACAAGGACTTCCCTGCTCCTGCTGGCCACACTGTTCCTGATGCAGGCCAGGATGCCCTTGGCCTTCTTGGCCACCTGGGCACACTGCAAGCTCATGTTCAGCCTCCTATCACCCAGCACCCCCAGGTCCCTCTCTGCCTGGCTGCTCTCAGCCACTCTGACCCCAGCCTGTAGCACTGCCTGGGGTTGTTGTGGCCAATGTGCAGCCCCTGGCACTTGGATGTGCTCAGTCTCCTGCCCTTGGACTCTGCCCATCTGCCCAGCCTGGCAAGGTCCCTCTGCAGAGCCCTTCTGCCCTCTAACAGCTCAACTCCTGCCCCCAGCTTGCTGTCATCTGCAAACTTACTGCTGATGGACTCAATCCCCTCCTCCAGGTCATCAATAAGCACATCTCACCCCCAAACAAAACACCTCCAGAGCTCTTGAGCTACATGCACCTGCAGAGGACAATGCTGGAGAGCAACCAGGTCCACCCCCCAGCACACCACCTGCAGTTAAGCTCCTTCCTGGGGTATGAAAATGCCTCCCTGCATCCTCTTCAAGCAGGGTCAGGAGCTGGTGGCATGGTGGCCTAGTAGGACCCAAGCCCACACATCACTCCAAGAGGCTTAGCCTCTGTTATTTAGCCCAAGCTGCCTTTCTCCAGTCCTTCCTTGCCTGGCTTGCTGACGGCAACAGCAACCAGCCCCACGCCTCCAGCTGCTTCTGGGGTGAAGAAGGTCCAACCCTGCCACCCCCTGTGCCCACCCCAACAAAGCTGTGGCCAGGCCTGAGCTGGACCATTTGGTGCTGCCCCAGGCCTGTTATCCTGCTTCAGAAAGCCTGAGAGGTAAGGAGCAGCCCTGAGCTCCAGTTTGAAGCAGTAAAACCTTGTCCTGGCCACCACCCCACCCTGCAGCACCAGGGGTGTTGCAACCAAGGAACACTGCTGCTCTAGAGCTGGCCCAGCCTGGCCTGTGCCAGCAGCAATCCTTTGCAGCAATGCAGGAGAACAAACTCCTGCTGCTTGCTGGGACCTGGTGTGCTGCACACCTTGGCCTGCCCTGCTGAGGGATGGTGGAGCTGCTCTATGGATGGCCAGCAGCCTGAAGGACTTCTCCTAGGTCCTACAGGAGAGGACCATGGGCTTTTCCCTCCCTCACAGGCCAGGGCTCAGTCCTGTGTCCAGTTCTGGGCCCCTCAGGTTAGGAAGGAGGTTGACTTGCTGGAACGAGTCCAGAGAAGGGCAACAAAGTTGGTGAGGGGTTTGGAGCACAGCCCTGTGAGGAGAGGCTGAGGGAGCTGGGGTTGCTTAGCCTGGAGAAGAGGAGACTCAGGGGAGACCTTATTGCTCTCTACAACTACCTGAAGGGAGGTTGTAGACAGGCAGAGGTTGGTCTCTTCTCCCAGGCAGCCAGCACCAGAACAAGAGGACACAGTCTCAGGCTGCGCCAGGGGAGGTTCAGGCTGGAGGTCAGGAGGAAGTTCTACACAGAGAGAGTGATTGCCCACTGGAATGGGCTGCCTGGGGAGGTGGTGGAGTCACCGTCATTGGAGGTGTTCAGGAGGAGACTTGACAGGGTGCTTGGTGCCATGGGTTAGTTGATTAGGTGGTGTTGGATGATAGGTTGGACGTGATGATCTTGAAGGTCTCTTCCAACCTGGTCTATTCTATTCTATTCTATTCTATTCTATTCTATTCTATTCTATTCTATTCTATTCTATTCTATTCTATTCTATTCTATTCTATTCTATTCTTCCACTCTCCTCCAGCCTGGGATCCTGGGCCACAGAGCAGCCCTGGAGAGCTGCATCACAGTGAACCCAGGCTGAGGTTTGCTCCAGAGCCACTTCTCTTGGAAAGCTGTCAGGATGCATCTCCCAAGGCAGGGATGTTTGGGTTGGGTTGGCTTGGCAACTGCTTCTTTCTCTGCTGCTTCATTAACTGATTGCTCAAGACAGTGTGAGTGTTCCAGGGACACAACCACCTCTGAATGGAGTGCAGCACAGATCCACCTCAGGGCATCCTCAGGGAGGGGATCTCTAGGGGCCAAGGTACCACCCCCAAGCAGACCCAAAGAAAACAGGCCCAGAGGATGGCAGGAAGGCCAGCAGGGCATTGAGAGTTCAGCTGCAGGAGGCAAAGCCCAGCTGATGTCCTCCAGTGCAGCTCAGAGCCACCTCAGGGATGATGGATGAGGCCTTGGATGAGCAGGGCTGGTGGGAGGTGTCCCTGCCCACAGCAGGGGGGGTTGGAGCTGGATGAGCTTTAAGGTCCCTTCCAACCCAACCCATTCTATGAATCTATGACTAGAGTCTGGAGACCACTGTGTGCAAGCAAACCTGGAGCATCCCCCCTGCAGCAGCTCACACCCTGCTCTGGACTCTCACTGGAGCCCACCTGGATGACCTCAGCCCTCCTGGAGGACACATTCCTCACCCAGGAACCTGCTGATGGTGCAGCCTGGCTGCCATCCAGCTGGAACAAGCCCTGCACAGGAAGAACTGCCCAGGGCCAGCTTCACCCTTCCCTGCCCAACCCTGGCTGAGGTGCACTTGGGATATTGATGATCTGGAGGAGGGCACTGAGTCCATCAGCAGTAAATGTGCAGATGACACCAAGCTGGGGCAGGAGCTGATCTGTTAGAGGGTAGGAGAGCTCTGCAGAGAGACCTTGCCAGGCTGGGCAGATGGGCAGAGGCCAAGGGCAGGAGACTGAACACAGCTTAGAGCAAGGTGATGCACTTTGACCACAGCAACCCCAGGCAGTGCTACAGGCTGGGGACAGAGTGGCTGAGAGCTGCCAGGCAGAGAGGGACCTGGGGGTGCTGATTGACAGCAGCTGAACATGAGCCAGCAGTGTGCCCAGGTGGCCAAGAAGGCTAAGGGCATCCTGGCCGGCATCAGGAAGAGTGTGGCCAGCAGGAGCAGGGAAGTCCTTTTGCCCTGTGCTCAGCACTGCTTAGGCCACACCTTGAGTCCTGTGTCCAGTTCTGGGCTCCTCAGTTACAGAAGGACATTGAGAGACTTGAAGGTGTCCAGAGAAGGGCAAGAAAGCTGGGGAGGGGTCTGGAGCACAGCCCTGTGAGGAGAGGCTGAGGGAGCTGGGGTTGCTTAGCCTGGAGAAGAGGAGGCTCAGGGGAGACCTTCTTGCTGTCTACAACTACCTGAAGGGAGGTTGGAGCCAGGTGGGGGTTGGTCTCTTCTCCCAGGCAAGCAGCACCAGAACAAGAGGACACAGTCTCAAGCTCTGCCAGGGGAGGTTTAGGCTGGAGGTTAGGAGGAAGTTCTATACAGAGAGAGGGATTGGCCACGGGAATGTGCTGCCCAGGGAGGTGGTGGAGTCCCCATCCCTGGAGGTGTTCAGGGGGAGACTTGATGGGGTGCTTGGTGCCATGGGTTAGTTGTTTAGGTGGTGTTGGATTGGTTGATGGGTTGGACTTGATGATCTTGAAGATCTCTTCCAACCTGGTTTATTCTGTTTCTTCTATCCTGCCATGCAGAGCAGCCCTGCACATCACCCCCAGGGCTGCTGCTGCTGCTGGAGAGGCCACGTGTCAGAGCCAGGCTGAGCAGCTTTGGTGCTGCTCTGGGGACCTGCAGAGCCCTGCTGCCTGGGCTCCAGCTCCCAGGGTCAGTCACAGTGATGGCAGTAACCTGTGATTAATTCCTCCTCTTCCTATTTGCACTGCTCTCAGGAAGGATGAATGCACTCAGACCTGCTGGCCACAGCCATGGGAACCCTGCACAGCCCAGAGAGGAGCAGAGAAGAGACCTGCAGAGCTTAGAACCATAGAACTGGTTGGCTTGGAAGGTTGGAAAAGGCCTTTAAGAGCATCCAGTCCCAAGCATTGTTTAGCTGGTGCTGAACCAAGGGCCTCAGCACCACATCTCTGCAGCTTTCCAGCACCTCCAGGGACAGGGATTCAGTCACCTCCCTGGGCAGCCTGTGCCAGCCTTTGACACCCTTGCAGTGAAGAATGGTCAACATAATGGCCAACCTAAGCCTCTCCTGGGGCAACCTCAGCCCATTTCCTCTTGCCCTATCACTTGTCCCTTACAAGAACAGACTGACCCCCACCTGCCTCCAACCTCCTCTCAGGGAGCTGTAGAGAGCCAGAAGGTCACAATCACAGAATCCTTTGGGCTGGAGAAGATCTTGAAGCTCACTGAGGACAACCATTCTCTAACTCTACCATCAGCCATGGCCCTCAGCACCACATCTCTGCAGCTTTTCAGCACCTCCAGGGATGGGGATTCAGTCACCTCCCTGGGCAGCCTTTGAGAGCCCTTGCAGTGAAGAAGTTTCTTCTAATGTCCAACCTAAGCCTCCCCTGGTGCAACTTGAGGCCATTTCCTCTTCTCCTATGGAGGACAGACCAACCCCCACCTCACTCCCAGCTCCTTGCAGAGAGCTGTAGAGAGCCAGAAGCTCTCCCCTCAGCCTCCTTTTCCCCATGCTGAACAACCCCAGGTCCCTCAGCTGCTCCTCCCCAGACCTGTTCCCCATTTCTTCATTTTTCCTGCCAGATGGGAACCACCCAGGAGCCAAATGCCCCTGAGGGCAGAGATGGAGGACACCACATGCCAGGGCTGTGCCCACAGCCCAGCGATGATGCTCAGGAGGATGGAGAGGGAGATGGGAAGTTTCCTTTGCTACCCAACCTAAACCTCCCCTGGTGCAACTTGGGGCCATTTCCTCTTGTCCTGTCACTCAAAAGCACTGCAAGAGGCCCAAGAGGAAATGAGGGAAATGAAAAGGCCTGAAGGCACCCACAGATAGCCCTCACTGACCACACTGGAGACAGAGGCAAAACTCAAGAGGGTTCTCCCTGGGGGGATCACTCCTGGCACAGTTTCCTCAGCTCTGCACAAGGCCCTGGGACCTGAGCAGAGTTTCCCCATTTGGGTACAGCCAAGGGGCCACAGAGCTTTTGTAACCAGGAGGTGACAGCCTTCAGTGACACTTATGACAGAATCAATAAGGTTGGAAAAGACCTCAGAGATCATCAAGTCCCACCTACTGCCTAATACCTAACACCCCCTGACAACTAAACCATGGCTCCAAGTGCCACATCCAGTCCCCTCTTGAACACCTCCAGGGATGGTGACTCCACCACCTCCCTGGGCAGCACATTCCAAGGGCTAACAACTCTCTCTGGGAAGAACTTTCTCCTCACCTCCAGCCTAAACTTCCCCTGGCACAGCTTGAGACTGTGTCCTCTTGTTCTGGTGCTGCTTGCCTGGGAGAAGAGACCAACCCCCACCTGGCTACAACCTCCCTGCAGGGAGTTGGAGAGAGCAAGAAGGTCTCCCCTGAGCCTCCTCTTCTCCAGGCTAAGCAACCCCAGCTCCCTGTTCCAGTTGGAAAAGACCTCCAAGCTCATCCAGTCCAACCATCCACCCACCACCACTATGGCCACTAAACCATGGCCATGGCCACACATTTCTTCAGGGTTGGTGACTCCCCCACCTCCCTGGGCAGCCTGTCCCAGTCCTTCTCTGTCTTGAACCAAGCAGGAACAAAATACTTCAGTCTCTTAGGGGAGACCTTATTGCTGTCTACAACCCCCTGAAGGGAGGTTGTAGCCAGGTGGGGGTTGGTCTCTTCTCCCAGGCAAGCAGCACCAGAACAAGAGGACACAGTCTCAAGCTGTGCCAGGGGAGGTTTAGGCTGGAGGTGAGGAGAAAGTTCTTCCCAGCAAGAGAGATTGGCCATGGGAATGTGCTGCCCAGGGAGGTGGTGGAGTCCCCATCCCTGGAGGTGTTCCAGAGGGGACTGGACGTGGCACTTGGTGCCATGGTTTGGTCATGAGGTCTGTGGTGACAGGTTGGACTTGAGGATCTTTGAAGTCTCTTCCAAGCTTGGTGATTCTGTGACTCTTCAGGCTCAGCTGGGTGGGCATCCAGGTTGAGCTGGTGCCCATCCTGTGCCCAGATGGACATCAAGGGCAGGCTGGATGGCAGCTGAGCTGGCCCAGCTCTGAGTGGCTCTTTGCTGCTCCTTCAGTGGCACAATGTCAGACCATCTGATGGGTGGGCCTCTGCAGCCCACATGCCAAGGTGTCTGTGGGCACCCTGCTGCTCCTGTGGGCAGTGGGGAAGCTCACAAACCACTGCACCTTCAGCTTGAGCTGCTTTTGCATTCTCCAAAGCACAAGGGCCAAGCTCCTTCCCACACCACGAGCTGGTGGACACAGCATCTGCTTCTCAGCATGCAGCCAAGAGCCATCTGATGATGCTTCTCCTCTTTGATCCATTGGGCCTGTGGGACCAGGAAGGGAATCTCTCCTGGGACATCCTTCCTGAGAGGTGCTGAGCAATTAGACCTTAGCAACTAGACTCAGACCTTAGCAATAAGACTCAGACCTCAGCAATTAGACTCAGACCTTACTCCTCTTTTCAAGAGGGCCAGAGTCTAACTCCTCTACATCAGAGGCTTTTTGAGCCCTCCTTCACATGCAGACACCTGTGGGTGGGAGCAGAGCTGCCAGAGGGAGGTTTGTCATTCTTGGGAGCCTTCCATGGTCACATATGGCCAAGCATTCCTCAGCCCCTGATGCAGACCATGCTCTGCCACGTGCATGAAGGTGAGCTCTGAGTTCTGCAAGGCTATTTGCAAGCTTTCCCAGCTTAGAGCTGATGTTGGAGGTGAGCCAGACCCTGGTGGCAGGGCTGAAGACCCCTGCAGAGGCTCTGCCAACTGCCCATTCCTGTACCCACACGTTGTGCAGGCAGCATCATGCTGCCCTTGGGAGCCCCCAGAGCTGGGGATTGGCAGGGTGGGAGCCCAGGGCTTCAGGGTCCGCTCCCACCCATGGGGAGAGGGCAGAGAGACACTCTCCTCCTCACCCATCCACTTCACCACCATGCTGAGGTCATGGCAGGGCTGGAGGTTCTGCCCTCACACAGCCAGGAGGATGCAACACACATCCCTGCAATGGTCCCAGCAGCACCAGCCAACCCCATGTCCTGTGCTCCCTCCTCTTCCTCTGCTGGCAGAGACCTTGTCAGACTTGGCTCCAGGGCAGCAGGCAAGCCTTGTCCCCTGAGCTGAGCTTGGAGAACCTTCAACCAGGAGCATCTGGCCCCCAAAGCCTCCCTGTGCCCTCAGCCAAGGGGTGGGGGGAGCAGTGAGGTGCCCCAAGCAGCCTGGGTGAGTCACACACCAGCAGCTCACCAGCAGGACCCAGGGCCCCTGGCCATGCCCTTGAAGCTGGCAGCAGCCCATAGCTCTGCCTGTGCCTCCTCCTCATCCCTGAGGTGCTGTGTGCCCAGGTCCCTGAGTCACAGCACCCTGCAGGGCCAGGCAGGAGGGGAACCCTGAAGTACCTCTTGATGGAGAGGACACCTTAATGTGGCCTTCCAGTGTCTGAAGAGGGCTACAGGAAAGCTGGGGAGGGGCTTGTGAGGGTGTCAGGGAGGGATAGGACTGGGGGGGGTGGAGCAAAACTAGAAATGGGGAGATTGAGATTGGATGTGAGGAAGAAGTTGTTCCCCATGAGGGTGGTGAGAGCCTGGCACAGGTTGCCCAGGGAGGTGGTGGAAGCCTCATCCCTGGAGGTGTTTGCAGCCAGGCTGGATGTGGCTGTGAGCAACCTGCTGCAGTGTGAGGTGTCCCTGCCCATGGCAGGGGGGTTGGAACTGGCTGAGCCTTGAGCTCCCTTCCAGCCTTCTCTGATTCTGTGGCACAAGAGGGACACTGAGTGACACAGGAAGGCAGTGAGTGCAGGCACAGGGGTGCTGAGGGCCCATGGGACCTCAGCCCAGCAGAGTTTGACCGTGGGGCTCTTTGGTGTGGCTCTGGCAGGCAGCACCTGAGCACAGGTGACCTCTGCAGGAGGCTGTGTAGGCAAGGGTGCTCTGTGGGAGGACCTTGGTGTCCTGGGGGACAGTTTGCTGCCTGTCTCTGGAAGGGAGCAGGGCACCCCCATCTCCCAGGGCTGCTCTGCTTCTCCCATCTGTCCATGACACTGACAAGAGCAAAAGGAAGCCCATGGGGAGGCTTCTCTCCCCTTGCAGGTGAAGGGCTCCAGGGCTTTTCAGATCCAGCATGGGAACCACCTCTGTATGCTGCAGCCACACGTCCTGCAGCAGCCCAGCACGGCGGCAGGCACTGCACAGGTGTCACCCCTGCAGCACAGCCCTGTCTTGGCCTGCTGGTGATGGTTCAGTGAGGTAAACCCAGCCTCCTCCTCCTCCTTCTCCTCCCTCTCACCACTGCAGGGTGCTGCAGGAGAGCAAGGACCAGGCTGGGCAGGAAGAAGTCTGGGCAGACTGCCCTCAGAAGATCCAAGGGGGCTTTGGGGCAAGAGAGGATGGGGCAAGAGAGGAATATCCACCTTTTGGGGGGGTAGATGAAGATCTGGGGGTGGGTGCCCAGTGAAGTAGGAGCAGCTGGCACCCTTGGGTGAGGCTTTTCTAACCAGCACAGAGCAAAGCAAGAGGTTCTCAGGGGAGCTCCCTGGAAAGTGGCCACAGCGGTTAAAGACACTCCAGCAGGACCTGGGCCCTGGGCATCACCTCTAGGGCTGAGCACACCCAGCTCCAACCCTGGCCAGATGAAAGGGAGTCCTGGAAGGATGCAGCCATGGATGCTGCAGGGGGGCACAGGGGCAGCCCCCCCCATCACACACCCCATGGCACTAGTGGGTGAGGGTCTGGTTCTGCCCATCTCCTGCAATGCTCAGCCCCCTCCATGCCCCTGCCCACCTCCTCCCACCTCTCCAGGGGCCTTCAAACCCCAGCCTGCTCTGGCACCAGCTGGTCAGCAGAATAATCCGGGTCTGGAGAGAAGCCAGGGCAGAATGCAGCTCTGGAGGGGTGGCTGGAGGAGAGAGCCATGACAACGCGGCAGAGCCAGCCAGCCAGCCCACCTTTGCCTTCCCTTCCCTTCCCCCCTTCCCTCGCTCCCCTTTCCCCCTTGCCTCACTCCCCTTCCCCCCTTCCCTCACTCCCCTTCCCCCCCTTGCCTCGCTCCCCTTCCCCCCCTTGCCTCGCTCTCCTTCCCCCCTTGCCTCGCTCCCCTTCCCCCCCTTCCCTCGCTCCCCTTCCCCCTTGCCTTCCCTTCCCTTCCCCCTTGCCTCGCTCCCCTTCCCCCTTGCCTCGCTCCCCTTCCCCCCTTCCCTCGCTCTCCTTTCCCTTCCCTCGCTCTCCTTCCCCCCTTGCCTCGCCCCCCTTCCCCCCTTGCCTTGCTCTCCTTCCCCCTTGCCTTGCTCCCCTTCCCCCCTTGCCTCGCTCTCCTTCCCCCTTGCCTTGCTCCCCTTCCCCCCTTGCCTCGCTCTCCTTCCCCCCCTTGCCTCGCTCCCCTTCCCCCCTTGCCTCGCTCTCCTTCCCCCTTGCCTTGCTCCCCTTCCCCCCTTGCCTCGCTCTCCTTCCCCCCCTTGCCTCGCTCCCCTTCCCCCCCTTGCCTCGCTCCCCTTCCCCCCCTTGCCTCGCTCTCCTTCCCCCTTGCCTCGCTCCCCTTCCCCCCTTCCCTCACTTCCCTGGGGCACCCAGCTGAGATACCCTGCCCTAGGGATCAGCCCGGGGCTTGGACCTCTCCTAAGCAAGCCTCTTCTCCTGCAGGAGCAGATCCCTTCCTTCAGGGAATCCCTGCTGGAGAGCCGGCTGGCGCAGTGAGGGAGAGCCAGGCAAACCTTCTGCTACCGCATTGGTGCCCAGGGAAGGGCACCCTGCAGAGCAGTCCCGGCTCCTGGGGCGCCGCTCCCGCTGCGAACGGCACCTCCAGGCACCCGGCAAGGGCAGGACCTCCCCACGGCGAGCCTGAGGAGCACCTCGGGGAGGGCTGGACCCCGCAGGGGGCTCCATCCCTGCTCCTCTGCAGCATTCTGCCTGCACAAGCCCTGCTCTCCCCTTCCAGCCACCCACGCTCCCACAGCTCCACCATGGCACCCACGCCAGCAGCAGCCACCGCGGCCACTCTGCAGCGCTGGGGGAGAGCAGGGACGTCTGGGACCCAGCGCTGAAGGGAAGGACTGAGAGGGATTTCCATCGTGCTGCCTCCAGCCCGGGTCTGTCTGTCTGTCTGCTCTCTCCCAGCCCGTTCCAGCACAATGAATGAAAACAAGAGACATGCAGTGACGCTGGTCCCCGTCCCCTCCTTAGTGATGGGGACCTGGGGCTGTGTGGCTCCCGTCTCCCCCTCATTTCCCCCCACTGTCTGGGCTGGTGCCCCCCCTACCCACCACCTCCCAAAACCAGAGAGCCCAGCAGAGCACAGGGGCCAACCACTCCCCTCCTCAAAGCTGATCCTGCAGCAAAGGCACATTTGGGGCATTCCTCTCCATTTCCCTGGGTTTGTTTCCCTTCCGTTTTGCAGCTGCCTGGGCTCTGACACCCCCCTGCCCCCCACCCCCCAGTTCAGCACCCTGGGGTTTGCTGAGCAGGGCAAGGGGGGAAGTAGGGTGTGAGGGGATGGGGGTTGTGAGTGATGGGGAAGGGGGGGGCAAGTGATGATGGGAAAGGGGGGGGCAAGTGATGATGGGAAAGGGGGGGGCAAGTGATGATGGGGAAGTGGGGGGCAAGTGATGATGGGGAAGTGGGGGGCAAGTGATGATGGGGAAGGGGGGGGGCAAGTGATGATGGGGAAGGGGGGGGCAAGTGATGATGGGGAACGGGGGGGGGCAAGTGATGATGGGGAACGGGGGGGTATGAGTGACTGGGGGGGGGGGGAAGCACGGGGCTAGCACAGGTGATGCCAGGGAACAAAGCAGGGACATCAATCCAGGGGGATATTCCCCCCCTCCCCGCAACATCACCACCCTCCCCTCCCCATCACACCACCAGTCCCGGCCGCACCATCCGCAGCCCTGCGCGGGAGGGTTGACGCCGCACAACGCTTCCAAATCCCCCCCCCCCCAGCCCGGGCCCCCCAAACCCCACGAGGATTGCACCCACCGCCAATTCCCCTCCTAAAATTACACCCCAACACCTTCCTTCCCCCTTACCACCACCCCCTCCCTCCCCCTCAAAAATATCTAGGAGCCCCGGCTGGGCAGGAGGGCAGGGAAATAATCCCTGCGAGAGGAGCGGGGAGGGAGGGAGAGAGGGAGGGAGGAGAAAGGCTTTTCATGGCTGCGGGGAAGTTGCCACCCGCTCTGCCCTTTCTGCTCCGGATTTACTTATTTTAGGCTTTAATGCGGAGATTTTCGCTTTAATTTTGCACGGGGGGGAAGGCATTTCAACCCTCCCCCCCCCCCCCCCCCAACCAACGGGGGTTTTGGAACCCCCTCCCCTCCCCGCCGTGAAGACGCCGCAAATATCGCCTTGCAGCAGCAAGGGGGAAGGAGGAAGCGAACCCGGGGTGCTCCCCCCCGCCCCTACACACACACACACACACACACACACACTCCCTTTCCCGGCCCCCTCCCCACCCAAAATAACCCCTAGATCGCCACCCCGAAAGGCACAGGAATGCCCGGGGCGGGGGGGGGGGGGGGGTCCCCGGAGGGGTTTCACGGTGTCCCCGGATCAGGGAAGCGAAGTGACGTCCGGGAAAAGGAACCACAACAACACCACCCCCCCCGGAATGGAGATTTGCTGCAGACAAAGCCGAGGCTGCCGGCCTGGCACGGCGCGGGGAGGGGGGGGGGGGGGGCACAGGGTGATTGCTGCACAGCCCCCACCCGGGGCTCCAACAGCCCCTCCATGGGGTGCATGGGGGAGCTGGGGGGGAGGGATTGTGTTTTGCTCCATTTAGGAGGCAGGGGAGGAGGTGGGGAGACTCAGAGCTCCCCTCACTTCCTTCTTTACACCCCCCCCCCCTCGTTTTTCCACACCCCCCGCCCTCCTCAGCACTGCAGAAAAATCTCAAATCCCCCCCCCCAATATTATAACTAAATGCACACAGCAAGCTTCGACCTCCCATGCCACCCCCAGCCCCCTCCCCAAAACAAAAACATCCCCCAGCGCAGCTCGTCCCCACGTCCTGCCGGGTGTGTGTCCCCCCCCCCCGCCACCCCGGGGTCCCTATTGCGCCTCCGCAGCATCCCCCCGCCCGCGGCAAAGGGGAGCTGGAGCCTGGCTGGTTTAACCCCCTCCCCAGCCCCCCCACAGCCCCAGCCCCGCGGGGTGCGCAGGATCTTACTTTCTCCCACCACAGCCTTGAGTCCGATGGGGGCCATGTCTCGGCGCTGGGGTGGGGGTCCGCAGCGGGCCCGGTTCTGGGCGCTGGTGGGGGGAGGGGGGGGGGGGAACAGGGACACCCAGACGCACACCCGGCCGGGCGAGGCTGCGGGCGGCGGGCGCAGGGATGCGGCGGGAGGAGGAAGAGGAGGAGGAGGAGGAGCAACGGGCTAGGCCGGCGCGCGGAGCCGGGGGGGGGAAACGGGCTCAGCTGACTGCGCGGAGGGGAGGGGCGGGCCGCGGGAGGGGGAGGGAGTGGGGGGGGGGGAACCGGACACGTCACTCCGCACCGCCCCCGCACCGCCCCGCCGCGGCGCAGTGACGGCGGCAGCCACCGCCGGGACCGCCGGGACGGCGTCACCCCCCCCGCAGCCAGCAACACCCCCAGCGGCCAAGGGACCCCTGCGCACAGCACCCTCCCCCCGCTCTACAATAACCCCCACCCCAGCACCCAAGGGACCCCTGCGCACAGCACCCTCCCCCCGCTCTACAATAACCCCCACCCCAGCACCCAAGGGACCCCTGCGCACAGCACCCTCCCCCTGCTCTACAATAACCCCCACCCCAGCAGCCAAGGGACCCCTGCACACAGCACCCTCCCCCCGCTCTACAATAACCCCCCCCCCCAGCACCCAAGGGACCCCTGCACACAGCACCCTCCCCCTGCTCTACAATAACCCCCCCCCAGCACCCAAGGGACCCCTGCACACAGCACCCTCCCCCAGCTCTACAATAACCCCCACCCCAGCACCCAAGGGACCCCTGCACACAGCACCCTTCCCCGGCTCTACAATAACCCCCACCCCAGCACCCAAGGGACCCCTGCACACAGCACCCTCCCCCTGCTCTACAATACCCCCCCCCCCCAGCAGCCAAGGGACCCCTGCACACAGCACCCTTCCCTGGCTCTACAATAACCCCCCCAGCACCCAAGGGACCCCTGCACACAGCACCCTCCCCCCGCTCTACAATAACCCCCCCAGCACCCAAGGGACCCCTGCACACAGCACCCGCCCCCTGCTCTACAATAACCCCCACCCCAGCACCCAAGGGACCCCTGCACACAGCACCCTCCCCCCCCCCAGCCAGAGTGACCCCCCCAGCACCCAAGGGACCCCTGCACACAGTATTCCCCACCACCCCCCCTGTATCCAGTACTTTCTGCACCCCGTGTATCAATCCTTCCCCCCACCCAGCACCCCCACATCGAGCACCCTCCCAGCTCCCCACACACCCCCCCAGCCCACTTCCTGCAGCCAGTGTTCCCCCACCCAGCCCACTCCCTCCACCCAGCAGCCCCCCACACACACACTCAGCACACACCCCCAGCACCCAGCAGCCCCCCATAGCACCCCTCAGGCCTCCCCATCATGGTTCCTGCCATGGGGCTGTAGGAAACCTGTGCCCTCCCCCCCGCCTCTCCAGGCTGTACTTGGGGGGTGAGAACCTGCCTGGCACTGAGGGAGGGGGTCCCCATGGGGTCTCAGGCTTATCTTCCAGAGAAATATGCACCCCCAAACAGGAGGTGCAGACACCCTAGGGCCACCCACCCGCGAGGATGGGCACAGCCAGGGCTGTAAAGGCCACATGCAAGTGCCACACCTGGTGCCCAGGTACCCCTGCAGGAGGGTGGCTTCGCCTCTGAGCTGGGCAGGGGGACAGACACTGTGCTTAGCCCCAGGCTGGCTCCTGAGAGCCGTGCCAGGGGGATTGGAGCGATGCTGCGCTCCCCCGGGCAGGGTGTGATGTGGTGAAGGGGAAGAAATGGGCGAGGAGGTGGGAACCGGGAAGATGCCAGCCCTGAGCACGAGCCGATGGCACCTCCAGAGGCTGTGCCAGCACATACAGACCTACAGCGCCAGACAGGGGCACGGGGTGGCCCCCTCTCTGAGCAGTGAAGGCAGGACAAGAGGTGCCTGGGGACATGGGACAGTGAGGCTGGGGGGGACAGCAGGGTGACAGGAGAGCTGTTTGTAAGGGCCTGTGGTGACCAGCCCAGGAGCAGCGGTGTGGAACTGGAGCAGGGCAGATTTAGGTTGGATGCCAGGAAGAAGCTCTTTACTGTGAGGGTGGTGAGACGCTGGAACAGGTTGCCCAGAGAAGCTGTGGATGCCTCATCCCTGGAAGGGTTTAAGACCAGGCTGGATGAGGCTTGGAACAGCCTGGTCTAGTGGAAGGTGTCCCTGCCCAGGAGGGCTGGAACTAGATTTTTAAGGTCCCTTCCAACCTAACCCATTCCATGATTCCATGACAGAGTGCTCCTGGAGCTCCAGCTCTCAGTCCTCAGCTTCCAACCCTCTTCTCCTTGATTCTTCCTTAAAACCCTGCTGGAGCAGAGCACGCTGGTGCCGAGGCCACGCTGCCAAGCCCAGGCTATAAATACCAGCAGGCTATTTAGGAGCCAGGTATTTATAAGCTTTTCCATCTTCCCCTCCATCCTCCTGCTGAGGCTGAGCATCATCGCTGGGCTGTGGGCACAGCCCTGGCATGTGGTGTCCTCCATCTCTGCCCTCAGGGGCGTTTGGCTCCTGGGTGGTCCTCATCTGGCAGGAAAAATGAAGAAATGGGGAACAGGTCTGGGGAGGAGCAGCTGAGGGACCTGGGGTTGCTCAGCATGGGGAAAAGGAGGCTGAGGGGAGAGCTTCTGGCTCTCTACAGCTCTCTGCAAGGAGCTGGGAGTGAGGTGGGGGTTGGTCTGTCCTCCATAGGAGAAGAGGAAATGGCCTCAAGTTGCACCAGGGGAGGCTTAGGTTGGACATTAGAAGAAACTTCTTCACTGCAAGGGCTCTCAAAGGCTGGCACAGGCTGAATCCCCGTCCCTGGAGGTGCTGAAAAGCTGCAGAGATGTGGTGCTGAGGGCCATGGCTGATGGTAGAGTTAGAGAATGGTTGTCCTCAGTGAGCTTCAAGATCTTCTCCAGCCCAAAGGATTCTGTGATTGTGACCTTCTGGCTCTCTACAGCTCCCTGAGAGGAGGTTGGAGGCAGGTGGAGGTCAGTCTGTTCTTGTAAGGGACAAGTGATAGAGCAAGAGGAAATGGGCTGAGGTTGCCCCAGGAGAGGCTTAGGTTGGCCATTATGTTGACCATTCTTCACTGCAAGGGTGTCAAAGGCCAAAAGGATTCTGTGATTCTGTTGCATGAAAGAGTGCCTCCTGCAAGAATCAGCAGCCAGACCTTGACTGTCCTGATCCCTGGCTGAGTGGGCAGGGGCAGGATGCCTGCCTGGGAGGGGGTGGCCTTGGAGGTCCTGTAGATAGTAGGGTGGGGAGGGGGTTGCTCCTGGGAAGGCTGCTCTGGCATTTCCTTCCTGACAGCAGAGACTTGGCCCCAGCAAACACGAGGAGCCCACATCTGGAACTGCAGGAGCCTGCTGGTCTCAGGGCTAGATAGGGGTTGGAGACTTGTTCCCACTCCAAGGTGTTTGCTGTGGTGCAAAACACCTCGGGATAGCAGGTCATAGAATCTTGGAACAGTTTGGGTTGGAAAGGACCTTTCAGGGTCATCCAGTCCAACCCCCCTGCAGCCAGCAGGGACATCGGCAATGAGATCAGGGTGCTCAGAGCCCCAAACAACCTGATCTGGGCCAGGATCTCACCAGGGGCTGCTGGACCCTTGGGGACCACCAGGAGCCTTTCTCTCCTCTGCAAGGGGCTGTGGGTGAGAAGTGGAGGCCACAGAGCCTGGCCCTTCCCAGCACAACCAGCTCAGAGGACACCATGTACAGGAAAGGAATGGGGAGCAGTGTTTTCCTACCACACGCTTTGCACCCCAGGGTGGAGGGGGAACACCAGGGTGGATGGAGAGAGGTGGTGGCTGTTTTCTTGGCTTCCTCCTATGCCATTTTGGCCCAAGTGATGTGATTTGGGGTGACCAGCTCTGGTGGCTGAGACCTCCACAGTTAGCAGTGTAGAATCCTCACCTCCAGCCTAAACCTCCCCTGGCACAGCTTGAGACTGTGTCCTCTTGTTCTGCTGCTGCTTGCCTGGGAGAAGAGACCAACCCCCACCTGGCTACAACCTCCCTTCAGGGAGTTGCAGAGAGCAAGAAGGTCTCCCCTGAGCCTCCTCTTCTCCAGGTTAAGCAACCCCAGCTCCCTCAGCCTCTCCTCACAGGGCTGTGCTTGAGGCCTCTCCCCAGTCTCACTGCATGCATCCATCATCAGGGGGTGAAACAGGGAGGCCACTTCCACCCCACCCTCAACGCAGGCAGAGGCAAATTGGTGGTGATGAAGCCAAATAACAGATTTGCTTTGGTCAGGGAAGACCTTCAAGCTCATCCAGCCCAACCATTCTGTAGCTCTCCCAAGCCCGGTGCTAAACCATGTCCCTCAGCACCACATCTCTGCCTCTTTGAAAGGCTGAGTCACCAGGGCTGGGAACGTGTCCCAGGGGAAGGTGGCTGCAGGGACAGGAAGGGCACAGTGTCACCCATGTCTCTGGTCCCCGGGGGTGATGCTGCTGGGGGTTAATAACCTGCACGTGTCCTGGGATGTCTCTGGAGGCAGAGAGGTGGTGGTGGGGCAGACACTTGCCCTGGTGCAAGCAGGGCCCAGGTCTGTGCTGCCCCCAGCTGCCCAGCACTGCTCACACTCGGGGTTTGGTTTCCTTTTCCCGGTGCAAACACCCAAGAGGTGGCTGAGGTGACCCTGCCCCAAGCCCTGCGTGGCACCGTGCCCAGGGGTTGGAAGGGGGACAGAGCCCACACCTCAAAAAAGCTCTGCACAGAACCCCACAGCAAGAGGCAGTGCCAGGGCCACATCCTGGCCAGACTCACCCCAGGAGTAGCCATCAGAGCCAAAGGGGCTGAGGCCACCACTTCCATGCTTCTTGGTGCCCAGTGCCCATCAGTGTGGGCTCCTGGGAAAGCCAGGTGGCTGGTACAGCTCCCAGCCCCTCCTGGGACCCCACAGCAGCCTGCAAGTAGCTGGAGGAGCTGAAGAGACATAGCCTGTGCCCCATGCCCTTGCTGGTGCCCACACCCCATTCCCCTCCCCATGTCCTACGTGCCATGCCTGTGTCTTGTGCCCATGCCTTTTACCCACAAACGTGCCACATGTTGGTGCCCATTACCATAGCCTGTGCTCCTCCCAGAGACAATGCTGATGCCAGCATTCTGTGCTGGTGCTCGTGCCTGTGCCCGTGCCTGTGCCCATGCCAGTGCCCATGGCACTCTTCCTATTCTCATTGCGCTTATTTGGGACACTGAGGCTGTCTGCCACACCCGAATTCTGCCAATGCCCATTCCCAGTGCCCATGCTATGCCAGTGCCATAGCATGCCCATACCCCTGCCCATTCTCAGTGATCATAGCATGCCAGTGCCCTTTCCCATGCCCGTGCCCTTTCCCATGTCCATTCCAAGAGACCATATCATGATGATGCCCATGCCCGGTCCTACTTCCCATGCCATGCCAGTGTCTGTGCCTGTGCCCGTTCTCAATTCCCATCCCATGCTGGTGCCCATGCCCATGCCCATTCTCAGAGCATTTGCCCATGTCAGTGCCCATGCCCGTGCCAGTGCCCATGCCATAGTGGTGCCCATGCTTGTGGCCGTTCCCAGTGCCCATGCCAGTGCCCATCCGGCGTCGTTGCCAGTGCCGCCGGGGCGTCGCCCCCTCCTCAGGCTGCGCCCCGACTCCCCGTCAAGGTCCGGGGGCGGCGCCGTTATCCCGGTGCCGACCAGCAGGGGGGGATGGTGATCCACAGCAGCCACCCTGCTCCTCCCCTGCCCTCTGCCCGCCCGAGGGGCTGCGGTTCCCCAGCCCTGCTGGTGCCGTCCCTGCAGCGGGCTGCATGCTCACCCACGGGCGTGGGCGGGTGGGGGTGGCCCTCCCGGGCACACCCCGACCCCTGCACCCAGCCCCGTGGGTGTGGTTCTGGGTGTTTGCAGGGTCCTGAGCTGCTCCCCAAAGCCAGGCTTGGAGCTAGTGCCCTCCATCCCTAGGCTGGAGGTTATGGATCCCGGTCTGGTCCCGCATCAGCAAAAGCAGGGATCACTGCAGCCCTGAATCAGCACAGCTTAGTCACCTCCTTATCTCCCAGTGCTGCTCCGGCACAGCAAATCCTGCTGGAGTCAGTGGGGCTGAGGGTGCAGCCACCCATGCCTGCAGCCATGGGCAAGGCACTGCTGCTCCGTGGGGCTGGGCAGAGCTGCCGGCGGCTTTATCAGCGCAGGGAAGCTTTACTGCTGCAATTCCACAGCCCTGGATTGCACCAAGGCCAGTTCCCGTGCGGCTGAACAGCCCCCAGCACAGGACACCTTTGCACACTGCTTTGCTGGGTGCTCTTCCCTCCTGCCCAGTCCTCAGTCCTGCTCAGACCCCACATCTCAGCAGAGCCCCTCAAGGAGGACATGGCATCCTCACCTCTGAGGCCTTGGAGGTGGCCCTGGCTGGGTTTGCACGTGGATGTGGGGACCTGAGCATGGGGAAATCAGAGAACTCTGTTGTTTGGAAATGCCTTCTAAGATCACCCAATCCAACCATCAGCCCAACACCACCATGGCCTTTCAGCCATGTCCCAAACTGTCATGTCCACACATTTCTTGAACACCTCCAGGGATGGGGACTCCACCACCTCCCTGGGCAGCCTGTGCCAATCCCTGACCACTCCTGCAGCAAGGAAACTTTTCCTCCTCTCCAACCTAACCCTGGCACAATTTCAGGCCATTGCCTCTCGTCCCATCACCTGATACAAGGGAGAAGAGAGCAACACCTGCCTGGCCCCAACCTCCTTTCAGGGAGTTGTAGAGGGCAATGAGGTCTCCCCTCAGCCTCCTCTTCTCCAGGTTAAACAACCCCAGTTCCCTCAGCTGCTCCTCACCAGACTTACTCTCCAGACCCTTCCCCAGCTTTGTTGCCCTTGTCTGGGCACACTCCAGCCCCTCAATGTCCTTCTTGGAGTGAGGGCCCCAAACCTGAACGAAAAAGTGTGCCTATTTGCAAAGGACACCCTGAACCCCCCCCTGGGCTGCACCTCCTGCCTGCAGGCACCCTTAGGCTCTTCTCCAAGCGATCAAGTTTCCCAGTGATCCAGCTGAGGTGAAACCAGATCCTCCTCCCAGGATCAATGAGAGTGAGAGCAGAGCTCTACTGATTGCTCCTTGCGTCGGTCACGGCAGAGAAATGGTTAACTGCTCTGACAGCTCTCTGCTGCGTTTAGCGGCGGCAGGAATTCAGCAGGTCCTGGAGGTGGGAGGTGATGGGGAACAGCCTGTTCTGGGCGTTCTGCAGGTGCATCAACCACCTCGGCTGCTGAGAGGTCGGATTTTACACCCTGGACGTGGCTGTGTGGAAAATCCAAGGGCAGCAAGGCAGAGTGATTCTTGTTTCAGGTCCTGAATCCAGGGGCACAAGCAGAAGGGGCAGAGAGCTGGGCACACAGCCCCTGGCAGGCTCAGTTTGACTGCTGGGAGTGCCAAAAAAGTGCCAAAATCGGCTTCTTTTTGTCTTGGAAGTGCTCCTTGTGGACATGGATTGGGGCACCAGGATCATCCATGGGGCATGATGGGTCCATGAGAGGGTAAAGGGGAAGGAAGGTTTGGAGTGCTTTGCTCATCATAGAGTCACAGAATGGCTTGGGTTGGAAGGGACCTTAAAGCTAATCCTAACCCTAACCCTAGTCCCAACCCCCCTGCCACAGGCAGGGACACCTCCCACTAAGGCCAAGCCTGGACCTATCCTCCTCATGCAACCAGCAAGGAACAGAGATGGAGAAAACCCTGAGCAGGGGTGGGGGTGGGTGAGGAAACCCTGCGCAGGACCCCTTCAGGGACAACCTCCTCTGCTCCTGGCCAGTGGGGATACATCAGGAAGCGCTCAGCATGACATCACCTTTGAGCTTTGAGCCTCCCGACACAACAAACCCTGCGGAGAGCTCCTTCGCTTTCCCTTTCTCCAGCTCCAGCAGCTGCCCCCGGCTCTGCCCCCAGCCAGCATGTGGCCAACCCTCGTGACTGGGTACGGGTGCCAGGACGTTGTGCTTGGTTTCAGGTGGTTTTCTGCAGCTCAGAAGCAGGCTCTGTGTCTGCAGCAGAGTCTCCAGCCCCTGTTGACACGCTATTTTCTGCCTGCCACAAATAGAGCCTTCCTGTCTGCAAACCTACAGCAGCACTGCTCTCTCTCTCTCCCTCTTAGGTTTGTTTCACCCTAGGAAATAAGTCAGTGGGCAAGAGAGGTAGGGCAGGGCTGGCTGTGTGCTGCTGCAGAGCTCACCTGGGGGGGATTTATCAAATCCAAAGGGGTTTACACCACTTCTCTGGGCTGTTTGGCAGGACCCTGGGGGCACTGCCTAAATCATAGCCCCTACATTGCTTCCCCTAGAGGAATGGAGCTTGGTTTCTGATAATGGAGTTCTTTCCACAGGTAGATACTCTGAGAGCCTGGCACAGGTTTGCCCAGGGAGGTGGTGGAAGCCTCATCCCTGGAGGTGTTTGCAGCCAGGCTGGATGTGGCTGTGAGCAACCTGCTGTAGTGTGAGGTGTCCCTGCCCATGGCAGGGGGGTTGGAACTGGCTGAGCCTTGAGGTCTCTTCCAACCCTGACAATTCTGTGCTTTTCCTGCCATGTGAGGGGGGTGGATGAGGTTCCCCCACCTTTCAAATGCCATCACCCCTCTAGGACAGACTTTCAAACCAATTCAGAGACAGGCTCCTTGGGGATCAGCGCTGGGGAGAGCATTTAGAAGCCTCCAAATGGAACCATTTTCTATTGGAAATGAGATTGTGCTGTAGCTAAATTTCCCATGAGAATCCCTTGATTCCAGCAGCACTCAGACCAAGCAAACAGGCTACAAGCAAGGCTGCTGTGCAGGGGGAAGCTTTCTGAGGGGGCATTAAAAAGAGAAAAAGGGCAACATTTCAGCTGTGAGAGTTGGGGCTGTTCAGCCTGGAGAAGAGAAGGCTCCAGGGAGAGCTCAGAGCAATCTTCCAGTGCCTGAAGTACAGGAGAGCTGAGGAGGGACTTTTGACAAGGGCTGGGAGTGATAGGGTGAGGAGGGATGGATTGAAGCTGGTAGAGATTGAGACTGGAGGTTAGGAAGAAATTCTTTATAGAGTGAAGGTAGGGAGACACTGGAACAGGTTGCCCAGGGAGGGAGGCTGTGGCTGCCCCCTCCCTGGAGGTGCTCAAGGCCAGGTTGGATGAGACTGAGCAAGCTGGGCTGGTGGGTGGTGTCCCTGCCCATGGCAGGGGGTGGAACTGGAGGATCTTTAGGGTCCTTTCCAAACTAAACCACTGAACTGATGGTTTTCCTTTGACTTGCAGGGTGAGACCCACGCCAAGATGGAAGGAGTTGACGTGTGGTGGGAGTCCCTGGGTACTGAGCCCAGCCCAGGGGATCCCCCAGCCCCAGCAGCTCCATGCTGCAGCCCAGCCCTGGCTGCCCTCACTGTCCCAGGTGCTGAGGCAGATGCAGGGTGCCATCTGGATGCCGGTGGATGTCCTGATGCTCATTGCCCTCATGTTGAGAGTTTGGCTGTGGCAGAGCCTGGCCTGGCAAGGGAGCACCAACACTCCCTCCCCTCTCCTCCCCTACACCCTCCACCGAGGGTGCAGCACCTTGGCATTGTGGGAGGGAAGAAGCCCACGGCCCCTCTTTTCTCAGTGTGCCAGGCAGGTGGTGGGCACCATTTCAGGACAGGGCTGGTGGCAGCTGGCATGGAGAGGTATGAGCAGCCTTCTGTCCCCCTCCCCAGCCCGGCAGCCTGCGGCCAGCCAAGGAGAGCTATTTCAAGCAGGATAAACAGGATGCCTCTCTGCAGGGCTGGCCACCTCCTCTCCTCCTCCCGCCGGGTAAACATCCAGCCCAGGAAAAGCCTCACTGCACAGCCCTGGAGCTGCTTCCACACCGCCTGGCCTCGACCCAGATACCCAACCTGGCTGAGCCAAGCTTTGCCCAGCCCAGCCCAAGCTCCCAGTGCTCTGGAAGTATCCGAGCGATCCCGAGGCACGGATCCACCTCGGCAGCGACTCCCGGGAGCCGCCCAGTAGCTGGGAACAGCCTGAACTTTTTGGCCATGCCGCCACATCCTCCTCCTCCTTCCTCCTTCCTCCTCCTCTTCCTCTCCTTGGTCACAGCCCCGCTGCTCGCTGCGCCCATGGCTGTGGGAACGATGGAGTCAAGGCCTTTCCTCCGGCCGGATCCTGCCCAGGCAGCGCTCGGGGATCCTGCCAGGGCTGTTTCCGCCTGTTGCTCCTGGGAGAGGAGCTGCAGCGGCAGCGGAGGAAGGAGGAGCTTCGCCGCCGCTTCCTCCAGCTCCCCAGTCCCCAGCTGCCTCCCTCCCGGCTTCAGCCGCCCCAGCTCTGGGAGCTCCCCCACGGCCCCACAGCACCCCACGGATCCTGCCAGCCCCCCCTGGAGCGTGTGCGAGGGGATTTTACTGGAGTGCTGGAGCATTACTGGTTCCAGTATCCCCCTCGGAGCGTGTCCTCCAGCTCCCCGGTGATGCTGATCTGGGAGGGACGCGGCTGGGGCCAAACACCTCCTGGGCCGAAATCTGCGGCTGTAAGGTGTTCTAAGGCAGCTTGAGCTTCCCCATCCCGTTCTCCTGTGGGATGAGAGCTCTCTGGAGGCTGGGGAGGTCACGGGGTCCTTCGCCTGCCCCCAGCTCTGCTCTGCTGTTCAGCCACCCACCCTGGCACTGAGAGCAGCTCAAGGTTGTGCACCTTCACCTTGCCACTGGGAGCAGCCCAGGGTTGAGCACCTTCACCTAGGCACTGGTTGGAGCTCCAGGTTGAATACCTTTAACCTGGGAACAGAACAGCTCAAAGCTGAGCACCTTCACCTTGGCGCTGAGAGGAAGTCAAGAGTTGAGCACCTTCATCAAGGCGCTGGGAGGATCTCAAGGTTGAGCACCTTCACCTTGGAGCTGGGAGCAGCGTTAGGGTTGAGCACCTTCACCTTGGAGCTGGGAGCAGCGTTAGGGTTGAGCACCTTCACCTTGGAGCTGGGAGCAGTGTTAGGGTTGAGCACCTTCACCTTGGAGCTGGGAACAGCTTTAGGGTTGAGCACCTTCACCGTGTCCCTGGGAGCAGTGTTAGGGTTGAGCACCTTCACCGTGTCCCTGGGAGCAGCCCGGGCGGAGCGGGGCTGCCGGCGGCAGGGCAGGGAGCCGCGGCTGTTGCAATCGCCCCGTGAGCAGCGTCGGGAGCCGGGAAGCCGCTGCCAGGATGGGGCCGGACCGCCCGCTGCCAGCAACCGCGGGAGCTGCCGGAGGGGTCCCCGGCTGAACCCCGGGCTGAGGGATCCCCAGCACCCCGGGGGGCTGCCCAACCGCCCTCCTTGAGCCTCCCCCATCCTCCAGCTAAAGCGGCTCATTGCAAGGAGGAAGGGGGGGACACCCAGGCGCTTGGCGGGGTGGGGCGGGGCAGGGGGGAGTGGCCCGGGCCGGGGCCGGGGCTGCCTGACCGCCCTGGGCTCAGCCTTCCTCCTCCTCCTCCTCCTGTTGCTGCTGCTCCTGCTGCTGCTGCTCCTGCCGCCGCCCGCCCCGGCCCGGCCCGGCTCGGCTCGGCCCGGCTCGGCTCGGCTCGGCTCGCCATGGGAGATGTGGTCTCCACGCATCTGGACGAGGGTCGCCGCCAGCACATCGCGGGTGAGCTCTCGGAGCGCATCCCCTGCTCCCTTTAACCCTGCCGAGATCCCTCTCTTATCCAAGTCCCATCCCTCTCATCCCAGCCAGGATCCTCTCTCTTATCCGAGCCGGGGTTCTCTCTCTTATCCCGGCCAGGATCCTCTCTTATCTCAGTCCCATCCCTCTCTCACCCTGGCTGAGATCCCTTTCTTATCCCACCCAGGCTATTCTCTTTTATCCCACTCTTGTCCTTCTCTTGTCCCAAACCAAAATCCCTCTCTTGTCCCAGTCCCAACCTCTCTCTTCAATCTAGGCTGGGACACCCCTTCCCCCCACCCCCCCACCCCCCCGCCCGGAGCCCCTCCCCCTGCTTTTCCCTTCTTTCTCATACTTTAAGTTTCCTTCCCCCCCCCTTTCTTTCCACCACGTTGCAATTTCCCAGTCTGTGTTTTTGCCTGTCCCCTCGGCTGGGCACAGCCCAGGGTACTGTTGGGGGGGCGCACCCGAGGTGCCTGTCTGCTTCCCAAATGAAAGGCTGGGTTGTGCCGGGGGTGTTTGTGTTGGCTCCAGGGACCGGGAGCGTGTTCGTGCTCTGAGTGAGCTTCGCTGGGCTGTGGGGAGGAAAGGGGGGAGCTGGGCTTTTGTGAGGTGCTGGCAAGCTGGGTCCTGTGCTGGGAAACCACTGTCAGCATGGGGGGGTGTGTGCTGGGGCTGGGCCGCTGGATGAACTTTCTTCCCCTTGGCAAGGCTGGGGCGTCCCCAGGGAAACCTCTCCAACGGCTTTCGGACGGGGGAGAAAGGATTGGCTGCACCCCTCGGATGCTCCAGACCTGCCACAGCAGTCCTCCCGCCGTCTCTGTAGGACGGGGAGGGGTGACAATGTGGTCATTGAGAGCCTGTCTGTCCCGGCAGGATGTCTGGCCAGTGCCGCCTGGGAATCGCCTGGGAATGGCTGGACGTGGGATTAGGGCTGCACAGGCACGGGTCTGTGCGAGGCGGTGGCTGGCGGGGCGGCAGGGCTGCTAATTGGTGCCTGCGGTGACTTGCTTGACCCCCTAAGTGGGGTCACCCCTGCTCTGAGTGCCGTGTCCCCCGCCCCGAGCCACCCTGCGTCACTTGTGAGGCTGGCGCTTTGCTCCCCCGGGCTCCCGAGCGGGCAGGACTTGACCTCCGAGCCCTTTCGTCCTCCGGCTTCGGTTTCAGCTCCCGAGGCTGCAAACCCCTCCTCATCACCAGGTTAAGCCACCCCCCCGCCAAGCCACACCTAGTCGGGCGGCACGGAGGAGCCTGGCTTCACGCTGGACCTTGTGCGCCTCATGCAGGGCTCGGGGAGCACCTGGGGTTTGGAGCTGTCCCTGTCCTATCTTTCCTCCATCGCCACCATAAAGCCGTGGGAGAGGCTCTGAAGCCATTCTTCCCCCAGGGCTTTGGGGGCAAAAGCTGGTGCAGGTTTGGCACTGTTGGAGCAGCGTGGCACAGCTGCCATGGTACCGGCACACAGACTTGGTGTCTGGTAGCATACACTGGAGCACATCCTCCCTGCCAGGCCCCGTGTCCTGGCAGGAATGCCTACGTGGTGTGTGGCTTAACAGGGTGCCAGCAGGTTTGTGAGCTGTGAAGGAGAGCTTGTAACATGCTGTGGGGCTGGGGGGTTGCATGGTTAAAGCTCAGCGCTACCAGTCTATGAGGCTGTGCTGGCTTGGGGCTGATCCATGAGGATGTACCGGCTCAGGACTGATCCATGAGGTTGTGCTTTAGGTCATCCTGCTCTGGGGTGGGGGTTGGACTTGTTGATCTTCAGAGATCCTTTCCAAACCCAACCATTCTGTGACTCTATGCTTCTGTGATGTGCTGGCTCAGGTCTGATCCATGAGGCTGTGCCAGCTCAGGTCTGTTTCATGAGGCTGTACAGGGTCAGGTCTGATCCATGAGGCTGTGCTGGCTCAGGTCTGTTCTATGAGGCTGTACAGGGTCAGGTCTGATCCATGAGGCTGTGCTGGCTAGGGTCTGTTCTATGAGGCTGTACAGGGTCAGGTCTGATCCATGAGGCTGTGCTGGCTAGGGTCTGTTCCATGAGGCTGTGCCGGGTCAGGTCTGATCCATGAGGCTCTACAGAGTCATGTCTGATCCATGAGGCTGTGCTGGCTAGGGTCTGTGATCCATGAGGCTGTACTGGACTGGGTCTGATCATGAGGCTGTGCTGGCTAGGATCTGTGACCCATGAGGTTGTCCTGGCTCAGGTCTGTGATCCAGGAGGCTGCACCAGCTCAGCTCTGGGTGGCTGCTCAGCATATTCAGGTCCAAAGCACATCCTGACTCTCCTGTTGATGCATTGAGATAACTCCCTCCTCTCCCAGCCCCGTGGTCCTAATCCTGAAGAATAACAAGGAAAAGCCTGTCTGGGTTTCCTACGCAGGAATCTGTCTCTGCCGGGTCAGAAATGAGGTGTTTGTGAGGCCAGGCTGGATGGTTGCACCCTGGCAGGGACCAAGCTGTCACACAGCTGGAGGTCAGCCCCTGCTCAGCAGAGTTGGGGGGGCACAGTTGGATTTTCCTGGGGAAAACAGGATTCCTGTGGAATCAGGCTGTGGAGGCTGGGCTGATCCATGTCCTGGGCCCTGCTGCAGCTCCCAGGGTTCAGGAGGAGTGGGGGGGGACCCACACCTCTGATGGGACACCTCCCTGGGAAAAACAGGGAGTGCAATGGGTTCACTAAGCACCAATCTGCTTTGCAGCAGGGCTGCTGGCTGGGTGAAGGCCCCTGGAGCTGGGAGGGGCTGTGACCCAACAGGCAAGGCAGGACTTGCTGTCAGGCATGCAAAGCGCCGCGCCGGGAGTACTCCAGGTCTTCCTGCCTAGCTCGGCCTGTTCTCTGCTGCCGCTGCTCAGGCAGGATCCCTTCCCTTCTCCCAGCACCTTCTCCCAGTTGTTCTCCCAACTTTGGGGCGTTTGGAGGAGCTGCCCAGGCTGATGTGACACCTAACTGCAGCAGGGACGGGAGCTCTCTGGGCTTGGCGTTGCCCCCTCACAGCAGCAGAGCTGTGCCAGCCGGGCACGCAGCAAGCCCTGGGGCTGGGGAAGATGGTGAGATGCTGGGCCAGATCCTTCCCCCTTGCTGGGAGCAGGAGGGAGAGGGTGAAAAGCCTTCCCATGCCATGCATGACACGGTCCCCTCTGCATCAAGACCTCTGCCACCAAAGCCATGTGGTGAAGGTTCCATGCCCTGGCTCAGCCCACACGATGGTGGCTGCTGTGAGACTGATGCCAGTGTCACCTGGGGGCCACAAGCCACCCCCATGTGACTTGTGTGTTGGTGGCTCAGGACTGGGCTCTTTCTCCTGCTGCCTGGGCAGCTGTGCAGGCAGCATCCCTGCCAGCACCGGGGATGCTCCACTGCCCTGGGGCTGCGGGGGCAGCCCGGTGTGGGGGGTGGGGGTGTGTGATCTGCACCGGGGTGGTGTTCAGCCAGTGCTGCCTGCAGCTCCTGCTCCCTTTCTCCGTGGTCTCCCTGGCCACACGTGGGCCTGGAGAGCCCTGGTGGAGCTGTGGTGATGTGCAGCTGGTGGTAAGCGTTTCCTTCTGCTGTCCCCTGACGGACGTGATTCTGGCTTGAGTCACCCGGCTTGTTTGTGAACACCCTTCGGCTGCCTTCCTCCTCCTCTTCTTCCCAGATGTGGGTGGGGAGGTGCTCCCAAGTCTGCTCCAAGGGCTGGAGCAAGGGCTGGATCCTCATCCTGGGACGGCCAGCAAGGGCACTGTTGGCTGGGGACGCAGGGGTGACAGGTATGGGGTGTCCTGGCAGGGCTCCTGGCAAAGCAGAGAGGTCGCTGGGTGCCTTGCCTCCTGTCCAGGGCAATAGGTGTCCTCAGCGAGGGATGGATGAAGCTCTTCCCTTGTGCTGGAGTAACCTCTTCCCTGGTGCACCCCAGCCCCATGGGGCGGATCTGGGTGGCTCTGCCCTGTGGAGCTGGCGGCTCTGGGTGAAACTGCCCAGGGAGAATGAGGGACGAGGAGGTGGGCGGCAGTGCAGGGAGGGTCCCCGAGAGCTCACGCCTCGTCCTGGTATCTCCGGGGAGTCACCGAGCCGTTAATTACAGAACGAAGCAGCCGCAATTTAGGGGTGGGACTTCCTCCAGCCAGCAGCCCACGCAGCAGCGGTGGCAGAAGTGACACCAGCCCTGCCCCCCTGCACCAGCCCCACAGCTGGCTTCTTTCCACCCAGCCTCGTTGGGCATTGCTGGCTGCAGCGGGTCCCTGCTGTCACCGGGGGAGCAGCCTGCTGGGGGCTGGGCTGCGGGGCTGGGCTGTGGGGCTGGGCTGCGGGGCTGGGCTGCGGAGGTGCCTGGCGAACCCCGGAGGCTCCGGGCTGCGGTGTGCCGCAGAGGGGGAGCTGCTGGCAGCGGGAAGAGGTTTGCCGTGGCTTCCTTTAGCGTGACACTCGTTTCCCAGCCTTGGCCACAGCCCAGCTCCAGTCGGCACGGGAGGTGCTGGCTGCTGGTGATGGGCTCTGGGGTTGGTCTGGAGGCTGAAGCCCTCACCCTGCCCCGGGGCGGGAGCGACGCAGGGAGGCTCTGAGGGATCGGTGTGGGCAATGTGCTGGAGATGTGGAGTGGTTTCTCCTAAGGAGGTGTGTGTCTTTCATCGGGAAATAAATAACTCCCCTGGCATGTCAGGGCTCCCTGCCAGCCGGGAAGGGCTGGTTCTGGCAAGCTGGGGCTTACCTGCAGCCGTCGTGTTGGGGCACGGGGCTCGCTGGGAGCCAGCGTGTTTGGGCAGGGGACAGCTCCAGCTGCAGGAGCCTCTCCTGCTGGTGGCTTTCCCGCATGGGCAGGAGGTCCTGTGCTCAGCCCTGGGGCAGAGCCTGGCTTTCCCCCCCGGAGGGATGAGGCTTTCCCTGCCTCCCCCCAGCAAGACCTTAGCCAAAGGCCTTGCCTTGAGCAAGCTGAGGCACGCATGGAGGACATCCCTGCTCTGCCTGGGAGCAGGAGGAGCAGAGCTAGCACCACAGCTGGGAGCTCTCTCTGGGCCCTCAGATCAGCCCAGTGAGAGAAAAGCCCTCCACAGAGCAGGACCCCCCTTCCATTGCAGAGTCAGCCCCCCTTATTCCCATTGCAGGCACCTAGCAAGGGAAGCCCAGCAGGGAGCTGGGATTTCCCAAGCCTCTGCCTCCCTGCTGTCCCCAGATCACTGCAGAGGCTGGCTCTGAACCTGGGAGGCTCAGCACCTCTCAGCCTGCCCCAGCAGCTCTATCCCACCCTCCCCAGGCTCCTCTCCCTCTGCCCTAGCCCCGTGGCAGGTTGCAACAAGCTGTTGGTTCCCACCCCAGCTTTGCTGTGGCCACAATGCTGCCAGTCCTGCCCCATGCAGGGAACACCCAACGTGCCACATGGGCACGGGGACAGTCACCAGAGGAGCCCTGAAAGAGCCCAGGGTTAGGTGTGCAGACAGCCCTGCTCCATGCAGGTGCAATGGGTGGTGGATCCCACGGCCAGACCCTGGAGCTGGACTCATGGGCAGGAGGCTGGTGTCAGCCCATGGGGAGGGAGCACCACCAGACCCACCTGCCCCATTTCCTGCCCTCTTGCACCATCCTGTGACCAGGGCATTGCCCAGCCCAGCTGGCAGCTTGCTGCCATTGGGGGAAGCTGGAAAGCTGGCAGCTTGCAGGACAGGGCTCTTACCTCCCACACCCCCAGGGCCCTGGGCTCTGTGTCTTGGAGCTCTTGGCTGGAGGAAGAGCTGGAGGGCTCCAGGGTTGCTTATCCATGGGAGCTTGCTGGGGCTGGGTTTGAAGGCAGGTGAGCACCAGCTCTCCAGTGTGGGGCTCAGCACCTGCTCTGCCCCTGCAGGACCAAGGTCTGATCCCACCACACAGTCTGCAGAAGGTGTTGCTGCACCCAGGGGGGCTGCAGTCCCCAGAGGATGGCTGGTGGCTGGCTGTGAGACAAGCTGTGTCCCCTCCTCAGCCCGTGGCTGGTTCCTGAGCCTTGCCCCATGCCTGGATGTGCCCACACCAGCCCCAAGGAGAGCCCAGTGCCAGGGGGCAGGAAGGGAGGAAGGGGCTGAGCAGAGCCACTCGTTGCAAGCAGATTTCCTCCCAGGCTGCTGGACCAGAGTGGGAGGAAGGAGCAAGGCTCCACCTTTTTCCCCTTTACAAAGGGAAAGGGCAGCAGTGTTTGGTGCAGATCCCAGCTCCAGCTGCCCTTCTCTATGCCCTCCTGCCTTTGTCCAGCAGGGACCTATCCCTGCCTCCAGCCAGGCTCCCAACTCTGCTCTGGGGGACTTGGACCCCTTTGCTATGGGAGTCCCCAGGGATGGATGGGACTCTGCCCTGGAGCTGGCAGAGGACTCAGGACAGGACCTTCCTCCTCTCCTGCTATGTTGGTGGCTCCTGGGGCAGGTCTTGGCTCCTTCCCTCTGCCAGCTCTGCTCAGCACTAGGTGTGATGCCCCTTGGGGAGATTTCCTGCATGAAAAGACATGCCCCAAAGCAGGGGTGACCTCAGTGCTGCTGCGTGGGGCAGGAGAGTGGGGCTGCCAGCTCCCAGGCACCCAGAGCAGCGGTGGCTCAGCCATGGGAAGCAACCTGAGGCCTTCCCTCTGCTCCCAGTTCATGCAAGGCATCACCTGAAACCAGGACAGACCCTTGTCTGGGGAACATCCCTGCCTTAGGATCATCCCTGCCTCACCTCTCACAAGGAGCTGCCTGGCTCTGCTGGCTGCTGCCACCCTCCCACAGTGAGGAAGGCAACAGTGATGCTCTGTGTGCCAAGAGGCACTGGTTGCCAACCCCGTGGGGCAGGGGCTCACCAGCCAGGGGGATCCATGGTTCACCAGGGGCTGTGGAGACACCGAGCATGTGGCCACCCTTGTCTGGGGCATTGCTCTCCATGGGGAGGAGGGAGCAGGTGTGGGGGGCATGGTGTGGGATGGACACTGTGGGGCAGGTGGAGACCCTCTGTCCTGCCCTGGCCTTGCAGAGGAGCTGGGCACTGGAACCAGCCTAGCAACAGGGGCTGAGGCAGAGCCCAGAACAGGCTCAGGGCTGTTTTGTTCAAGTACCTCTTGGTTTGGTGTTTTTCTTTGGAGGAACATAAAAGTCTTTGTTTGGTCTCCTCCTGTGGTGCTGGATTGGGTTTCCCACTGGCACCAGCCAGCTGGGTGGAGGGAAAGCCTGCCAGGTTCAGCTCCTCTCTCTGGAGCCAGGCATGGGAGGGGACACAAGGGGACTGTCTGTGTGTCCTCTGTCCAGCACAGAAGCGTTTACCAGGGCATCCCAGAGCAAGGACCATCCAGAGCCTGCTGTCCCCAGCACCTGGAGCATGAGAGACCTGGAGAGGCCCAAGATGGGTCTGGACCCTTTGGCTTGAAGGCCTCCCCAGTCCTGCAGCTCCCAGGTGCCACAAGGCCCCATGTGGGTACCCAGAGGACGCTGCTGCCTGTCACCACCCCCTGACACCAGCCCTGTCACCACTGCCTGTGACGTGGTGGTGACTCAGCTGCGGTGGGGCTTGCACCACGCTGGCGTGGGTGCAACGCTGCCGGGCTGGTGCTGGTGGGTGAGCAGGGCCTTATCTGGGGAGGGGTGATGCTGGGTCCCACCCTGCTGGGGGGCAGCACCCACCCTGGGCTGAGCACCAGCGGGTTGGAACTCTCCTCCAGCTTGGCCAGGTGCTGGTGGGACCCTGAGGGACAAGGGCCACGCAGGGTGAATCCCTGCAGGCAGGATGAGGGCAGTGGGGCCCTGGTCCAGCACAGAGAGTTTAGGAGTGGTACCCAGCTTGAGCTAAGCTGCTCAGTGGGGATGCTCCATATCCCCACAGCCACCTCCCTGCCTGTGGGATGTACCTTGATGGGCCTGTGAGTGCAGTCACCTTTTCTGGTGGGCTTGGACCTGGTCTTTGTGCCCTCCTTGGGCTGGGGAGCGTTCAGCCCAGCTGGGGTGGTTGTATGAGTGCCTGCACCCCGGGGCTTTGGAGCATCACCCCTGAAGGCTGCTCAGAGGGGAAGGGACAGGGCAGGAGCATCCTGCCTGCATCAGGCAGGGCTGGGTGGCCAGGAGGGGATCTCTTCCTGCCCCATCCCTCAGTGGTTGTTTGGGCAGGGAGGTTCAGGGCGGCCATCTCTTGCTGGGCTCAGTCCAGCCCCGAGCATTCTCTCCCAGAGCCATTCAAAGGCTCCGGTGCTCTTTGTTATTCACAGCACATTCCTCGCACGCAGCCCCACAGCAGCGCTGTTCCCGGCGAGCAGTGGGACACCGGCATCCACTCCACGGGAAAACACCCACCAGCACGTATCTGGACACCAGTCCCTCACCCACCGGGCTGGATGTGACCCCGAGCCCCGGGAGCGGGGATGCTGTTGCGGGGGGCGGGGAGGCTGAGCCCGGATTTGTGGCTGGGACTGGGGAGCGGCGGGCCAGGGGGTCTCTGGAGCGCACTCAAGGACTAGGCTGGGGTTTGTTTTGGCCGTGGCCGGGTCGAGCAGCCCCTGCTGGATGCGCTGCTCGGCTTCGCTCCGTGCCCGGTGTGCGATCCTCGGCAGGTTTGTTTGCTCTGCGCCGCGCTGGGAGCGGCGTTGTGCAACCGGCGGGGCCGGGCGCGGTGCTGGCAGGCAGGGTGGGTGTTGCCCGGGGGGGCTCGGAGCCCCCGGGAGCATCCCTGGGGATATCCGCAGGGACACGGGGTGCTGCCGGCTGTCGGGATGGCGGATGCCTCCAGGTGCGGGCGAAAGGTGCGCACCTCGCCGGCGGCACAGCGGAGAGCCCTGGCCCCAAAGGGTGCCCCAGCCCTCAGCTGGCACTGGGGACGCTTCTGACTCATCCGGGGGCAGAGCCATGAGCGGCAGAGGCACGGCGAGAGAGGACGAACCGGTTCAGGCCTGAGCCCATCTGGTTTCTTCTCCGAGGCTCTGCTGCCTCATCCCTTCCTGCTGCCCACCCCCCGTGCTGCCCACCCCCTGTGCTGCCCACCCTTGCCCACAGCGGTGTGAGTCAGAGGGCAGCAGGCCACTGGGCTGCACGGGACTGCGGCCGAGGGGCTGGCAGGATGCATCCCCTTTGCACCCAGGCTGTGCCTCCAAGCTGAGCTGGAAATGCTCCCAGTGGATCTGGAGCAGTGCTGGACCCTGTCCTGCTGGGACCCTTGGTGCTGAGCACAACACCAGCCAGGGCAGGCCCTGGGAGCAGCCCCCACTCCCAGTTTGTTCCAGATAAGCTCAGTCCAAATCCCAACAGCAGCCTGGAGCAGAAACACAGCAGGCTGGTTCTGGGTGGGTTTGTGTGGAGAGAGCTTTTGGGTGCAGGGAGATAAGAGAGGAAATTGTCCCTGGTGTTTGCTCCCCCTCTTGCAGTTTGTTTTTCCCTGTTTCAGTCTCTCCTGGTCTGCATGAGAAGGGCAAATACCAGGCACTGCTGGGCCAGCCCCTGGGTTTTGCTGCCAGGAGGAACAAACCCTCCTTGAGCCTCTTGTCTGCCACTATGTGCCCTCAGGTGGGGAGCTCAAACCCTCCCCCAGCCTCAGCATCACCCTGGGAAGAGCTCTCAGGGGGTGCTCAGCCAGGCCCAGATGAAGGAGTTTGTGTTTCTGGGTGGAAATGAACAAAGTCCTCAACCCTTAGGGTGCACCCATAGGTGCTGTGGGCTGCTCACCTGGCTCCCTGCAGGAAGAGGCAGCAGCTTCTGGCTCTGCTCAGTGCCCCGTCAACAGTGGCACCTCCTGCCCTGTCCCTGCCTTGCTGATGCTCACCCTGCCCAGAGCCATTGGACCCTGCCTGGCCTGAGATCCCATAGGGACAGACCTGCAGCGACCTGGGCTCAGCCCTGCAGCGACCTGGGCTCAGTCCTGCAGCGACCTGGGCTCAGCCCTGCAGCAGGGAGAGGAGGTGGGCAGGGTGGGTGGCACAGCAGCAGGGCTCTGTGCCCAGCAGGCAGTGGGGACAGTCCATGGCCATGGGCCATGCCTGTGGGCTTCAGTAGCTGCAGGTGGTGCTTGGGGCTTGTAGGGTGCTGCTGGTTTGGGGCTAAGGGCTCAGCATGGGGTACTGGGCAGTGCATCCATGGCAAGCTGTGCACCCCATCCCCAGTGTCCTGGGCACCCCAACATGTGTGCATCCCATTCTTACCATGCTGTGCACCCTCACCAGGGAAAACCCAGACATGCTGTCTGCGTCATGCCAGGATTTGGGGCACGTGAGCGTGGCCAAGGGACAGTGAGAAACCTCCTGGGGCACTTTTAGTCCAAGCAGTTGTGCAGAGTGAGGGATGACCTGGGCACCCTTTACCCAGCTGGTGACATCAGCCTCCTTGTGATGGCCTTGTCCTCAGTTTCCCTTGCTGGAAGAGCCTCTCATTGTCCTCCTGAGCTGCTGGGAAGAACCTGAGCAGCCCAGACTTGAGGGGCAGGGCAGGGGCAGAGGGTCAGCTTGGCAAAGTCCATGCTTGGATGACTTCCTGCCCATCCTTCCTTGAGGTTCCCCTCCCCACAGCTGGGTGCAAGCAGGATGCTGCTGGCTCTGTTACCCTGGTCATACACCAAACATGGCAACCACCAGCCAGGCCACTGCTCCCTGGCACACTGGGGACAGGTGACCAGTGATCCTGGTGGTCCTGGTGACCAGTGCCCACCACCTTTCACCACAGCCCTGCCTGCATCCAGGATCTGGCTGAGGAGCCAGCCTTCTGGTTTTGCTGCCTTCATCCAGGTGGAAATCAGCTCCCTTCCATTCTCCCCTCCCTGAGGTGTGAGCTGTCTGGGCTGGGGGCACCATGTGCCAGCCCCTGGAGGTGCCTGTCCGTGCCACACTGGTCCTATGCCTTCTGGGAGCCTACGCTCCCCCCAGCACCCCGCCCCTGCTTGCTAATCATTTACCAACTCCATCAGTGATTAACTCCTTCCCTGGCTGCCTTGGCAAATGTGTCCAGGCCAGCACATGCTGCCCAGGTGCCCCCTGCCAGCGGGGTGACCTGTGGGCCATTGCCACCATGCCATGGGCCAGCAGCAGCGCGGCGCAGGGTCCCTCAGCAGGGCGGGGACGCCCGGCAAAGCCCTTGGTGATGAGTCTGCTCCTCTCCGTGGCTCTGCAGACGGATCCCTCAGCCCTTGCTGAGCTGGCAGCGAGGGGCCAGGGGCCAGCACAGCTGGTGGAGGCAGAGGGGAGGATCTGGGGCTTTCCTGCACCCCGCTGAGTCAGGCTGTCCCGCGGGGGCCGGGGAAAGGAGCCCGGCCAGGTTTCGTCAGCAGTGCGGGGGCCAGGGCTCAGCCAGCCCAGGGGCTCTGCTTCAATGAGCTTTATTGTCCTTTTTTTTTGGTGTTTGGGTGGGTTTGGTTTTTTCCCATTCCTTTTTTTTCTTTCTTTCTGGACCAGAGGGAAAAATTCCCAGCCTCTGGTGAGAGGTCCCTGAGGCATCCCACAGGGGCTTGGGGCGTGCTGCTGCTCCTGCTCCACGGCAGCTGCACGCAGCCAGGGGGGCTCCCCAGGGAAGGATGGGCTTCCAAAGGCACCCTCAGCCCCCTCAGCGTGTTTGGGAGCAGGGGAGGGTTGGAAAAGGCTGTGGAGAGGGTGCTTGGCCTGAGAGATGTGGGCCCTGGGGCGTACAAAATGGGATGTGGGCTGAGGGGAGGTTGTGTGGATGACTGTTCCCACTTGGCTCTGTTGCTGGCCTCCAGCAGCTCCTGGCGGGGGTGGGGTGGGGGGGGAGTGTGTGTGTGCCTGGGGGGGGGACATGGGAGTGTTTGTGCACATAGAGCCACAGAATGGTTTTGGTAGGAAAAAACCTTTAAGATGATCAAGTCCAACTGCTCCCTAACTACCATGGCTGCTGCTAAGCCATGTCCCTCAGCACCGCATCTCTGTCTCTTCCTAACCCCTCCGTGGCCAGGGATTCAGCCACCTCCCTGGGCAGCCTGCTCCAGCGTTTGAGAACCCTTTCAGTGAAGAAGTTTCTCTTAATGTTCAACCTAAACCTCCCCTGATGCAGATTGAGGCCATTTCCTCTTGTCTTATCACTTGTTACTAGGGAGAAGAGACCAACCCCCACCTGGCTCCAGCCTCCTCTCAGGGAGCTGTAGAGAGCAGTGAGGTCTCCCTCAGCCTCCTCTTCTCCAGGCTGAACACTCCCAGCTCCCTCAGCTGCTCCTCCCCAGACCCTTCCCCAGCTTGGTTGCCCCTTTCTGGACCCACTCCAGCCCTTCAGTGTCCTTCTTGGAGTGACCACAAGGTTGTTCATGTGTGTGGCAGGAGTGTGAGTGGGCCTGGCTGTGTGTCCTGGTGTGCATGAGTGTGTGTGCCGGGGGTTGTGCATGCAGGTTTGGTCATGTGTGGGCATCCTTCTGCCTGTTTCTACACATGTGTGCATGGGCACAGGTGTGTGCATAGCTGCATGTGTTCATGGGCACACGTGTGTGCATGTGCACATGTGTGTGCATAGCTGCATGTGTGCATGGGCACAGGTGTGTGCATAGCTGCATGTGTGTGCATAGCTGCATGTGTGCATGGGCACAGGTGTGTGCATAGCTGCATGTGTGTGCCTAGCTGCATGTGTGCATGGGCACAGGTGTGTGCATAGCTGCATGTGTGTGCATAGCTGCATGTGTGCATGGGCACAGGTGTGTGCATAGCTGCATGTGTGTGCCTAGCTGCATGTGTGCATGGGCACAGGTGTGTGCCTAGCTGCATGTGTGCATGGGCACAGGTGTGTGCATAGCTGCATGTGTGTGCCTAGCTGCATGTGTGCATGGGCACAGGTGTGTGCCTAGCTGCATGTGTGCATGGGCACAGGTGTGTGCATAGCTGCATGTGTGTGCCTAGCTGCATGTGTGCATGGCCACAGGTGTGTGCCTAGCTGCATGTGTGCATGGGCACAGGTGTGTGCATAGCTGCATGTGTGTGCATAGCTGCATGTGTGCATGGCCACAGGTGTGTGCATAGCTGCATGTGTACATGGGCACAGGTGTGCATGGGCACAGGTGTGCATGGGCACATGTGCAGCTTCACCACGGGCAGCTTGGAACCCTATGAGCACCTGGTGCCCATCCCATGCCCGCTGTGCCCCCTTGCCCCCCCATGGGTTGTGTTTGTGAGACCCCCAGCCCCTGAGTGCAGCCAGGGTGCTCCCCCCTGGCCAAGCATCCCGCTTAGGATGCTTGGGGGACTCACTCCTTGTCCCTAGGGAGTCCATGACCTTGGTGGCCATGCCCTGGGGCCAGCCAGCTCAGCCTGGGGGAAGCTGGGGAGCAGGGGGCAGCTTTGTGTGCCTAAAGGCATGGCTGCCGGCACCTTGCCCTGGTGCAGCGGGGGGGGGGGGGGGAGGTGCAGAGTGGGGAAGGTTGGTTTGGGTGCAGAGGAGCAGTGCACCCTCCCCTACCTTCTCTCCTCAAGCTTTAACCCTTTGCTGCCCTCCCAAGCTCCTGCCACATGGGGAAAGGGGACAGGACATCCCCGGGGTGTCTGGGGCCACTGGAGGACCATGGGGTGGATGCTCAGCTGAAGAGCAGCTTTGCTGAGCATCCTCTGCAACAAGCAGCACAGCCCAGTGCTGGGGGAGCTGAGCTGGTCCCTAGCCCTGAGGAGCCTCTGTGCTGAGCCACATCCCTGTCCCTGCCAGACTCTCTCCCACCTCCAGCTATTTCCACAGCTCATGGATGTATGGAGTGGATGGGGAGCAAGAAGGGCACCGCTGCTGGGTGCTGCTGAGTGCAGCAGGATCTGACCTCCTCAATGCCACATCTGCTGACTCTGCTGCTGGCCATGGCCAGGGCTATTTAAAGCAGCACTCTCATTTTCACATGATTTCCAGGGTAATGAGGGAGAGAAGCTCTGGCCATGCACTTGCTGTGAGTCAGGGGCTACCAGGGTGGCATTTCTGGAGCCCTGGTGTCCCCACCACAGTGCAGTGACCTGCAGGCAGCAGATGCAGGCAGCTGCAAGGAAGGATCTGGTCAGGCTGGCTGGGTGATGAGGTCTCTGGGGGTCATCTGGAGCTCACAGTTCATTTTTTCCCTCTTGGCTTTGCTCTGAGAGGTGCTGGAGCTGGGGTTGGCCCTGGTCATACAGCAGGTGAGGATGAGGGCTGGCTTCTGCCTTGGTCCATGCATGTCTGTGGCTGCTGCTGGTGCTGGAGATGCTTCCAAGGGAAGGATGTAGCCAGTCTGGTGCTGGAGATGCTTCCAAGGGAAGGATGCAGCCAGTCTGGTGCTGAGATGCTTCCAAGGGAAGGATGCAGCCAGTCTGGTGCTGGAGATGCTTCCAAGGGAAGGATGCAGCCAGTCTGGTACTGGAGATGCTTCCAAAGGAGGGATGTAGCTATTCTGGTGCTGGAGATGCTTCCAAGGGAAGGACGCAGCCAGTCTGGTGCTGGAGATGCTTCCAAGGGAAGGATGCAGCCAGTCTGGTGTTGAGATGCTTCCAAGGGAAGCATGCAGCCAGTCTGGTGCTGGAGATGCTTCCAAGGGAAGGATGCAGCCAGTCTGGTGTTGAGATGCTTCCAAGGGAAGGACACAGCCAGTCTGGTGCTGGAGATGCTTCCAAAGGAGGGATGTAGCTATTCTGGTGCTGGAGATGCTTCCAAGGGAAGCATGCAGCCAATCTGGTGTTGAGATGCTTCTAAGGGAAGGACACAGCCAGTCTGGGCTGCTGGACCAGCTTGGGCAGCTTGCTGCAGCTTTTGGAGTCCTACTGAGGATGAGTTTCAGCTCCTGTCCTGCTTCAAAAGGACTAAAACTGGACCAGGGCTGCTCTGGCCGGGCCATGACCTCTCAGTATATGAGGTCTGTGCATGCCTGTGGGGCTGCAGCCTGCATTGCTGCTGCTCCAGGGCTGCTGCCTGTGCCACTGAGCTGGCCCTGCTTTAGGCTGGGTGATGGCTGCTGTGGCACAACCGGTCTGGGGTGTTGGCAGGAGCAGAGGCAGGAGAGCAGGAGCAGAGGCAGGGGCAGAGGCAGGGGCAGGAGCAGAGGCAGGAGAGCAGGAGCAGAGGCAGGGGCAGAGGCAGGGGCAGAGGCAGGGGCAGGAGAGCAGGAGCAGAGGCAGGGGCAGGAGCAGAGGCAGGAGCAGGAGCAGAGGCAGGAGCAGAGGCAGGAGCAGGAACAGAGGCAGGAGCAGGGGCAGGGGCAGGAGCAGAGGCAGGAGCAGAGGCAGAATCAGGATCAGGATTAGGAGCAGGACCAGGATCAGGATTAGGAGCAGGAGCAGAGGCAGGGGCAGAGGCAGGAGCAGAGGCAGGAGCAGGAGCAGAGGCAGGAGAGCAGCAGCAGAGGCAGGATTAGGAGCAGAGGCAGGGGCAGAGGCAGGGGCAGGAGCAGAGGCAGGGGCAGGAGCAGAGGCAGGAGCAGGAACAGTGGCAGGAGCAGGGGCAGGGGCAGGAGCAGAGGCAGGAGCAGGATCAGGATTAGGAGCAGGACCAGGAGCAGGATTAGGAGCAGGAGCAGAGGCAGGGGCAGAGGCAGGAGCAGGGGCAGGAGCAGGAGCTGCCTCTCCTGGCTGGTTTCACCCAGACGAGCCTCGGGCTCCTTGCTCCTCAGGCGTCATCCTGCACAAGGGCAAACCTGTGCTGCCTGTTCTATCCCCATGCCAGGATGTGCTCCTGGCAGCCACTTGCCCTGCAGTGCCCTTGGTGGCTGTGCTGGCTGGGTGGATGATGGGGAGGGGCTGGGTGGGTCCCTGTGGAGGGCACAGGGAGAGCTGACATGGCATAGCTGGACCCTACGCCTCCATCCCCACGTCCCACTCCGCTCCATGCCCAACCTGGCCTTGGGGCTTTGCCTGCCAGCTGGGGTACCCAGAGCCCTTTTTCTGCTGCCCCCATGCAAAAGTGCTGCAGGAGAGTTCCTTTATCTCCTCCTGCAGCCACCACGTGTGGCTTAGTCATGGGAACACTGGGGAGGGGAGGAGGGAACTGGAGGCTGAGCAAGAGATGAGGTCTGTGATCAGGGGGCTGGGGCTGGAGCTTCTGCTGAGCCAGGCCTTAGTGGGTCCTGGTGACACCCCTCTGTGGCCACAAAGCTAGGGGCTGCCCCCTGCCTTTGCCTGGAGGACATAGCACAGCCTGTGCCAGCCCAGTGCCCCTGGCTGCCTGGGACCTGGTGCCTCTGCAGGGTGCTCTTTGCAGTGGGTGAGCATCAGTGTGCTGGGGAGCGGGGTGCTGGCCCCCACGGCAGCGGTGCAGGGAGCCCAGCCACCCCAAAGCCAGCACCAGGCTTGGGAGAGGGCTGTGTAGGTGGCTGGGGACACCTGGCAGCACCCCATGAGGTCCCTGCCTGTGCACCCAGCTTGTCAGAGCACTGGGCTGTGGTGTCTGAGCCCATGCCCAGCACGGGCAGTGGCTGGGGGGGAGCCAGCCGAGACCCATCCCACCCTCACCCTTGGGAATTCAGACAAGGGGCCAGGAGGAGACTGGGGACAGCTTCTTGAGCTGCCACCTGTCTCCAGACCCCTCCAGCTCTCTGCTGGACATGTGGCCAGTGCTGCTCATAGAGGGATGGCTGCTTGTGGGTGGCCTTGGCTGTGCAGCTGGGAAGGGAGATGCCCTCCATAGCCCCCAGAGGTGCCAGGAGGTTTTGTACAGCCAGGTGAAGGAGCCAGTGGGTGGCTTAGCTGGTTCCCATATGGGAACCTGAGCCCCACATAGAGGTGTTGGGGAGGGCCCAGGACACCCACTGGCATCATCAGTGTGAGCTTCCCATCCCTTGACATTCCAGAGGGCTGGAAGCCTCTGCTGTGAGGCCAGGCTGAGAGGGTTTTCAGCCTGGAGAAGAGAAAGGTCCAGGGAGACCTTCTGGTGTCCTTGCAGTGCTTCATGGGCTGAGCAGAAAGCTGGGGACAGACCTTTGAGCAGGGCCTGATGTGACAGGACAAGGAGTGATGGTTTGAGACTAAAAGAGGGAGACTCAGACTGGAGAGAAGGAAGAAGGTTTTGACACTGAGGGTGGTGAGAGCCTGACCCAGGCTGCCCAGGGAGGTGGGAGCTGCACCATGGCTGGAACCATCCCAGGTGAGGTTGGTTAGGGGTCTGAGCAACCTGCTGTAGCTGCAGCTGTCCCTCCTGAGTGCAGGGGGTTGGGCTGGATGAGCTTGAAAGGTTCCTTCCAACCCAAACCATTTCATGAGTCTATGACCCTTGCTGTCTACAACTACCTGAAAGGAGGCTGTAGCCAGGTGGGGGTTGGTCTCTTCTCCCAGGCAAGCAGCACCAGAACAAGAGGACACAGTCTCAAGCTGTGCCAGGGGAGGTTTAGGCTGGAGGTGAGGAGAAAGTTCTTCCCAGAGAGAGTTGTTAGCCATGGGAATGTGCTGCCCAGGGAGGTGGTGGAGTCCCCATCCCTGGAAGTGTTCAAGAGGGGATTGGATGTGGCACTTGGTGCCATGGCATAGTCAGGAGGTGTTGGGTGACAGGTTGATGATCTCAGGTCCCTTCCAGCCCTGGTGACTCTGTGCTTCTCAGCTCTCAGGCAGAATCTGGCTGCACCACCTCCAGCAGCCCACATCTTCCCAAGTCCCATGTCACCTTGTCTCACCTCCTCACCACGCTGGTGGCCACCTCCTGCAGCCCCCTGCCCCTCTCCTCAGCCCAGGGCTGGGCACAGTGGGGCAGGGAGCAGTGGTGAACCCTCAGCATCTCCTCTGCACCCCAGGGTGGAGGGGGACTCGCTGAGCTGGGGCAGCTTTAGGCACCTTGGCTGTTTGGCTGCAAATCTTTGCTTTCAGTGTCTGCACATAGCCAACTTTTGCTTCTCCACTGACTTCAAGCCTCCTAATTGGCCCTGGTGTTAATCAGGGAAGAATGAGTGACTAAGCCTCATGCCTGCCCCGCTCTGGTTTGTTTCCCATGAACTGAGAGGAGCTGAAACCTCAGAATGTCCTTTGGGGTCTCAGCTGCCAGCACCACTGCCCAGAGCCCTGGCCAAGGTCACTGGGTTGTGTTGTGGGGAGCTGCAGCCACGGCAAGGCCTGGCCAGGAGCTCTCTGTGTGCCAAGAGAAGATGCCAAAAATCAGGGTGAGGAATTTCTGTGCTGGGACGAGCAGGAGTCCTGCTCTCTGCTGGGGAAAAAAGCAAGAAGCCTGGCTTGAAGTGAAAGGGCTTGGCAGGGCTTGGTCCTCCCCTGCTGCTGCCAGTCATGTGTCTTCTACAGAGGCAGCCTGGGAGAGCTGGGGGTGTTCAGCCTGCAGAAGGGAAGGCTCCAGGGAGACCTTCTGGTGGCCTTGCAGTGCTTCAAGGGCTGAGCAGAGAGCTGGGGACAGACCTTTGAGCAGGGCCTGATGTGACAGGACAAGGGGTGAGGGTTTGAGACTAAAAGAGGGAGACTCAGACTGGAGAGAAGGAAGAAGGTTTTGACACTGAGGGTGGTGAGAGCCTGGCCCAGGCTGCCCAGGGAGGTGGGAGCTGCACCATGGATGGAACCATCCCAGGTGAGGTTGGTCTGGGCTCTGAGCAGCCTGCTGTAGCTGCTGCTGTCCCTGCTGAGTGCTGGGAGTTTGAACTGGATGGTCTTGAAGGCTCCCTTCCAACCCAAACCATTTCATGAGCCTATGACCCTTGTTCTCAGCTCTCAGGCACCACATCCCATGTCACCTTGTCTCACCTCCTCACCACACTGGTGGCCACCTCCTGCAGCCCCCTGCCCCTCTCCTCAGCCCATGGCTGGGCACGGTGAGGCAGGGAGCAGTGGTGAACCTTCATCATCTCCTCTGCACCCCAGGGTGGGGGGGGCACTCACTGGGGGGGTCTCCAGGGAGACCTTAGAGCAGCCCTGCAGTACCTGAAGGGGCTACAAGAAAGCTGGGGAGGGACTGTTTAGAAGGGCCTGGGGCAATAGGATGAGAGGCAGTGGCTTTAAACTGGAGCAGGGATGATTAGGATCATAGTATCAGTCAGGGTTGGAAGGGACCACAAGGATCATCCAGTTCCAACCCCCCTGCCATGGGCAGGGACACCCCACACTAGATCAGCCTGGCCAGAGCCTCATCCAGCCTGGCCTTAAACACCTCCAGGGCTGGGGCCTCAACCACCTCCCTGGACAACCCATTCCAGGGCTTCACCACTCTCATGGGGAAGAACTTCCTCCTCACCTCCAGCCTGAATCTCCCCACCTCCAGCTTCCTTCCATTCCCCCTAGTCCTATCACTGCCTGAGATCCTGAGCAGTCCCTCCCCAGCCTTCCTGTAGCCCCCTTCAGATACTGGAAGGCCACAATGAGGTCACCTGGGAGCCTTCTCTTCTGCAGACTGAACAGCCCCAACTCCTTCAGTCTGCACAGGCTGGACATTAAGAACTTCTTTCCTCTGGGGGTGGAGAAGCAGTGGAACAGCTTGCCCAAGAGGGGGTGGAGGCCCCATCCCTGGAGACATCCAAGGTTGAATTTGATGGGGCTCTGAGCAGCCTCCTCTGGTTGCAGATGTCCCTGCTGACTGCAGGGGGGTTGGACAGGATGACCTTTGAGGGTCCCTTGCAACACAGTGCATTCAGTGAGTCTGTGATCATAGCCTCATAGAATGCTTTGGGTTGGAAGGGATCTGAAAGATCCTCCACTTCCAACCCCCTGCCATGGGCTGGGACACCTCCCCCCAGCCCAGCTTGCTCAAGGCCTCATCCAGCCTGGCCTTGAACACCTCCAGGGAGGGGGCAGCCACAGCCTCCCTGGGCAACCTGTGCCAGAGTCTCCCCACCCTCACTCTATAAAGAATCCTTTCCTCATCTCCAGTCTCAATCTCCTCTCTCCCAGCTTCAATCCATCCCCTCTCATCCTGTCACTCCCAGCCCTTGCCACAAGTCCCTCCCCAGCTTTCTTGCAGCCTGCCTCAGGTACTGGAATGCTGCTCTAAGGTCTCCCCGGAGGCTTTTTGCCCCAGGCTGACTGACTCGACGACCTCCTCGGGGATGAGTTTATCAGTCCCCAAAGCACCACCCCTGGGGCAAGGCTTTCCTCCGGAGCTGCTCAGCCCCGCGGGGCAGCTGCAGCACCCTGGGGCAAGCTGCTCCTTCTTGCCGGCTTGGCTGCGAGGAGGGCTGCAGGGTGGCTGCCGCTGGAGGCTGTGGCTGCCGAGCCGAGCCGAGCCGAGCCGTGCCAGGGCTGGCGCTGGAGGCTGTGGCTGCCGAGCCGAGCCGTGCCGTGCCGAGCCGTGCCAGGGCTGCCGCTGGAGGCTGTGGCTGCCGCCGAGCCGAGCCGTGCCGGGGCTGGCGCTGGAGGCTGTGGCTGCCGAGCCGAGCCGTGCCGGGGCTGGCGCTGGAGGCTGTGGCTGCCGCCGAGCCGAGCCGTGCCGGGGCTGGCGCTGGAGGCTGTTTTGTCTGGGTTCGTGCCCCCAGCATCGCGCTGGCTCCGGCTCCGCGGATGCGCGGCCAGCACCGTTCCGCCCTCCCTCCCTCTCCCTCCCTCCCTTTCTCCCTTCCTCCCGCCCGGCGCCCATCGGGCAGAGGCTGAGCCGTCGGAAATTGTTTGGAGGCGACTCAAATTCTTCCTTTTTCACAGGCTCTGGGGCAAAGTTGAGAGTGAAATTCAAAGCGGAGGCTCCGTGCGCCAAAGGCAGCTGGGGGCGGGGGGTGGAAGCTGTCTCCTCGGCTCAGGGTTTGCTTTCTGGTGGAGCTTCTTCCCCGTTCCGAGGGCATCTCAGCGACGCTCAGCAAGGGCTAAAGGGTGGGGGGCAAGAGGATGAGAGGAGACTCCTGTCAGTGGTGCCCAGGGAGAGGACAAGGGGCACTGGGCACAAACTGGAGCCCAGGAGGCTCCATCTGAACAGGAGGAGAAACTTCTGTGGTGTGAGGGTGCCTGGAGCAGGCTGCCCGGAGAGGTTGTGGAGTCTCCTTCTCTGGAGAGCTTCCAACCCTCCCCTCTGGGCGTTGTGCTCCTGGGCAGGGTGCTGTGGGTGCCCTGCTTTAGGAGGGGGTTGGACTGGATGCTCTCCAGAGGTCCCTTCCAGTCCTGACTGTGCTGGGATTCTGTGTTATGGCTCAGAGCTGTGGGATGAGTGTGCTTGTGGTGGAGGAGCCTCAGATGGGTCTGGAGGTGGGGTGAGGAGGGGAGGAGGCAGGGTGCTGCATGGGGCAGGGTGCATGCAGAGCAGGGTGCTGCATGGGGCAGGGTTTGGTGCATGGGGCAGGGTGTGGGTGAGGAGGGTGCTGCATGGGGCAGGGTTTGCTGCATGGGGCAGGGTGTGGGTGAGGAGGGTGCTGCATGGGGCAGGGTTTGCTGCATGGGGCAGGGTGTGGGTGAGGAAGGTGCTGCATGGGGCAGGGTTTGCTGCATGGGGCAGGGTGTGGGTGAGGAAGGTGCTGCATGGGGCAGGGTTTGGTGCATAGATCAGGGTGTGGGTGAGGAGGGTGCTGCATGGGGCAGGGTTTGGTGCATAGATCAGGGTGTGGGTGAGGAGGGTGCTGCATGGGGCAGGGTTTGCTGCATGGGGCAGGGTGTGGGTGAGGAAGGTGCTGCATGGGGCATGGTGCTGCATGGGGCAGGGTGTGGGTGAGGAAGGTGCTGCATGGGGCATGGTGCTGCATGGGGCAGAGATTGCTGCCTGGGGCAGGGTGCCAAGTGGGCAGGGCGCTGCATGGGGCAGGTTTATTGCATGGGGCAGGGTGCATGTGGGGCAGAGTGCTGGGTGGGGCAGGGTTTACTGCATGGGGCAGGGTGTCAGTAGGGGCAGGCTGCAGAGGGGGCAGGGTTTACTGCATGGGGCAGGGTGTCAGTAGGGGCAGGCTGCAGAGGGGGCAGGGTTTACTGCATGGGGCAGGGTGTCAGTAGGGGCAGGCTGCAGAGGGGGCAGGGTTTACTGCATGGGGCAGGGTGTCAGTATCACCGTAGGGGCAGGCTGCAGGTGTCAGTAGGGGCAGGGCTGCTGTCAGAGGTCAGGGGACAGCTCCATTCCCTCACTGGGGATGATACCCCAGGAGGATCTAAAGGTTTCTGTGGCTACCACCCTGGGGCAGGGAAAGCTCTGTCCCTGCTGCCTGGGGGTGGGTTTGCAACGTCCCCCCCTCCCCAGCCTGAGCATCGGGGGGCAGGGGGCTGCCGGGGCAAGGTGTTGCCTTGGGCTGAAGGCCTCTCCTCCAGTGTGGGGTGTAGGGGGGGCACCTGGCTGCTGCAGCTCTCTCAGCAGCTCAGCCTCACTGTGATTTGGATGTGAGGTCCTGCTGGGGGTCCTTGCCTCACACAGGGGTGACCTAAGCAATGTGGTGGGGGCCAGGCTGTGCCTTCCCCTCCCAGTGTCCCTTCTGTGTGCAGGGCCCCGAGCCCGGGGCTGCCCAGCCCATGGGATTGCCTTTAGGGGGGAGGCACAGGGAGGCTGGGTGGGTGTGAGTGATACCTGGGGCTGGGGAACGGGTCGGTGCCCCTGCTCTCAGCCAGCTGAGGCGGTCAGAGCAGGGCTGGGGAGCTGCAGAGCGCTTGGGAAGCTGGAGTCGATGCCAGGAATTTCCTGCCGGGGAGAGGAATCCACAGCAGAACCTGAGGGGCTCGGAAAAGAGCTCAGCACGACCCAGAAAAGAACACCCTGGCCCCCAAAAGATCAGCCTGACCCCGAATTAGTCCCTGGGCTGGACAGGGACAGAGGAGCCAGCCGTGCCCCCTCCCCTGAACCCTGCTGCAGCAGGCAGTAGGCTGCCCGGAGGGGTGAGGGGTGGGGAGGGTAGGGGGAAGGTGCCCGAGCAGGGTGCCAGGGTGGGCTGCTCAGCAAGGAGACCCCCAGAAGCAGCCCCTGTGTGAGACATCCCTGCTGTCCCCTTGCAGAGAGGACGGGGAAGGTGCTGGGGGAGTTCTGCCGGTGCTACCAGGAGCAGTTCGGGGTCGCGCTCTTCAACAGCGTGCGCTATGAGATCGAGGGCAGCGCGGGGCCGCAGCCGCAGCTGCTCCACCGCAAGGTAAGAGCCCCCCCGGCCCCCTCCCCCTGCCCAGCCAGCCCCAAAGCCCCTGCACCTCCCCCTCTCCCCTCCACCCGCCCAGGGGGGATGCGGCCCCCTGCCCCCGGCCCGCCCCCGAGGTGCCGGCGCCACCCGTGCGGCACTTTGGGCTGCCAGGGGGTGGGGTTGTGTGCCAGCCCCTGCAATGGGCACACCCAGCCCGCAGGGGCGAGGCTGCCCTTTGGCTACAGCCCCCGGGGGTGCCTGGGCTGGCAGGAGCCCTGGGGACCCCCTTGTGCCCAGAGCTGGGCTGCCCTCCTCCTGCTCCGGGGTGTGAGCCATGCCCAGCCTGGGGAAAGCCCCAGGGCAAGGCAGGAGGGCTCTGGCAGGTGTCCCTTACCCCGGGGGGAAGGAGGAGGTGGCTCCAAGTCTGATCGGCAGCAGCCACATGCCTCTGGCCTGGGTTCCTCCCGTGGGGCTCCAGCACTCAGGGATGGATCCTGCCCTCCCCTCCCACCTCCTGACCCAGAGGCACACCAGCCAGGGCTGCCCACCAGCACGCATGGTTTGAGGCTGCTCCCTGGCTGGGCCAGCGCAGCTGCTGCCCTGGAAGCAGGAGGAGAGCTGGTTGCACATGGGGATGGGTTTCTGCTTTTGTCTGGGGCTGGTTTGTGATGAAACTGAGACCTCCCAGCCAGGAGAGCAGGCTCAAGCCCTGGGTGCTCACACTGGCTGCCTCCCTGGCCCACCCACAAAGGTGACAGCTCCCTCAGGCACCCAGACACGTCCCATCCCCTCTGAAAGCTGCCTGGCACTGGGTGTGTGGAGCCAGAGAAAGGTCTGGAGGATCCTGGGTGGGAGCTGAGCTCCTGCTGTCCTCACCAAGGTCTCCCTTGGGTTCCTCACAGCCCAGCAGATGCCTTCAGCCCCCCTGCTGTCCTCACCAAGGTCTCCCTTGGGTTCCTCACAGTTCAGCAGATGCCTTCAGCCCCCCTGCTGTCCTCAGCAAGGTCTCCCTTGGGTTCCTCACAGCTCAGCAGATGCCTTCAGCCCCCCTGGTGTCCTCACCAAGGTCTCCCTTGGGTTCCTCACAGCTCAGCAGATGCCTTCAGCTCCCCCCCCAGGGTACCTCCATCCTGAGGGTGGTTGCTTCATTGTAAAGCTCCAGCAAGCAGCTCAGGAATGTCTGAGGAGCACTGTCAGGGTGAGGAGGTCATGGACACCGTGTGAGCCTTTGGCCACACCAGTGTATAAATAGGACATTCCTCCTGTGCCCTGTCCTGTCCCCTGCTGGGATGGGCTGGGGCTCCAAACACCCTGGGGACCTCTGTGGCTGTGTGGGGTGGCTCTGTAAGGAGATGGGGAGGGAGCATCTCCTTCAGCTGGGCTTTGTGCTCCACAGGGTTGGAAGGGACCTCGAGGCTCAGCCAGTTCCACCCCCCCTGCCCTGGGCAGGGACACCTCACACTAGATGAGATGTGGCTCAGAGTTTGTGGATGTCAGGAAGCTGCAGGGCAGTGCCCTCCCTGGCCTCAAGCAGGGACCTGACATCGATGTTATTGATTTTCACCATCTCTGGGGGAAAGCTGTGCTCAGAGGCAGCTCCCACAGTGATCCCAGGGGCTGGCAGCCCTCCTGGGTGGAGTGGGACTCTGAAGCATGGCTCAGTCACCTGAAGCACCAGCAGGCAGCAGCACTGATGGGAACAAGGACTGAATGTTCCTGCCTTGGGTGGCTGCAGCAGCCCCAGAGCCCCACAGCTGACAGGTCCTGAGCCAGGGCTCTCTCCCCATTGCTGCCTGGCCCTGCAGCACAGGGCCCTCCCTGCCCAGCCCAGCAATCTGGCACATACCTGCCTGTCCCAGATATTTGCTGGGGCTGGGTGGTGCCACCTGGGTGCCTCCCGTGGGAGAGGAGGGGACAAGGCTGCTGGGGCTGCCAGGAGGCTGCTGGCTGGGAACTGAGGCTCCCCCAGGCCCAGCTCACAGCTCAGCCTGGGATTTATTCCTAGGATTGTGGAATGCCAGAATGCATCAGGTTGGAAGGGAGCCTTGAAGGTCATCCTGTCCAACCCCCCCTGCAGTGAGCAGGGACATCCAGATGTTCTTTAAGCTCCCTTCCAACCCAAACCATTCTATGCTGCTCTGGTCTGTAGCTAGATCAGGTTGCTCAGGGCCCCATCAAGTCTGACCTTGAGTGTCTGCAGGGATGGAGCTTCCACCACCTCCCTGGGCAGCCTGTGCCAGAGTTCCAGCACCCTCATAGTGCAGAACTTCCTCCTGGTGTCCTAAATCTCCCATGCTGCTCCATCTGCCTGGGGTAGTGAGGCTGAAGTCAACCTCCTTGGATGGCCACCCCAGGGAGACACTGGTGGGGACTGCAGAGCTGGCAGCACCTTCCTGGCCCCATCCAAGGGCAGGAGATTGAACACATCCAAGTGCCAGGTGCTGCACATTGGCCACAGCAACCCCAGGCAGTGCTACAGGCTGGGGGCAGAGTGGCTGAGAGCAGCCAGGCAGAGAGGGACCTGGGGGTGCTGGGTGATAGGAGGCTGAACATGAGCCTGCAGTGTGCCCAGGGGGCCAAGAAGGCCAATGGCATCCTGGCCTGCAGCAGGAAGAGTGTGGCCAGCAGGAGCAGGGAAGTCCTTGTGCCCTGTGCTCAGCACTGCTTAGGCCACACCTTGAGTCCTGTGTCCAGTTCTGGGCTCCTCAGGTTAGGAAAGATGTTGAGATGCTGGAAGGTGTCCAGAGAAGGGCAAGAAAGCTGGGGAGGGGTCTGGAGCACAGCCCTGTGAGGAGAGGCTGAGGGAGCTGGGGTTGCTTAGCCTGGAGAAGAGGAGGCTCAGGGGAGACCTTCTTGCTCTCTCCAACTCCCTGAAGGGAGGTTGTAGCCAGGTGGGGGTTGGTCTCTTCTGCCAGGCAAGCAGCACCAGAACAAGAGGACACAGTCTCAAGCTGTGCCAGGGGAGGTTTAGGCTGGAGGTGAGGAAGAAATTCTTCCCAGCAAGAGAGATTGGCCCTGGGGATGTGCTGCCCAGGGAGGTGGTGGAGTCCCCATCCCTGGAGGTGTTTAGGCAGAGCCTGGCTGAGGCTCTTGGTGCCATGGTTGAGTTGATCAGATGGTGCTGGGTGATAGGTTGCACTTGATGATCTCTGAGGTCTTTTGCAACCCCCCAGACTGAGCAGCCTCTCTGCAGCACCTTTTGGCCCCCACCCCAGCAGCTTCTCTGCCATCCCAAACAGCCTTGGCTGAGCAAGCCAAGAATTTGTCCCAGGAATTTTTATGATCCCAGGAACACAAACAAGAGCCCAGAGCTCTGCTGAGGGTGGGAGTCTGCAGCAGCCACTTCTCCCTCCATGGCCACCCACCAGCTGCCACAGTGGCTGCCAGGTGGAACCAGCCAAGGGCTTGGGGCTCGCTGTGCCACAGAGTCGAGATCCTTCTGCAGGACCTTCCCTTCTCCTCCCCCTGCTCTGTCACAGGAACCCCACTGCCTTCTCCAAGCCTCCCACCACTCCCTGACCCCACACCCCTGGGTGGCAGGGGGGTTCTGAGAGCAGCTTGGCTCAGCAGCCAGGCTGACAGCACCTTGCTGCTCCTCACTGCTCCCCAAAGACCTTGGAAGGGGGAGAAGAATGCACAGAGCAAAGCCCTGCAGGGCTGGGGGACAGTGAATGGTGAGAGCCTGAACCACAGGGTGAGGGATCATAGAATCATAGAATCAATAAGGTTGGAAAAGACCTCAGAGATCATCAAGTCCAACCTGTCACCCAACACCCAACACCTCCTGACAACTAAACCCTGGCTCCAAGTGCCACATCCAGTCCCCTCTTGAACACCTCCAGGGATGGGGACTCCACCACCTCCCTGGGCAGCACATTCCCATGGCCAATCTCTCTTGCTGGGAAGAACTTTCTCCTCACCTCCAGCCTAAACCTCCCCTGGCACAGCTTGAGACTGTGTCCTCTTGTTCTGGTGCTGCTTGCCTGGGAGAAGAGACCAACCCCCACCTGGCTACAACCTCCCTTCAGGGAGTTGGAGAGAGCAAGAAGGTCTCCCCTGAGCCTCCTCCTCTCCAGGCTAAGCAACCCCAGCTCCCTCAGCCTCTCCTCACAGGGCTGTGCTCCAGACCCCTCCCCAGCTTTCTTGCCCTTCTCTGGACACCTTCCAGCAGCTCAACATCTTTCCTAACCTGAGGAGCCCAGAACTGGACACAGCAGAGCTTCTGCAGGGCTTGGCTCCAGCCCTCCACCCAGCCAAGTGAGCTCAGCTGTGCTTGCTGTATCTCTCAGGAAGGAGACTCCAGAGGTGTGACCAACACCAGGGTGAACACCACCGCGGGGGACTGCAGTGCAGCCCCTCTGAGGTTTCCTAGGACTCTGCCTGGGACACCTCTCAAGGTTGCCCCCCAGATGTAGCTCTTCAGCAGCAAAATGTGAAGTGCTGCAGCAGCATCTGCAGGGGGCTACAGGAAAGCTGGGGAGGGACTTCTGAGGGTGTCAGGGAGGGATAGGACTGGGGGGGATGGAGCAGAACTAGAAGTGAGGAGATTCAGATTGGATGTGAGGAAGAAGTTGTTCCCCATGAGGGTGGTGAGAGCCTGGCACAGGTTGCCCAGGGAGGTGGTGGAAGCCCTGGAGGCTTTTGGGATGTAGCACCCCATAGGACCTGGTGGAAAGGATGATTTTGGGGTGTAGGATCCCTCAGGACCTTGTGGAAGGGATGGGTTTGGGGGTGTAGGATCCCTGAGGAACCTTGTGGAAGGGATGGGTTTGGGGGTGTAGGATCCCTGAGGACCTTGTGGAAGGGGAGGGTTTGGGGGTGTAGGATCCCTGAGGAACCTTGTGGAAGGGGAGGGTTTGGGGGTGTAGGATCCCTCAGGACCTTGTGGAAGGGTTGGGTTTGGGGGTGTAGGATCCCTGAGGACCTTGTGGAAGGGTTGGGTTTGGGGGTGTAGGATCCCTGAGGACCTTGTGGAAGCCCTGGAGGTGTTTGCAGCCAGGCTGGATGTGGCTGTGAGCAACCTGCTGTAGTGTGAGGTGCCCAGGGCAGGGGGCTTGGAACTGGCTGATCCTTGAGGTCCCTTCCAGGGGACATTCCACAGGACCATTCCCTGATTCCATAACCCAGTGCTGAACCTTGGAGACCCTTGGCACAGCCCTGGCCCAGACAGCTCCTCCCAGCCCTCCGCGCGTGGACCTTGCCGAGCTCCCCGCGCCAGCCCCAGCCAGGGCTGGAGGGGTACCCGGCTGCCCCCCTCTATCTGACCGCCCTGTGCCCCCCTCCCCCTCAGGTCCCTCTGGAGGACCACGTCATCTACTCAGGCAACATCTTCCAGTACATCGAGGAGAACAAGAAGTGGAGGAACCGCTTCTGCGTGGTGCCGCACAACTACGGCCTGGTGCTCTACGAGAACAAGCTGGTGAGGGGCATCCCCCGCCCGGGGTGGGCACAGCCCCCGAGCCTGTGGGGCTGTGGCCGTGCCCCCCACCCCGCTGCCATGCCCCTCTCTTTCCGCCCAGGCCTACGAGCGGGACCTGCCCCCCCGGGTGCTGGTCAACAGCGCCGGCTACAAGGTCCTGACCTCCGTGGAGCAGTACCTGGAGCTGGTGAACAGCAGCCTGCCTGGTGAGTGCTGCTGCTGCTGCCTCTGGGCTGGAGAGGGAGGCTCCTGGGCACCTGCACCCCGCTGCTGCTTGGGCAAGCCCTTGGCTGGGGGGGGACACCTTTGGGAATGGGTGATTCCAGGATGTGGGCATCCACGGACACCTTCTGAAAGAGGTGGGGTTGGGGTGCAGCATCCCTGAGGGCCTTTGGAAGGGGAAGGTTTGGGGTGTAGCATCCCATAGGACCTGGTGGAAAGGATGATTTTGGGGTGTAGGATCCCCAAGGACTTTTGGAAGGGGAAGGTTTGGGGTGTAGGATCCCATAGGACCTGGTGGAAAGGATGCTTTTGGGGTGTAGCATCACCAGGGACCTTTGGAAGGGGAAGGTTTGGGGTGCAGCATCCCATAGGACCTGGTGGAAAGGATGATTTTGGGGTGTAGGATCCCCAAGGACCTTTGGAAGGGGAAGGTTTGGGGTGCAGCATCCCATAGGACCTGGTGGAAAGGATGATTTTGGGGTGTAGGATCCCCAAGGACCTTTGGAAGGGGAAGGTTTGGGGTGCAGCATCCCATAGGACCTGGTGGAAAGGATGATTTTGGGGTGTAGGATCCACAAGGACTTTTGGAAGGGGAAGGTTTGGGGTGTAGCATCCCCAAGGACCTTTGGAAGAGGAAGGTTTGGGGTGCAGCATCCCCAAGGACCTTTGGAAGAGGAGGGTTTGGGGTGTAGGATCCCATAGGACCTGGTGGAAAGGATGATTTTGGGGTGTAGGATCCACAAGGACTTTTGGAAGGGGAAGGTTTGGGGGTGTAGGATCCACAAGGACTTTTGGAAGGGGAAGGTTTGGGGTGCAGCATCCCCAAGGACCTTTGGAAGAGGAAGGTTTGGGGTGCAGCATCCCCAAGGATTGTTGGAAGGTGAAGGTTTGGGGGTGTAGGATCCCTGAGGACTTTTGGAAGGAGAAGGTTTGGGGTGTAGCATCCCCAAGGACCTTTGGAAGGGGAAGGTTTGGGGTGTAGGATCCCATAGGACCTGGTGGAAAGGATGCTTTTGGGGTGTAGCATCACCAAGGACCTTTGGAAGGGGAAGGTTTGGGGTGCAGCATCCCCAAGGACTGTTGGAAGGGGAAGGTTTGGAGTGTAGAATCCCCAAGGACTTTTGGAAGGGGAAGGTTTGGGGTGTAGGATCCCATAGGACCTGGTGGAAAGGATGCTTTTGGGGTGTAGGATCCCTAAGGACCTTGTGGAAGGGATGGGTTTGGGGGTGTAGGATCCCTGAGCACCTTTGGAAGGAGAAGGTTTGGGGTGTAGGATCCCTGAGGACCTTGTGGAAGGGTTGGGTTTGAGGTGCAGCATCTGCAGCCCGGAGCAGAGAAGGCTCCAGGATGGACTTTTGTCTGCCAGGGCGGTGAGAGCCTGGCCCAGGCTGCCCAGAGGGGTGGGAGCTGCCCCATGCCTGCAACCATTCCAGGTCAGCTTGTTTGGGGCCCTGGTTGCAGATGGCCCTGCTGACTGCAGGGGGCTTGGGGTGGATGCCTTTGAAGGGTCCCTTCCCACCCAAAGCATCCCATGAGTCCCTCAGTGCAAGGCCGAGGGCAGGAGCCGCGGGGTCTGTGCCCCCCTGTGCCGGTGCCGCTGGGCACCCTCCGCGCCGCACCATCGCCATCCTGCCCCCTCTGCTCCTCTCAGCAGCTTTCCCCTTCCCACAGGTGTGACCCCCAAGTCGGGGCAGTCTCCCATCCTGAAGTGCCCCACGGATTTCCCCCTGATCCTCTGGCACCCCTATGCCAGGCACTACTACTGCTGCGTGATGACCGGCAAGGAGCAGCAGCGCTGGCGAGCGGTGTTCCAGGACTGCGTGCGGCACTGCAACGACGGTGAGGGGGCAGGGGGCACACACAGAGCACAGCCAGCCAGCTTGGGAGAGGCCTCAGAGAGCAGCAAGTCCAACCCAGCACCCAACACCGGCTGATCAACCAAACCATGGCACCAAGTGCCTCAGCCAGGCTCTTCCTAAACACCTCCAGGGATGGGGACTCCACCACCTCCCTGGGCAGCACATCCCCAGGGCCAGTCTCTCTTGCTGGGAAGAATTTCTTCCTCACCTCCAGCCTAAACCTCCCCTGGCACAGCTTCAGACTGTGTCCTCTTGTTCTGCTGCTGGTTGACTGGGAGAAGAGACCAACCCCCACCTGGCTACAACCTCCCTGCAGGGAGTTGCAGAGAGCAAGAAGGTCTCCCCTGAGCCTCCTCTTCTGCAGGCTAAGCAACCCCAGCTCCCTCAGCCTCTCCTCACAGGGCTGTGCTCCAGACCCCTCCCCAGCTTTCTTGCCCTTCTCTGGACACCTTCAAGTCTCTCAATGTCCTTCTTAAACTGAGGAGCCCAGAACTGGACACAGGACTCCAGGTGTGGCCTGAGCAGTGCTGAGCACAGGGCACAAGGACTTCCCTGCTCCTGCTGGCCACACTGTTCCTGATGCAGGCCAGGATGCCATTGGCCTTCTTGGCCCCTTGGGCACACTGCTGGCTCATGTTCAGCTGCTGCCAACCATTACCCCCAGGTCCCTCTGTGCCTGGCCTCTCCACACACAGGCTTTGCCCTGGGGCTTGGGGGCCTCCTGCTCCAGACAGGGTGGTGTTGGGACCAGCTGAAGGGTCTGGAGAAGAGGGCTGGTGAGGAGCAGCTGAGGGAGCTGGGGGTGTTTAGTCTGGGGAAAAGGAGGCACAGGGGAGACCTCATTGCTCCCTGGAAGGAGGCTGGAACCAAGTGGGGGTCAGCCTCCCCTCCCAAGGAACAAGTGACAGGACAAGAGGAAATGGCCTGAAGTTGCCCCAGGGAATGTTTAGGTTGGACATGAGGAAGAATTTCTTCCCCAGAAGGGTTGTCAAGGCCTGTCCCAGGCTGCCCAGAGCAGTGGTGGAGTCCCCATCCCTGGAGGGGTTTCAGAGCCCTGTGGATGTGGTGCTGAGGGAGCTGGTCTGGTGGTGACCTGGCAGTGCTGGGTGCTGTTGGACTCAGTGATCTTAAAGATCTCTTCCAAGCCAAACAATTCTGTGATTCCCTGACCCTGCAGCAGTGGGGTTGGGCCAAAGGGTTTGGTTTGGAGACCAAGAGCAGGAATTGTCTGGGACTTGTTGAGCATCAGGGAGCTTCTCATCCTCTCTCTGTGGGAGGCTGGGGAGAGGGAGGCATCCAGCCCCCCTGGGACATCCCTGGGCCTGGCTCCATCCCAGTGCCTATAAGGACCCTTAAAGCCTTCAGCAGGCCAGGCAGCACTTGCAGGAGCCAGCCCAGAGCCTGACTCAGGAGGCAGCCCTGATGCCTATTTTCCACCTTGAGGTAGTAAATATTTGGTCATCAGAGCCACCCAAACCCCAAACCCCAGCAGCCTGCTCCATGCCCTGTGGGCTGTGGTGAGCAAGGGCAGCAGAGGCTGCAGGCAGAGGGCTGCAGGGTGGGTAGGGGCTGGGGTGGAGCAGGTCCTGCCTCCCACATCAGCCACACTCTGGCAGGAAAACACAACTTTCCTGCTTGGCTGTGGCCTGTGTGCTCTGGGCTGAGCCCCAAGTCCTGGTGGTGCCTTGGATGGTGAGAGGTTTCCTAGGGAGGGAGGGGCCAGCACTGAACCCTCCTCAAAACTGGGGCTTTTAGTGGGCAAAGGGTGATGCTGCCTGCTTTGGAAGCACCTCTTGCTCCACTCCTGGGAGCTCCCTGCAGCTCCAGTTTTGCTGGAGCTGCTGTTTGGGGAGGGGAGTGCTGGGGCTGGACTTGCAGCCTGGGTTTCGGTGAGGCTTGCCATCCTCCCATGGTGGATTCCCTCTGCTGGAAGCTTTGATATTCTCCTCCTCCCTTCTGGAGGGAAAGCACAGCCAGGGGGGTGGCTGAGCTCCTGGGGCTGTCCCCACAGCCCTGGGCTGCTTTACAGGGTGTCTGGGCACAGAGGAGCCTCCAGCTGCTCATCCCTGGGGCTGCTGCTGCAGTGTTCAGCACCCCAAGCTTCCCCTGTGCTTGCTGCCTGGACCCACCACGAGCAAACCCAGCTCCTGGTGAAAGAGATGATGATAGAATGCATCAGGTTGGAAGGGAGCCTTGAAGGTCATCCTGTCCAACCCCCCCTGCAGTGAGCAGGGACATCCAGATGTTCTTTAAGCTCCCTTCCAACCCAAACCATTCTATGCTTCTGTGATCTGTAGCTACAGCAGGGTTGCTGAGGGCCCCATCAAGCCTGACCTTGAGTATCTCCAGGGTTGGGGCTTCCACCACCTCCCTGGGCAACCTGTTCCAGTGTTCCACCACCCTCATTGTGCAGAACTTCCTCCTGATGTCCAGCCTGGATCTCCCCTGCTCCAGTTTCAAAGCACTGCTCCTTGTCCTGCTGCCACAAGGCCTCCTCAGCAGTCCCTCCCCAGCTTCCTTGTGGGTCCCCTTCAGATAGTGAACTGCAGCCACAAGGTCTCCCTGGAACCTTCTCTTCTCCAGGCTGAACAGCCCCAACTCTCCCAGGCTGGCCTGACAGGAGATCTCTCCTACCAGAAAAGCCAATTTCTGGCTGCTGAGTGGGAGGGAGGAGGATGGAAGCTCAGCACCATCCCCACTGCCAGCCAGAGCTGTGCCATTAAATCCTCTCCCCCTCATGACAAGACCTCCCTGGGGTGGGCAGTGGCACAGGGGAGGCTCAGTGCTGGAGGGGGCTTGGTTTCTGGGTTTCTACAACCCAGACCCCAGTGTGTGATGCTTTTTCCCTTCCTGGCACCATTCTACCCTCATGGCTCCTATGAGTTCCAAGCCTGTGTTTCAGATGCCAGAAAGGTTGAGGGAGAGGATTCTCCCCCTCTGCTCTGCTCTTTTCTGCTCTACTCTGCACTGCTCTGCTCTGCTCTGCACTGCTCTGCTCTGCACTGCTCTGCTCTGCTCTGCTGAGACCACAGCTGGAGCTCTGTGCCCAGTTCTGGAGCCTCTGTTCCAGGAAGGATCTGGAGGTGCTGGAAGGTGTCCAGAGCAGGGCCACGAGGATGAGCAGAGAGCTGGAGCTGCTCTCCTGTGAGGACAGACTGAAGGGGTTGGGGCTGTTCAGTCTGGAGAAGAGAAGGCTCCAAGGAGACCTAATTGTGGCCTTCCAGGATCTGAAGGGGGCTCCAAGAAAGCTGGGAAGGGACTTTTGAGGGTGTCAGGGAGTGATAGAACTGGGGGGGATGGAGCAAAACTAGAAATGGGGAGATTGAGATTGGATGTGAGGAAGAAGTTGTTCCCCATGAGGGTGGTGAGAGCCTGGCACAGGCTGCCCAGGGAGGTGGTGGAAGCCTCATCCCTGGAGGTGTTTGCAGCCAGGCTGGAGGTGGCTGTGAGCAACCTGCTGTAGTGTGAGGTGTCCCTGGCCATGGCAGGGGGGTTGGATGTGGCTGAGCCTTGAGGTCCCTTCCAGCCCTGACAATTCTGATTCTAAACCTCTGTTGTTGGTAGCCAGCAATTTAGTTATTTATTTATCTCCCCACTCCCTCTAAATTAGAGACTCTGTTTCTGCCTCTGCTTGTGCTCAGTGTGGGAATTTTCCCCAGCCTTTTGCAGGCTCTGTTTTGTTGACAGCAGCTCTGCTCTGAGATGGTGCAATTGCCTTCCTCACACGGGAGGTGCCCAGCCTTGAGTGCCCCCAGCTGCTCCCAGACCATGCCTAGAACAGAATAGAATAGCATAGAATAGCATAGAATAGCATAGAATAGAATAGAATAGAATAGAATAGAATAGAATAGAATTAACCAGCTTGGAAGAGACCTCAGAGATCATCAAGTCCAACCTATCACCCAACACCAGCTGATCAACTCAACCATGGCACCAAGTGCCTCAGCCAGGCTCTTCCTAAACACCTCCAGGTCTGGGGACTCCACCACCTCCCTGGGCAGCACATCCCAATGGCCAATCTCTCTTTCTATGAAGAATTTCTTCCTAACCTCCAGCTTAAACCTCCCCTGGCACAGCTTGAGACTGTGTCCTCTTGTTCTGGTGCTGCTTGCCTGGGAGAAGAGACCAGCCCCCACCTGGCTACAACCTCCCTTCAGGGAGTTGGAGAGAGCAAGAAGGTCTCCCCTGAGCCTCCTCTTCTCCAGGCTAAGCAGCCCCAGCTCCCTCAGCCTCTCCTCACAGGGCTGTGCTCCAGACCCCTCCCCAGCTTTCTTGCCCTTCTCTGGACACCTTCCAGCATCTCAACATCTTTCCTAACCTGAGGAGCCCAGAACTGGACACAGGACTCAAGGTGTGGCCTGAGCAGTGCTGAGCACAGGGCAGGATGAGCTCCCTGCTCCTGCTGGCCACACTCTTCCTGCTGCAGGCCAGGATGCCCTTGGCCTTCTTGGCCCCCTGGGCACACTGCTGTGTGCCCAGAACTGGACAGCAGCCCCAACCTGGCTGCAACCTCCCTTCACAGCCCTGCCCTGCCTGCTGGCACCCCTCTGGCTGTTGCCCCTCCTTGTGGGCAGGCTGCTCCATTCCTGAGGAGCAATATCTTTCCTGGAAGGGATGCTCAGGCTTTGGGGCAGGCTGCCCAGGGAGGCTGGGCAATCCCCATCCCTGGAGGTGTCCAAGCCATGTGGGGGGCATGCTTTAGTGGCCAGGGTGGTGTAGGGCTGCTGGTTGGACTTGGGTGATCCTGGAGGGCTTCTCCAACCCAAACAATTCTGTCACTGGGTCTATTTAGCTGTGCAGAAAGCAGCTCCAAACTCAACATTTCTCCTTCAGTTGCATTCCCTTGGCAAGAGGAAACTATCCTGTGCCATGAGCAGGGTGGGCTTGGAGGAGGTCAGGATGTAGCATCAGGGATGCTCCACCACCCCAGGAGGCTTTCCAGGGTGGGGGTCAGGCCTGGGTGGTTCCTTCCCACCCCCCCACAAGACAAGCTCAGCTCAGTGCTTATTTACAGTCCTACAGCCATGGTTTGGGTTGGAAGGAACCTTTCAAGCTCATCCAGTCCAACCCCCCTGCAGCCAGCAGGGACAGCTGCAGCTACAGCAGGCTGCTCAGAGCCCCAAACCATCTCACCTGGGATGGTTGCAGGCATGGGGCAGCTCCCACCTCTCTGGGCAGCCTGGGACAGGCTCTCATCATCCTCAGAGTAAATTTCTTCTCTCCAGTCTGAATCTCCCTCTTTTAGCTTCAAACCATCCTCCCTTGTCCTGTCACAACAGGCCCTGAGAGCAAGTCTGTCCCCAGCTCTCTGCTCAGCCCTTGAAGCACTGCAAGGCCACCAGGAGGTCTGCCTGCAGCCTTCTCTTCTCCAGGCTGAGCAACCCCAGCTCTCCCAGCCTGGCCTCACAGCAGAGGGGCTCCAGCCTCTGATCATTAGCAGTATGTTAAGGAGGCAAACTCCTGACCTTTGCCTGGTGGTTTCTTGCATCGAGCTCAGCCTGCTGGTCCCTGGGCAGGGGGCAGGGCTGGGGCCAAGCCCCTGCAGCTGGAGCCCACTGCTCCCTTGGGCTCAGCCAGGGCTGAGTGACCCCTGGGCAGATCCAGATGGCTTCTCCTGGGGCATGGTTTGGAGGATGAGGTTTGGCTGCAGCAGCTCTGGTAGGGAGCCTATACCAGGCTGTCCCACCTGGGAGGTGATGCTGAGCTGCAGGGAGCTGGGGATGGCTCAGCAGCAGCCCCTTGACAGCTCAGCTGTGCTCTGGCTCCCACTGAGCACTGAGAAAGGCTCAGACTTGACTTTCTCAGCGGTTTTTTTTCTCCCTTTCACATTAAGCTGCCCCTTAGGCAAAGCTGCTTAGGCCTGGAGTTAACTGTAATCATCTTAGAAAAATCCCTGTGCTGGAATAGATCTGCTCAGCACCCCAGGCTGGGCCCTGGGAAGGGAGCAACCACCCCTGGCTGTCTGTCCCCAGCCTGCTGGGTGGCCCAGGAATGCTCTCTGGAAGCCTCTGAGCTGGGTGGCTCCGCTGGGAGCACCCTGGGTCACAGGGCCACCCTGATCTCTGGTCCCATTCTGCTTCCCTCCTGCCAAGGATCCAGCCATAGGGAGGGGATTTGGGGTGCTGGGAGAGTGCACTCCCAGGAGTGGTTCTCTCTGGCTGGGAGGCACCTCCACAGCTGGAGCCCAGACAGGCTGGGACAAGGCAGGGACATGCATGGGACATGTGCCAGCAGGCTCCTGGGCTGTCCTGCCTGTCCCCTGCCCCCACCTCCTCCTCCTGTCTCCCTGTGAGATGTGACTGCAGGCTTCCAGCACCCTGCTCCTCCTCCTGGTGGGTGCCAGAGGAGGGCAGGGGCGATGTGAGCTGTGAGCTGTGCTGTGGTGACCTCCTGGGCACAGCCAAACAGCTGCAGCCCAGCCTGCCTCCTGCGGGGAGGGCTCAGGGATGGGGCCCTGACTCACACTGTCTTGGCTGCCTTCCTCTTCTTCCCCAGCTGCACCACTCCCTGCAGCCCTCCTCTTCCTCCTGCCTCCACCCCAGCTGCCCCATTCTGCTGTGCTCTGGGGGTCTCTTTCAGTGTTGGGGGTCACTGAGCCCCCAGACTGCTGAGCCCCTGCTCCTGCCGCGCTGTTGAGGTTCCCCAGGCCCCTGGGTCCCCAGGCCCCACCAGGGCTTGCTGAGTCTCCCATCCTGCTGTGCCATCTGGGCTCCCCAGGTCTCTGAGTCCCCATGCATTGCTGGGGCTCCCTGAGCCCTCCATCCTGCTGAGCCCCTGCTCCTGCTGTGCTGTGTGTGCACCACCAGGGCTTGCTGAGTCTCCCATCCTGCTGTGCCATCTGGGCTCCCCAGGCACTGCTGGGGGCCCTCCATCCTGCTGAGCCCCTGCTCCTGGGTGCCTCCCTGTCCTTGGAGAGGATCAGTCTGTGGGCAGAGTGGGAACCCCCCAGCCCAGGCACGGGTGTGGCTGGGATGCTGCTGCCCCCAGCAGCTTGGGGGGGGATCCCCAGTCCCGGCGACAGCCCTGGGCTCCAGGCATGGCGCCAAGGGTGTGGGGGCACACGAGGCAAGGGTCGTGAAGGTGGGCTGGGGATGCTGCAAGGAGCTTGGCTGCCCCTGGCTGACCATGCTGGGCTGCTCACTCATCCCCCAACCCATCCCTTCCCCAGGGATCTCCGAGGAGTCCCGAGTGGAGGCTCCAGCCTTCACGGACGCCGTCCGCATGTACCGGCAGGCGAAGGAGCAGTTCGGCACCTGGGACATGCTGTGTGGCAACCAGACCCAGGTCAGGAGCTGGCCTCCCCCTGGCAGAGCTGGGGGGTGAGGGGTGGGGCTGCAGGCTGGGCAGGGTCACCAAAGCCTCTTGCCTTCCTTGGCAGGTGCTGAGCAACCTGGTGATGGAGGAGCTGCTCCCCGAGCTGAGGAGCACCATCGGCCCCCGGCTGAAGGGCAAGGCCCAGGAGCGCCAGCGGACCTGGATCCAGGTGTGGGGCTGGGGGCGCTGGGAGAGGGGGGTCATGGGCTCCTGCTGCCCCTGCCTGCACTGCCTCTGCTTTTGGTGTGAGGCTGCACTGAGGCTGCCTTTCCATGCCAGGCTCGGTGCCCACCAGCTTCCCTGGCGGCTTCGCTCCCCCTCCTGGCCCCTGCAGAAGGATCACAGAGTCAGACAGATCAGAGAACCACCTGGCTTGGAATGGAGCTTCCAAATTAGCAAGCCCAACCATTATCTACCTCTGCCAGGGCCACCACTGCACCAGATCTAGACTGCTTTTAAACCCCTCCAGGGATGGGGATTCAACCACTGCCCTGGGCAGCCTGTCCCAGTCTTGGGAACCCTTTTGGTACAGAAGTTTTACCTCATCTCCAACCTAAACCTCCTCTGGGGCCACTCAAGGCCATTGCCTCTTGTCCTGTCAGTTGTGACTTGTGAGAAGGGACCAACAACCACCTCTCTACAACCTCCCTTTGAGCAGCTGTAGAGAGCAATGAGGTCTCCCCTCAGCCTCCTTCTCTCCAGGCTGCACACCCCCAGCTCCCTCAGCTGCTCCTCCCCACCTCTGTTCTCCAGACCCTGCAGTTTTGCTGCCCCTCTCTGGACCTGCTCCAGCAGCTCAATGTCCTTGCAGTGAGTGGCCCAAAAGTGACTGCAGCACTCAAGGTGTGGCCTCACCAGTGCTGAGCACAGGCTCACAATCACCCCTCTGCTCCTGCTGCCCACACCATGGCTGGTCCAGGCCAGGGTGCTCTTGGGCACACTCTGGCTCATCTCCAGCCAGCTGTTGATCAACACCCCCAGGACCCTTTCTGCAAGCAGCTCTCCTTCTTCTGCACTTTGGCTTTTCCAAGCTCCCTGCCATGCCCCCTGGAGCAGCCCTGCCCAGCCCTGCCTGCACTGCTTGGTCCCTGGGGCCAGGAACACAAAGAGGAGGAAGCCCAGCCCTGGAGCAGAGCCCATCCTGGCTATATTTAGTGAGCCATTTTTAGAGCAGCACAGGCTAAATCCAGCCCCAGCCCTTGTGAAACACTGAGGGCTCCTCAAAGCTGCCTGTGAAACCTCCAGGCCGAGGGCTGGTCACCACCAGGCTCCTCACATGCCCCTGGAGCAGCCCAGACCCACACTAATGCTGCCTTTGCAGGAGCTCCAGGCCTAGCTGCACAGCTGGGAGCCCAAGGCAAGGGGCAGGGAGGTGTCTCTGCCTCCTGCCAGCCCCCAGACCCTGGTGCTTGGCTGCACAGCGAGTGCAAGGCCACAGCCAGGGGCTCCATCCTGCTCTGGGGCTGGGTCCTGAGACTCCAGGCAGGGTGAGCAGGACAGGGCACAGCTTTCAAATAGGGTCAGGAGCTCCCCTGCCCAGACTTCCAGGCCCCAAATCACCAGCATCCCCAGACCACCAGCATCCCCAGACCAGCATCCCCAGACCACCAGCGTCCCCAGACCAGCATCCCCAGACCACCAGCGTCCCCAGAGCAGCATCCCCAGAGCAGCATCCCCAGACCAGCATCCCCAGACCACCAGCATCCCCAGACCAGCAGCATCCCCAGACCACCATCCCCAGACCAGCAGCATCCCCAGACCACCATCCCCAGACCAGCAGCGTCCCCAGAGCAGCATCCCCAGAGCAGCATCCCCAGACCACCAGCATCCCCAGACCACCAGCGTCCCCAGACGACCAGCATCCCCAGACCAGCATCCCCAGGCCACCATCCCCAGACCACCACTACCCCTAGACCAGCATCCCCAGACCAGCATCCCCAGACCACCACTACCCCTAGACCAGCATCCCCAGACCAGCATCCCCAGACCAGCATCCCCAGACCACCACTACCCCTAGACCAGCATCCCCAGACCAGCATCCCCAGACCACCAGCATCCCCAGACCACCACCATCCCCAGACCAGCATCCCCAGACCACCACCTGGTCAGTGCAGGAGGTGCTGGCTAGTGCAGGAGGTGCTGGTGAGTGCAGGAGGTGCTGGCTAGTGCAGGAGGTGCTGGGAGCAGCTGACCAGCCCAGCTCTCTGTCTGCAGATCTCAGATGCTGTCTACAGGATGGTCTATGAGCAGACCAAGGCCCAGTACGAGGCGGTGCTGGCCAAGTGTGAGCAGGAGAGGCCGCGGATGGAGAGCATCATCCGCACGGACATGGACCAGATCATCACTTCCAAGGAGCACCTGGCCAGCAAGATCCGAGGTACAGCCCTGGGGCAGACCACCTGGGCATGGCTGAGTGTAGCTGGGGCTGTCACCACTCCTGGGGTGCCACCACCACCCAGCTGGGGCTGTCACCAGCTCCTGGGGTGCCACCACCACCCAGCTGAGGCCATGACCAGCTCCTGGGGTGCCACCACCACCCAGCTGGGGCTATCACCAGCTCCTGGGGTGCCACCACCACCACCCAGCTGGGGCTGTCACCAGCTCCTGGGGTGCCACCACCACCACCCAGCTGGGGCTGTCACCAGCTCCTGGGGTGCCACCACCACCACCCAGCTGGGGCTGTCACCAGCTCCTGGGGTGCCACCACCACCACCCAGCTGGGGCTGTCACCAGCTCCTGGGGTGCCACCACCACCCAGCTGGGGCTGTGACCAGCTCCTGGGGTGCCACCACCACCACCCAGCTGGGGCTGTCAACAGCTCCTGGGGTGCCACCACCACCCAGCTGGGGCTGTGACCAGCTCCTGGGGTGCCACCCCTACTGCTTCACCCAGCTGTGGCTGTTCTTGGGGTGCAGCATGGCTCCTGCCAGCATGGCCTGGATCCCTTAGGGAGACCTTCCTGTGGCCTTCCAGGGTCTGAAGGGGGCTACAGGAAATCTGGGGAGGGACTTTGGAGGGTGTCAGGGAGGGATAGGACTCGGGGGGAGGGAACAAAACCAGAAATGGGGAGATTGAGATTGGATGTGAGGAAGAAGTTGTTCCCCAGGAGGGTGGTGAGAGCCTGGCACAGGTTGCCCAGGGAGGTGGTGGCAGCCTCATGCCTGGAGGTGTTTGCAGCCAGGCTGGATGTGGCTGTGAGCAACCTGCTGTAGTGTGAGGTGTCCCTGCCCATGGCAGGGGGGTTGGAGCTGGCTGAGCCTTGAGGTCCCTTCCAACCCTGACAATTCTCTGCCTCTATGATTCTGTGCCAGCAGCTGCAGTCCTTGCTGGTGTTGGCCCAGGAGGTGGGGGGGAAGGGGGGCAGTGGGACACAGCTGGGTTCAGCACAGACTGAGGGAACCTCTGCAGGAAGCCCTTGTGTTGTCTGGGAGCCTTCTCCTGGAGGGGGCCTGGGGAGAGGGGCAGCTCCCCCTCTTGTGGGTGTGTAATGGGTTGGGGCAAACCCCCCTCCCCACCACGGGCAGAAACAACGACTCAGACACAGGGATTGCAAAAGGGATGGAAAGTTTAGATAGAAAAAGAATTTAAAACCAAACACCAATGAAAGCTTTACAGAGAGCCACAAGCACCGTGACAAAGAGAGAAAAAGTCCCACAACATGCCCAAGAACATCCCAGCCCCACCTGGGAGTACACCCAAACCCCCCCAGGGCTCTTCCCTCCCCCCCCAACCCAGCCTTGGGCCTGGCTCATGCCATTTTACCTAGGCAGCAGCTGGGGACAAAAAGAGGAAGTGAAGACCCCGCATGGGCATTTTATAGGGGAGCAGGGCATTATGGGATTGAAATACCTGGTTTCCTGTGACCACCCCCTGGGCTGGGCACACCCCTTGGGACCTCCCAGGTGTGTTCTGTGCAGTGGCATCCGGGCCAGCACCCAGCCTAAACCACCACAGGGTGGGACTGGGACGTGATTTGAAGTGGTGGAGGGGCGGAGGGGCAGCCTGACCGTGCTTGTCCCCGCTCTGTGCCCAGCACTCATGCTCCCCAAAGCTGAGGTCTGCGTGCGGAACCACGTCCAGCCCTACATCTCCTCCATCCTGGAGGCCCTGATGACCCCCACGAGCCAGGGCTTTGCTGAGGTGAGGGAGGTGTTCTTCAAGGAGGTCACAGACATGAACATGAACATTGTCAACGAAGGTGGCCTGGAGAAGCTGGTGGAGGTGAGAGCTGGTGGTGCCCTTCGCTGCCCGGCGCGCCTGGGGGCGGCAGGGCCGGGGGGGACCCTGGGCTGAGAAAGCAGATGGGGATGGGGCCATGCAGGGTGGCATGTCCCGTCCTGCTGAGCTTAGTCTCATCCCCCAGTACATGGAGAAGCTGTCCCAGCTGGCCTTCCACCCCGTGAAGATGCAGTGCTGCTATGAGAAGATGGAGCAGCTGAAGCTGGAGGGCCTCCAGCAGCGCTTCGACGTCTCCAGCACGTCTGTCTTCAAGCAGAGGGCCCAGATCCACATGAGACAGGTGGGGAGCAAGCTTCTCCTGTGCCCCCCCGGGCTGAGAGCAGAGGGCTGGGAAGAGGAGGCAGAGCAGGGAGCCCAGGATGGTCCAACCCAGGCAGGCATTTGTCTGGGATGTCTGTCCTGTCCTTGGCACCCAGCTAAGGGGGTGTGGTGGATCCCTGTTGGCCTGGAGCCCCAGCAGGGAGGGGGCTGGTGGGTGGGCAGCAGCATGGGGCAGCCTTCACCCATGGGCTCAGCAGCCAGGCTTGGGTGCCACAGCACAGCTGCCCCTCTGCCGCCAATCCTGTAGGCAGTGGCAAGGCCGGCAGCCCGAATCTGGGGTCTGATGCAGCCAGCCCTGGGGCAGGGGGTGTCAGAGGGGGGCACAGACCGCTTTTGGACACTCCCCCAGCACCCTTGGTCCTCAGGAGCCTGTGAATGCCATGCTGGGATGCTGGGGAGCTCGTCAGCATGCAGGCTCACCCTGACGTCCCTGCTGGCTGCAGGGGGGGTGGGGTGGGACTGGATGACCTTCAGAGGTCCCTTCCAGCCCGAAGCAGCCTGCCCTGCCCTGATTCTACGTGGCAGCGCCCCTACAGAGCCCCCTGCCCACCCCTGTGGCTGGTGCCTTCCCCCCCTCTGACCAGCTGCCTCTGCTGACAGCAAATGGACGACGCAGTGTACACCTTCGAGACGCTGCTGCACCAGGAGCTGGGCAAGCTGCAGGGCAAGGAGGAGCTCTGCAAATCCATCCAGCGCATCCTCGAGAGGGTGCTCAAGGTGAGCCCTGCTGCCCTGCCGCCTCCAGCAGCCGAGCAAGAGGCCAGGAGGCTCCCTTCTGACTGCCAGTGTTCCCTGGGGAAATGCTCTGTTGTGCTGAGAGGCCACAGCTGGAATACTTGGTTGGACTCCATGATCCCAAAGGACTCTTCCACCCTGGTCTATTCTATTCTATTCTATTCTATTCTATTCTATTCTATTCTATTCTATTCTATTCTATTCTATTCTATTCTATTCTATTCCATCCCATCCCATTCTATCCTATCCTATCCTATCCTATCCTATCCTATCCTATCCTATCCTATCCTATCCTATCCTATCCTATCCTATCCTATCTTATTCTATTCTACTCTATTCCATCCCATCCCTTCCCTTCCCATCCCATCCTATCCCATCCTATTCTATTCTATTCTATTCTATTCTATTCTATTCTATTCTATTCTATTCTATTCTATTCTATTCTATTCTATTCTATCCTATCCTATCCTATCCTATCCTATCCTATCCTATCCTATCCTATCCTATCCTATCCTATCCTATCTTATCCTATATCCTATCCTATCCTACTTTGTCCAGTTCAGGCCTCTCCAGTTCAGGGAGGAGAGAGAACTGGCTGGAGAGGGTACAGCAAAGTGCTACAAAGATGATGAGGGGACTGGAACAGCTCTCTGGCGAAGAAGTGTTGGGACCCATCCTGGTCAATATCTTTATCGATGGTCTGGATGAGGGCATTGAGTCCATCATCAGTACATTTGCAGATGACATCAAGTTTGGGGCAGGAGTTGATCTGTTAGAGGGTAGGAGAGCTCTGCAGAGGGACCTTGCAAGGCTGGACAGATGGGCAGAGTCCAAGGGCAGGAGATTGAACACATCCAAGTGCCGGGTTCTGCACATTGGCCACAACAACCCCAGGCAGTGCTACAGGCTGGGGTCAGAGTGGCTGAGAGCAGCCAGGCAGAGAGGGACCTGGGGGTGCTGGTTGATGGTAGGCTCAACATGAGCCTGCAGTGTGCCCAGGCAGCCAAGAAGGCCAATGGCATCCTGGCCTGCATCAGGAACAGTGTGGCCAGCAGGAGCAGGGAAGTCCTTGTGCCCTGTGCTCAGTACTGGTTAGGTCACACCTTGAGTCCTGTGTCAAGTTCTGGGCTCCTCAGTTTAAGAAGGACATTGAGAGGCTTGAAGGTGTCCAGAGGAGGGCAATGAGGCTGGGGAGGGGTCTGGAGCACAGCCCTGTGAGGAGAGGCTGAGGGAGCTGGGATTGCTTAGCCTGGAGAAGAGGAGGCTCAGGGGAGACCTTCTTGCTGTGCATGGGAGGTGGTGGAGTCCCCATCCCTGGCGGTGTTCGAGGAGCCTGTGGCCATGGCACTTTGGGGCCTGGCTCAATAGCCATGGTGGTGTTGGGCTGCCAGTTGGACTTGGTGATCTTAGAGGCCTTTTCCAACCCAAACAGCTCTCTGATTCTATGATCACTGTAAAAGCCACCCAGGTCAAAAGCTGCTCTGCAGGCAGTGGTGGAGGAGCTGGCTCCTGCCTGGCTGGAGGGAAGAGTACAAGGGGCAGAGGGACCTGCCCACACCTGTGCAGATGGGCTGGGGGAGGAGGGGGAGGGCAAACCACAAGGGGTTGGGCAGCAGAGCTGCCACCCCACAGCCCTCATCAGCCTGGGGCTGCCCTCCCTCACCCTGCAGAAGTTCGACTACGACAGCAGCACCGTGCGGAAGAAGTTCTTCAGGGAGGCCCTGCTGCAGATCACCATCCCCTTCCTGCTCAAGAAGCTGGCACCAACCTGCAAGGGGGTAAGAGAGGAGAGTCTGGGGGTGGGGAGGACCTCCTGTCCCTCCCTCCTGGCCCAGCTGGGGCTGAGTGAGCTCTCCCCCGCGGCAGGAGCTGGCCAAGTTTCAGGAGCTGATCTTCGAGGACTTCGCCAGCTTCATCCTGGTGGAGAACACCTACGAGGAGGTCGTGCTCCAGTCAGTGATGAAAGACATCATGCAAGGTAGGCTCCTGGGGGCCAGGGGGCTTGAACCTGCTCAGCTCTGAGCCCTGGGGGGCGCCAGCACCCTGGGGTCAGTGTAAGCCATGCCTGGGCTCAGCAGCAGCTGAAGGGACAATGGTGGCTGCTGGGGACCATAACAGGAGGAAGATGTACCCGTGCAGGGCGCTGGAGGAGGAGGGGGTGACCCTGTGCAGGATACTGAGGGCTGCAGGAGGAGGGGGTGACCCCAAGAAGTATGCTGAGGGCTGTACAAGGAGACATGACCCCATGTGGGGTCCTGGGGACCATAGGAGAAGAGGGATGACCCCAAGCAGGGTGCTGGGAGCTATAGAAGGGGGAGGTGACCCCAAGCAGGGTGCTGGGGGCTGTAGAAGGGGGAGGTGACCCCAAGCAGGGTGCTGGCTGCTGCACCAGTGCTGAGTGGCAGGTGGGATGCCGAACCCTCCGCCCAGCTCCAGACACCTCCCCCTGCCCCCTCCCCCCACGGGCAGGGCTGGGAGCGGTGGCCCGAGGCGGGTGGGCATCGCCCCGTGCCCCCAGCCCATCTGAGAGCCCCGTGGGTGTCCGCAGCTGTGAAGGAGGCGGCGGTGCAGCGCAAGCACAACCTGTACCGGGACAGCATGGTGCTGCACAACAGCGATCCCAACCTCCACCTGCTGGCCGAGGGCCTCCCCATCGACTGGGCCGAGGAGTACAGCGGGCAGCAGGAGCCCGAGCCGGGCAGCGACCGGCGCCGCAGGGCCAAGCAGGTGGTGTCCGTCATCCAGACCGACGAGGGGGTCCTGCCCTACGAGGTGGGCACCCAGGAGCTGCTGCAGCCCAGCTCCCCGCGGCAGCCCGAGGCCGGGGCGCACCCCGGCTGCCCGGACGGGGTGGAGAAGATCCGGGAGGCGCTGGCGGAGGAGAGCCTCGGGGGCGCCGGCGAAGCGGAGGAGCGGCTGAGCAACGGCACCGGCGGCGTGCGGGACGGCGCCAGCACCGCCGGGGAGGTGCCGGTGGCGCCGGGGGCTGTGCCGGGCCGGCTCCCACCGCCAGGGGCCGCCGGCGAGCAGGGCGCAGCGGCGGCGCCCGCGGCTCAAGCCCCACCGGCAGCTGAGGTGCAGCGAGCATCACCCACGCCTGCAGCTGATGTCCCTGCAGGGGCCAGCGTGCAGCATGCTGCACCAGCCCCCGGGCCCACAGCTGATGTCCCTGCAGAGGGCAATGCTGCACCAGCCTCCGGGCCCAGAGCTGATGTCCCTGCAGGGGCCAGCGTGCAGCATGCTGCACCAGCCCCCGGGCCCAGAGCTGATGTCCCTGCAGAGGCCAATGCTGCACCAGCCCCCGGGCCCAGAGCTGATGTCCCTGCAGAGGCCAATGCTGCACCAGCCCCCAGGCCCAGAGCTGATGTCCCAGCAGAGGCCAATGCTGCACCAGCCCCCAGGCCCAGAGCTGATGTCCCAGCAGAGGCCAATGCTGCACCAGCCCCCAAGCCCAGAGCTGATGTCCCAGCAGAGGGCAATGCTGCACCAGCCCCCAAGCCCAGAGCTGATGTCCCTGCAGAGGCCAATGTCCAGCACACCATCCCATCACCCAGACCCAGAGCTGATGTCCCAGCAGAGCCCCAGGTGCCCCCTGCCACACCAGCATCACCCACCCCTGGAGCTGAGCCCCTGTCCCCAGCCCCTGGGCCAGCCTGCCACCAGCCCAGTGACAAGGAGACAGGGGAGGAGGTGTCCTGCCCCAGCAGCCCTGTGCAGCCCAAGGGCACGACAGAGAGCGGTGAGGGGGTGCAGACTGAGTTCTAGCCCCTGGCAGCCCCTGCTGTGGACTGGTCCCGGTGACACCGGGGGCTGGGGTGAGGGCAACAGGACCTGCTGGGGCTGGAGAGTGGCCTGTGGGGAGAGGGAGGGGATGGGAAACACCAAGACCTTATTGCCTGCTCTGGGGGGGGGCTGCTGCTGCCCGAGGCTGCCCACAGCCAAGTGGTCCTGCTGGGTTGGACTGGGGGAGGCCCCCGGCCCGGCACGGGGCACCCCCTGCACTCTGCTCTGTCCTTCTGCCTTATTTTCTTCTTTCCTCCTGAGGAGCTGCTTTATCTGTCCCCCCTCACCCCCAACACTCGTGCTGGGGGCTGCTGGGGGGGCTGGCACTGCCCCCAGTGTGAATGAGTGTGTGGGGTACTGCCAGAGGATCACACTCCCCCCGCCCCAACCCTATCCAGGGGCTTCCTGGGAGCCTGCCCATCATCAACCCACCCAGATGGCCCCAGGAGTGCCAGTGGATGGAAGAGGTGATGGTGGCCAGGGGCATGGCAGGGAGACAGCAATGCTGGGGGCCCTGAGCTGCTGCTGGCGGGGAGGGAGCTGGGGCAGGTGTGGGCTGGTGGCACCCAACATGGGCTCACGGCACCCAAAGTGAGCTTACTGCACCCAGGCTGGACTCATGGCACCAGGCTGGGCTCCAGCACCCACACTGGGCTCATGGCACACAAACTGGGCTACAGCACCCAGACTGGGCTCATGGCACACAAACTGGGCTCCCTGCACTGGACTGGGCTCCCAGCACCCACACTGGGCTCCCAGCACTGGATTGGGCTCGCAGCAGCTAAACTGGGCTCAGGACACCCATACTGGGCTCAGGACACCCATACTGGGCTCAGGACACCCATACTGGGCTCAGCCACCCTGCCCTGGGGTTCTCCTGGAAGCCTCTGAAGTTCAGACTGAGCACATGGAGAGGAAGGTGGCACTGCAGTGCCTCCAGCCTTGCCTGGCAGGACTGGGCTGCCCCTGGGCTCGGGCTGGCCCTGCAGTGGAGGGTCCCCAGCTCCTGCCCCCAGGCCCCCTCCAGCACCACGCAGGGATGGCTCCCTGGCTCCTGGGCTTTGCAGCTTGTGGTCCCTGTGGTGATGGTGGAGCCAGGAGCTGCTGCCCTTGCAGAGGGCTGCTGGTGCCCTTGCAGAGGGCTGCTGCTGCCCTTGCAGAGGGCTGCTGCTGCCCTTGCAGAGGACTGCTGCTGCCCTTGCAGAGGCCTACTGCTGCCCTTGCAGAGGACTGCTGCTGCCCTTGCAGAGGACTGCTGCTGCCCTTGCAGAGGTCTGCTGGTGCCCTTGCAGAGGTCTGCTGGTGCCCTTGCAGAGGTCTGCTGCTGCCCTTGCAGAGGTCTGCTGCTGCCCTTGCAGAGGTCTGCTGGTGCCCTTGCAGAGGTCTGCTGCTGCCCTTGCAGAGGACTGCTGCTGCCCTTGCAGAGGCCTGCTGGTGCCCTTGCAGAGGTCTGCTGCTGCTGCCCTTGCAGAGGACTGCTGCTGCCCTTGCAGAGGACTGCTGGTGCCCTTGCAGAGGTCTGCTGCTGCTGCCCTTGCAGAGGACTGCTGCTGCCCTTGCAGAGGCCTGCTGGTGTCCTTGCAGAGGGCTGCTGCTGCCCTTGCAGAGGGCTGCTGCTGCTGCCCTTGCAGAGGACTGCTGCTGCCCTTGCAGAGGTCTGCTGCTGCCCTTGCAGAGGTCTGCTGGTGCCCTTGCAGAGGGCTGCTGCTGCCCTTGCAGAGGTCTGCTGGTGCCCTTGCAGAGGCCTGCTGCTGCCCTTGCAGAGGTCTGCTGGCAGCCCCAGCAGCTCTGCCTGCCCCGGGGAGGGGGGCCCTGGGCCAGCACCGGTGCAGCGCCCCTCCCCCCCCACGGGCGGGATGCTGGGGGTGGGGGAGGGGCTGGTAGGACCCCTGAGCACCCCAACACTTGCCTGTGCTTTAGGTGCCTCTGTTTCTGCCTCTGAAGTGTGTGTGGGGGGGTGCCCAGCCTACCCCCCCAGAGTGCCTTGCTTTGGGAACTGAAGCCCTTGGCTCTCCCAGGATATTTTATTAAGAAAGTTATACAAATGGTTAAAAGACTTCTAATGATTCATAAAGAGGAAAAGACTTTATTTAAAGCCTGAGGAGTGTTGTCCTTATTCCCTCACCCACCCACCCTGGGGCTGTGCTGGAGAGAGGAGGGCTGGGGGGGGGGGGGGGGCAGTGACAGGAGGGGGGTGTCACATCCCCAGGCCCCCCAGCAGTGACAGGAGGCAGGAGCTGAAGGACTGAGATGATTTGATTACAAGGGGTGGCCCAAGGAGGCAGCAAGGGGGCACCCACAGCAGCAGCTTCCCCTGGGCATGGCCACCCCAAAACCCCATCCCTGAAGCAACTGTGTGGGGAGAGAGGTGTGGGGGTCAGCAGGACCCCTCCCCCGATCCCCAGAAGGCACTGTGTGAAGAGGGGCTGGGTGCAGAGGAGCTCAGAGAAGTGCCTGTCCCCAGGGTCTCCCCCTCCCCAGCACATCACTGGACCTGCCCTGGTCCAGCCAGGAGGAAGCTCCTCCAAAAGGCAGGGGGAGAGGAAATGCTCAGCACCCCCCCACACCATCACCACCCCCCCAGAGCTTCCTGAGAGCTGGGGGACAGCCCCCAGCTGAGGGCAGTGGTGATGGCAGCAAGCTGCTGGCCATGGGCTCCCCTGTCCCATCACCCCCCCACACCATCACCACCCCCCAGAGCTTCCTGAGAGCTGGGGGACAGCCCCCAGCTGAGGACAGTGGTGATGGCAGCAAGCTGCTGGCCATGGGCTCCCCTGTCCCATCACCCCCCCACACCATCACCACCCCCCAGAGCTTCCTGAGAGCTGGGGGACAGCCCCCAGCTGAGGGCAGTGGTGGTGGCAGCAAGCTGCTGGCCATGGGCTCCCCTCTCCCAGCACCCCCCAACCATTACCACCCCCCCAGAGCTGAGGACAGTGGTGGTGGCAGCAAGCTGCTGGCCATGGGCTCCCCTCTTCCAGCACCTCCACACCATCGCCCCCCCCCCCCCCCCCCAAAAGCTTCCTGAGAGCTGGGGGACAGCCCCCAGCTGAGGGCAGTGGTGGTGGCAGCAAGCTGCTGGCCATGGGTTCCCCTGCCCCAGCACCCCCCCAGCTGAGGAGGGGGCCAGAGCTGAGGGTGCCCACAGCAAGTCCCTGGGACAGCCCCAGCAGGAGTGAGAGCTGCTCCAGAGCGCGGAGCAGGCGGCGCGGGGGGCGCTGCCCGGGGGGGCAGCTAGCCCCGACCCAGCAGGGGGTACACCAGGAAATAGCCCAGAGCAGAGCCCAGGATGGCCCCCAGGAAGATCCAGGCGTTGTAGGACATGACAGCCAGCATCAGCAGGTAGCCCAGCACCACCTGCACCACGTGGAACAGCGTCTGCCCAGCGTGGTACCCAAACCACCTGCGGGACGAGAGGGGAAACCCCAGCGGTGAGGCCTGGCTGCCCCCCAGGCCAGCAGCCCACAGCAGCCCCAGAGGGGGCTGGGCAGCAGGGGGAGAGGGCTGGGGGCTGCAAAGAGGGACAGGAAACTCTGGAGGTGTTGAAGGGCCAGGTTGGATGTGGTGTCATAGTATAGAATCAGTCAGGGTTGGAAGGGACCACAAGGATCAGCCAGTTCCAACCCCCCTGCCATGGGCAGGGACACCCCACACTAGATCAGGCTGGCCACAGCCTCATCCAGCCTGGCCTTAAACACCTCCAGGGACAGGGCCCCAACCACCTCCCTGCACAACCCATTCCAGGGCTTCACCACTCTCATGGGGAAGAACTTCCTCCTCCCCTCCAGCCTCAATCTCCCCACCTCCAGCTTCATTCCATTCCCCCTAGTCCTATCACTGCCTGAGATCCTGAGCAGTCCCTCCCCAGCCTTCCTGTAGCCCCCTTCAGATCCTGGAAGGCCACAATGAGGTCTCCTTGGAGCCTTCTCTTCTGCAGACTGAACAGCCCCAACTCCTTCAGTCTGTCCTCACAGCAGAGCAGCTCCAGCCCTCTGCTCATCCTCGTGGCCCTTCTCTGGACACCTTCCAGCACCTCCAGATCCCTCTTGCCATAGGGGCTCCAGAACTGGAGGCAGTACTCCAGGTGGGGTCTCCCCAGAGCTGAGCAGAGGGGGAGAATCACCTCCCTTGCCCTGCTGGCCACACTTCTCCTGCTGCAGCCCAGGCTCTGGTTGGCTTTCTGGGCTGCAAGTGCACACTGAGAGCTCCTGGTGAGCTTCTCCTCCCCCAGCACCCCCAAGGCTCTCTCCTCAGGGCTGCTTTCCAGCCAGTCCCTGCCCAGCCTGGATTTGTGCCTGGGATTGCCTCGACCCAGCTGCAGGACCCTGCCCTTGGTCTTGTTGAACCTCCTGAGGTTGGCTTGTGCCCACCTCTCCAGCCTGTCCAGGTCCCTCTGGATGGATCCCTTCCCTCCAGCTGTCTGCTGCACCACACAGCTTGGTGTCAGCAGCAAACCTGCTGAGGGTGCACTCAGTGCCACTGTCCATGGCACCCACAAAGATGTTGAACAAGCCTGGTCCCAGGACTGATCCCTGAGGGACTCTGCTTGTCCCTGGCCTCCACTGGGCCCTGGAGCCATTGACAGCCACTCTTTGGGTGCAGCCATCAAGCCAGTTCCTTATCCATCTAGTGGTCACCCCTCACACCCATGTGTCACCAGCCTGGAGACCAGGATGTGGTGTGGGAGAGTGTGGAAGGCTTTGCTCAGCTCCAGGTAGACAACATCAATTGCTTGCCCCTCAGCTATCAATGTTGTCACCTGATCAGAGGAGGCCACCAGGCTTGTCAGGCAGGATTTGCCCTTGGGGAAGCCAAGGCTCTGAGCAACCTGCTCTAGTGGGAGGTGTCCCTGCCCTGGTGAGGCTGCATCTGGAATCCTGTGTCCAGTTCTGGGCCCCTCAGTACAAGGAGGACCTCACAGAACTGCTTGAAAGAGTCCAGCACAGAGCCCCAGAGCTGCTGCAGGCAGTGCAACAGCTCCCTGTGAGGCCAGGCTGAGGGAGCTGGGAGCAGGGGAGGCTGAGGGCTGCCCTCATGGCTGGGGATCAAGATGTGCAGGGCAGTGTGGGGGGCACAGAGCCAGGCTCTGCTCAGGGATGGCCAAGGACAGCACAAGGGGCACTGGGGGCAAGCTGGAGCAGAGGAGATGCCATGGGAACAGAAGGGAAATTCCCTGTGAGGCTGCTGGAGGCCTGGAGCAGGCTGCCCAGAGAGGTTGTGGAGCCTCCTCCTGTGGGGAGATTCCAAACCCAGCTGGATGTGTTCCTGTGTGGCCTGCCCTGGGTGTTCCTGCTCTGGCTGGGGGGTTGGAACTGGATGAGCTTGAAGGTCCCTTCCAACCCAACCCATTCTGTGAGGCTCTGACCCTGGGACCTGCCTCAGGCTGTGCCAGGGTGGGTTTAGACTGGGTATGAGGAAGAAATTCTTTCCTGAAGGAGTGGCCAGGGACTGGCACAGGCTGCCCAGGGAGGTGGTGGAGTCCCCAGCCCTGGAGGTGCTCAAAAGCATGTAGCCATGGCACCTTGGGCCATGGTTTGGTGGCCATGGGGATGTCAGGTTGGACTCAAGGACCTCTGAGGGCTTTTCCAACCTCAATGCTTCCAACCCAAACCACTATGGGATCCCAAATGCCACTCCAAGGGAACAGGGAGATGGTTCTGAGGAGGCTGGCAGGGAGAGCAGCCTCAGGCATGGTCTGGCCTTAAATGCAGGAGGAAAAGCCCAAGCTTGGCTCAAGAGGCTTGTGCTGGGAAGGAAATCCCTAGGCCACCCTTGCAGGTGTGCTGAGCCACTCCTTGTGCCCAGCCCTGCCCCAGAAAGACCCTCCTGCACCCATGCTGGCTCCTGGGGGATCATGAGCATCTACAAACACCCTGGGCATCTCCCAGAGGAGCTGGAGGGCAGGGAGCTGGGTGTTGGATAGTGAGGGATATTGGGTAAGGATATTGAGGAGCTGGAGCTGGTCCAGAGGAGGGCAACCAAGCTGGGGAAGGGTCTGGAGAAGAGGGCTGGGGAGGAGCAGCTGAGGGAGCTGGGGGTGGGGTTGAGTGTGGAGAAGAGGAGGCTGAAGGGAGACCTCATTGCTCTCTGCAGCTCCCTGCAAGCAGATTGCAGTGAGGTGGGGGTTGGACAAAGGACTTGGGCTGAAGTTGCACCAGGGGGGGTTAGGTTGGGAGATGAGGCATGATTTGTTTGCCCAAAGAAGCCCTGGAGGGGCTGTGGTGCTGAGGGACAGGGGGAGCTGGCAGGGCTGGCTGGGGAGCAAGGGGGTCCTGTCACTGCCTACAGCATGGGCAGGGGGTCAGGCACCACCCAGGGTCCAGCACAGCCTATAGGCAGGGGCTCTGGAGATCAGGGGCACCCCCAGCAGCTTGCCCAGGAGCACAGTGTCAGCTGGGTCTGGAAGCTCTCCAGACAAGGAGACTCCACAACCTCCCTGGGCAGCCCACAGCAGCCCCAGAGGGGGCTGGGCAGCAGGGGGAGAGGGCTGGGGGCTGCAAAGAGGGAAAGGAAACTCTGGAGGTGTTGAAGGGCCAGGTTGGATGTGGTATCACAGTACAGAATCAGTCCCATCCCTGCAGCCACCACCCAAAGCTGCCCACAGACCTCTGTCCTGGGAGCCTGTTACTCCACGGCCACCTCTTGACAACCTTTCTCCCTCCTGTGCTGGCCCAGGGGCCACACATCCATCTCTGAGCTCCTCAAAAGACCCCAAAGATGCCAAGGGCTGTGTGTGTGTGTGTCTCCCTGCAGTACCTGCCCTGTGCAGAGCCAGGGTCCCCCTCCTCCGGCTCCAGCAGCGACTCCTGGCTGAGGCTGTGGGGCAGGGCCAGCAGCGCCCGGCGCAGCAGCAGGGCCTTGCCCATCTTGATGGCTTCATACAGCATGGACAGCAGCAGGATCACCAGCACTGAGAGCACCATCCCTGCAGGAGAAACACCCTGTCACTGCCAGGGGGTGGGGGGCAGTGGGCCCTGCCATCTGCCCCCATGCAGTAAGGTGAAATGCAGCTGGGATGTGGCTGAGCTGCAGCCAGGGCAGGGAGAGCAGCAGCACAGGGAGGGGATTCTGCCCCTCTGCTCTGCTCTGCTCTGACCCCACCTGCAGCACTGCCTCCAGCTCTGGGGCCCCCAGCACAAGAAGGACCTGGAGCTGCTGGAGAGGCTCCAGAGGAGGCCACAAAGATCAGAGGGCTGGAGAGCCTCCCCTGTGGGGCCAGGCTGGGAGAGCTGGGGCTGTTCAGCCTGGAGAAGGCTCCAGGGAGACCTCAGAGCAGCCTCCCAGTACCTGAAGGGAGCTCCAGGAGAGCTGGGGAGGGACTCTGGACAAGGGCTTGTGGTGACAGGATGAGGAACAATGGCTTTGAGCTGGGAGAGGGGAGACTGAGACTGGAGGAAGAAATTGCTTAGAGTGAGGGTGGGGAGACACTGGCACAGGTTGCCCAGGGAGGTCATGGATGCCCCTCCCTGGAGGTGTCCAAGGCCTCAGCCTGGGAGGATTGGCCCTGGCTGGGGCATCATTAGAGCCAGGGTCAAGCAAAACCAGGCAGTGTTGTCCAAGCTCTGGGATGAGAGGGGTGTGGAGCCCATCAGAGCTCTGCCCTGTCCCCCCCCATGCCCTGCTGGCCTCTCTCCCAGCCCATCACCAACAGCTCCTGCCAGAAGTGCCAGGCCACATCCTTGTCCTCAGGTGGGGATGCCAGCTGGTGGTGGCTGGGCAGATGGACAGCTGGACAGCTGGGGGGTCTCAGGGTGGGGCTGGGGCCTACCTGTGGGGCTGTGGACACTCCAGAAGTCAAAGAGCAGCACTGCTGTGTCCGAGAAGTAGAAGGACATCTGGAAGAGGAGCCCAGGGAAGGTCAGCACCAGGAGCCAGCTCGGGGAGAGGGGGCAGAGAGGGGCTGGGGCACCCCCATCTCCAGCAGGCCTCTGCACCCTCTGCACCCACCACCCTGAAGGGCTGAGCCCTGCTGCCAGCACTGCCCTGCTGCCAGCTGGGGTTGTACCAAGAGATGCAGTTGGCCTGCCCTGAGCCCTGAAACGGGAAGAGGAACCTGCACTAGAGTCAGAGTCATGCTGCCCAGACCCAGCTCCTCCCCTGGCTTCCAGCAGGACTCTGGCAGCAGCTGCTGAGTGTCTCTGAGCTGCTGAGAAAATCCCAGATTACCACAAAGAGAAGTGAGCCCAGGACTGCAATAGCCTGAAGGGGAGAAGGGAAGGGCCAGAGCAGACAGATGGAGGCTGGTGGCCACCATCTGCAGCTTGAGGCAAAGCCACCTGGAGCTCAGAGGCCAGAGTCCAGCCACCTTCCACCTTCCTCTGCTCCTGGGGGTCCCTTCAGTCTCACCAGGACAGGCCAAAGCACCCAGAGCCACAATGGGTGCCACGGCAACTGGTCCAGGGATGCCTCCCTGGCTGAGAGTCCAGGCACTCACTGTCCACCTCTCTGACCTGGGGCTGCTGGGACCTACAAAGGCATCAAATCCCCTCTGGAGTCCTGCACCTGGAGAGGAATAACCTCTTACACCAGCACTGCCCTGTGCTCAGCACTGCTTAGGCCACACCTGGAGTCCTGTGTCCAGTTCTGGGCTCCTCAGGTCAGGAAAGAGGTTGAGATGCTGGAAGGTGTCCAGAGAAGGGCAAGAAAGCTGGAGAGGGGTCTGGAGCACAGCCCTGGGAGGAGAGGCTGAGGGAGCTGGGGTTGCTTAGCCTGGAGAAGAGGAGGCTCAGGGGAGACCTTCTTGCTCTCTCCAACTCCCTGCAGGGAGGTTGTAGCCAGGTGGGGGTTGGTCTCTTCTCCCAGGCACCCAACACCAGAACAAGAGGACACAATCTGAAGCTGTGCCTGGGGAGGTTTAGGCTGGAGGTGAGGAGAAAGTTCTTCCCAGAGAGAGTTGTTAGCCATGGGAATGTGCTGCCCAGGGAGGTGGTGGAGTCCCCATCCCTGGAGGTGTTTAGGAAGAGCCTGGCTGAGGCACTTGGTGCCATGGTTTAGTTGATCAGATGGTGCTGGGTGAGAGGTTGGACTTGATGATCTCTGAGGTCTTTTCCAACCTGGTTAATTCTATTCTATTCTGTTCTACAGGTGAGGGCTGACCTGCTGGGAAGCAGCTCTGTGGAGAAGGACCTGGCAGTGCTGGTGGACATTAAGTTCCCCATGGGCCAGCAAAGGCCTCCTGGGGTGCAGCAAGAAGAGTGTGGCCAGCAGGGCAAGGGAGGTGCTCCTCCCCAGCTCTGCTCTGCCCTAGCTGAGGTTCCACTTAGGAGTGCTGGGTCCAGGTCTGGGCTCCCCAGTTCAAGAGAGACAGGGAACTGCTGGAGAGAGCCCAGGGGAGGCTACAGAGCTGCTGAGGGCCCTGGAGCAGCAATGTGAGGAGCAAAGGCTGAGAGCCCTGGGGCTGAGAACCTGGAGAGGAGCAGCCCCAGAGGGGAGCTGAGCAATGCTCAGCAAGAGCTAAAGGGTAGGGGGGCAAGAGGCTGGGGCCAGGCTCTGCTCAGTGGTGCCCAGGGCCAGGCCAAGGGGCAAGGGGCACAAAGTGGAACTCAGCAGGCTCTATCTGAGCAGGAGGAGAAACTTTGGTGTGAGGCTGCTGGAGCTTGGAGCAGGCTGCCCAGGGAGGTTGTGAAGTCTCCTGGTGTGGAGAGCTTCCAGACCCAGCTGGACACTGTGCTCCTGGGCAAGCTGCTGGGGGTGCCCCTGATCTCCAGAGCTCCTGCCAACCCCCCCAAGTCTGTGACTCTGTGATTCCTCCCCAGGCTGCACTAGGAGGAGCAGGTATTGTGTAACACCCCCTGCCCAGAGCTATCCCCCCACAACCCTGCCAGCTCTGCCTCATCCCACCTTACAACCCACAATGTTGGGGTGGGTTTTGGGGGTCTTTTTTCTCCACTCTAGGTGCTCCCAGGGCTCTTGCCCTCTCCTCTCTGCCACACTGCCCTGGCTCTGGCCACACATTCCCCATGCTGTTACTGACACCAGCAGATGCAGCCTGAGCCAGAAATGCCATCCCAGGGCTGGGTGTCCACCCGCAGATGGGCTCCAGTTACAGCCCCGGGCTGCTCCTCACCCACAGCACATTAGCATGTCTAATTAGCTCACCCTTTCAAGCTTTCCTTTGGCCACAAGTGAACGATGATGAGCCCTGTAATGAAGTTATTCCTCCTCTGCAGTGAGCCTGCTTGCACCTCGTGAGCAGGGAGGCTGTCTGAGGGACAGTGAGCGGTGGAAGATCTCCCTCCTGCAAACAGGTCTCTCAGGTTGGGGTGAAACTGCCTGCTTTGGGGTACCCAGCATGGCTTGGAGGCCAAACCAATGCTCCTTGGGCCAACAGCTCCTCTCCTGCAGCAGTGCTACGGAGTGTTCTCCAGAGAGAGAGAGCTGTGGTGGGTGAAGGTCAGGAGGGCAAGTCCTGGAAGTATCACAGCCAGGGTTGGAAGGGACCACAAGGATCAGCCAGCTCCAACCCCCTGCCATGGGCAGGGACACCCCACACTAGATCTGTGCAAGAGGGGAATTCAGATTCATGGGATGGTTTTGAGTTGGAAGGGACCACAAGGATCAGCCAGCTCCAACCCCCTGCCATGGGCAGGGACACCTCACACTAGATCTGTGCAAGAGGGGAATTCAGAGTCCTGGCATGGTTTTGAGTTGGAAGGGACCTTGATGATCATCCAGTTCCAACCCCCTGCCATGGGTAGGGACACCTCCCCCCAGCCCAGCTTGCTCAAGGCCTCACCCAACCTGGCAGCTACAGCCTCCCTGGGCAACCTGTGCCAGTGCCTCCCCCCCCCAGCGCAGAGAGTGAGGCTGGTGGGACGAAGTGTCAGCCCCAGGAAGGTTGGTCCTGTCCTCACCCCCCTGCCCACACAGCAGTGATTCAGCAGGTGCCTGGGAAAGGGCTGTGCCCAGCTCCTCCTCTGCACCCTGCAGGTGTTCACAGGGCCAGATGGAGCTGCTGGCAAATGCCCTCTGCTGCCCCTGCTCAGCTGCACCGGGGGGTAGGGGGTTCAGTGCCTTCACCTGCTGCAGTCTGGGGGCTGCTCTTTGTCTTTAAGTGAAAACCCAGCATCCCAACCTGCTGCTCCAGTCTGACTGGGACACCCAGCCTGGCACCAGGCTGGCAGGTGGGAACCTGCCTTCCCACAGCACACAGCCCCTGCCTTGGCAGTTCGCTTGGCAAGCAGGACAGGAGCCCAGGCAGCCCAAGCTGCAGTCCCACGCCGGGCACACAGCGTCCCTGGCAGGTGTCCCCCCACGAGGTGCTCCCCAGAGGCTGGGGTCAACCTGGGACCTCCACAGGGAGAGAATGATAGAATCAACAAGGTTGGAAGAGACCTGAGAGATCATCCAGTCCAACCTGTCACCCAGCACCTCCTGAAGGCTAAACCATGGCACCAAGTGCCACATCCAATCCCCTCTTGAACACCTCCAGGGATGGGGACTCCACCACCTCCCTGGGCAGCACATTCCAATGGCTAACAACTCTCTCTGGGAAGAATTTCTTCCTAACATCCAACCTAAACCTCCCCTGGCACAGCTTGAGACTGTGTCCTCTTGTTCTGGTGCTGCTTGCCTGGGAGATGAGCCCAACCCCCACCTGGCTACAACCTCCCTTCAGGGAGCTGGAGAGAGCAAGAAGGTCTCCCCTGAGCCTCCTCTTCTCCAGGCTAAGCAACCCCAGCTCCCTCAGCCTCTCCTCACAGGGCTGTGCTCCAGACCCCTCCCCAGCTTTCTTGCCCTTCTCTGGACACCTTCCAGCATCTCAACATCTTTCCTAACCTGAGGAGCCCAGAACTGGAGACAGGACTCAAGGTGTGGGCTGAGCAGTGCTGAGCACAGGGCAGGATGAGCTCCCTGCTCCTGCTGGCCACACTGTTCCTGCTGCAGGATCCTCCTGGGGAGGGCTGGTGCCAGCGAGTTGAGGGGACCTGGCAGCTTTGAACACAACATCTGAGCTCAGAGCATGGAACAAACCTGCAGGGGTGAGGGCTGAAGGCCTGTGGCTGACTTCAGCTCCTGCTGTGAGTGCCTGGTGCAAGCCAGCACCCACCACAGCCCCTCGGTGGGTGATGGGGAGCATTTGGGGTGGGGTGTGGTGGGACAGGGGGGCAGGGATGGACGGACAGACAGCCAGACAGCCCAGTCTGTGCACAGCTCTTCAGTGCCATAGCCCTGGCTGAGGCATGGGGGCAAGCATGGGGGGTGGGAAGCATGGAGTGGAGGGTGACCAGGGCAAAAGGAGAAGTGAAATGGGGGAACTGGGGTGAAATATGAGGAGCAGGGTGGAAGGGGAGACCAGAATGAACAGGGAACCAGGAGGAAATGGGGGGAGTGGGGAAAAGGAGAACTGGGGCAAAAGGGGGGGATGGAAGGGGGATCTGAGTGGCAGGGGGAGCCTGAGGAAAGAGGGCACTGGGGTGAAATGGGGGGAGCAGGGTGAAATGAGGGGAGCAGGGTGAAAGGTGGGGAATGGGGAACAAGGATGAAAAAGGGGGGACCTGGGCAAAATGGTAGGACTAGGGAAAAGGGGAACTAGGGTGAAATGGGGGGAGAGGGGTGGAAGGAGGCACGGGGGAGAAAGGGGGCACGGGGGGGAAAGGGGGAACCGGGGGGGAAAGGGGGAACCGGGGGAAAGGGGGCACCGGGACGAAGAGGGAACCATCACCAAAAGAGGGCACCTGGGCAAGAGGGCAGCTGGGGCAAAAGGGGGACCTTGGCCCCGATGGGGGCACTGGGGCAAGGGGGGCACTGGGGCAAAAGGGGGGACTGGAGCGAAAAGGGGGATCGGGAGCAAGCTGAGGCAGCGGGGAGGTGCCGGGGGGTGGCTCGGCGGTCCCGAGCCTGCCGACCCCCCTGCCGGGGCGACGCGCGGGCTGTCACGGGTGGGTCACGGCCACAGCTGCGCTGCCCCAGCCCCACGGCACAGCGCCTGCGGGGCTCTGCCCGGGACGGGAGTACCCCCCCAACCCCCCAACCCGGGACTTCCCCGGCTCGGCTCGGCTGGGTTCGGCTGGGTTCGGCTGGGTTCGGCTGGGCTCGGCTGGGTTCGGCTGGGCTGGGCTGGGCTGGGCTCACCTGCATGGTGGCGGCGCGGACCCCAGCCCGGGGCAGCTCGGCTCCGCTCGGGGCCGCTCGGCTCCGCTCGGCTCCTCCCGTCGCGGGCGGTGACGCGCGCCGCGGGGCATGCCGGGAGCTGTAGTGCGGCCGCGCCGGGCCGCGGGGCGGGGCTGCGGGGGTGTGGGACTGGGAGGGTGTGCGGGAGGCTGGGGCTATGGGGGGCTGGGGGTGTGTGTGGGGTTGGGGCTATGGGGACTGGGGGTGCATGTGTGGGGCTGGGTGTGTGTGGGGCTGGAGCTGTGTGTGGGGTTGGGGCTATGGGGGGCTGGGGGTGCATGTGTGGGGCTGGGTGTGTGGGAGAGGCTGGGGCTCTGTGGGGTTGGGCGTGTGTGGGGCCGGAGCTGTGTATGGGGCTGGGCATGCATGTGGGAGGCTGGGTGTGTGTGGGACTGGGGGTGCATGTGGGGGGCTGGGGGTGTGTGGGGCTGGGGGTGCATGGGGGGGGCTGGAGCTGTGTGTGGGGCTGGGGGTGCATGTGGGGGGCTGGGGGTGTGGGGGGCTGGGGGTTTGTGGGGCTGGGCATGCATGTGGGGGCTGGGGGTGTGTGGGGCTGGGGGTGCATGTGGGGGGCTGGGGGTGTGTGGGGCTGGGGGTGCATGTGGGGGCTGGGTGTGTGTGGGGCTGGGGGTGCATGTGGGGGGCTGGGGGTGTGTGGGGCTGGGGGTGCATGTGGGGGCTGGGTGTGTGTGGGGCTGGGGGTGCATGGGGGGGGCTGGGTGTGTGTGGGGCTGGGGGTGCATGTGGGTGGCTGGGGGTGTGTGGGGCTGGGGGTGCATGTGGGGGGCTGGGGGTGTGTGGGGCTGGGGGTGCATGTGTGGGGCTGGGTGTGTGTGGGGCTGGGCATGCATGTGGGGGGCTGGGTGTGTGTGGGGCTGGGGGTGCATGTGGGGGGCTGGGGGTGTGTGGGGCTGGGGGTGCATGTGGGGGCTGGGGGTGCATGTGGGGGGCTGGGGGTGTGTGTGTCCCACCCAGGTCCTGAGCCCAGGACAGCCCCGGTGAGGACAGGGGAAGGTGAGACCCTTCCCCACCCCCCAGGATCCCTTGACTCCGCACCCCTGCCCCAGCCATGCCATGCAGTGTGGAGGGGTTTGGCTTGGCCCTTTCAGGCTCATCCAGCCCAGCCCCCTGCACCCAGCAGGCACAGCTGCAGCTGCAGCAGGCTGCTCAGAGCCCCAGGCCACCTCGCTGGGATGGTTCCAGGCGTGGGGCAGCCCTCTGGGCAGCCTGGGCCAGGCTCTCAGCACCCTCAGCAGCAGAGTTTTGCTCCAGCTCTCCAGCCTGAATCTCCCTTTTTAGCTTCAAACCCGCAGCCCTTGGCCAGGAGCTGCTGCAGCCGTCACTGGCACGAGGTTCTCCGGGTGCTCACCAGGGGCTGTGCTGGGTTTCCCCACAGGAAGTGCCACCCAGTGCCACCCAGTGCCACCCACTGCCTGCAGCCCAGCTGCACAACACACAGGGGTTTGTGTTTCCCTTCCCCAGCCTTTCCCGGAGAGGGGCAGGGCAGCCCGAAGGGGAACTGTGCTGCTGCTTCCCTGAAGGGAGCTGGGGGGGCTCAGCCTGGAGGAGAGAAGGCTCCAGGGAGACCTCCTGGTGGCCTTGCAGTGCTTACAGAACTGTGCTGCTGCTGCTCTGAAGGGAGCTGGGGGGGCTCAGCCTGGAGGAGAGAAGGCTCCAGGGAGACCTCCTGGTGGCCTTGCAGTGCTTACAGAACTGTGCTGCTGCTGCTCTGAAGGGAGCTGGGGGGGCTCAGCCTGGAGGAGAGAAGGCTCCAGGGAGACCTTCTGGTGGCCTTGCAGTGCTTCAAGGGCTGATGAGAGATGGGGATGGATTTGTCTCAGGGAGGGGTTCCAACTGCAAGGGGGAGATGAGGAGGCTCAGGGGAGACCTTCTTGCTCTCTCCAACTCCCTGAAGGGAGGTTGTAGCCAGGTGGGGGTTGGTCTCTTCTCCCAGGCAGCCAGCACCAGAACAAGAGGACACAGTCTCAAGCTGTGCCAGGGGAGGTTCAGGCTAGAGGTGAGGAGAAAGCTCTTCCCAGAGAGAGTCATTAGCCACTGGAATGTGCTGCCCAGGGAGGTGGTGGAGTCCCCATCCCTGGAGGTATTCAAGAGGCTTGGATGTGGCGCTTGATGCCATGGCTTAGTCAGGAGGTGTTGGGTGACAGGTTGGACTTGCTGAGCTTTGAGGTCTCTTCCAACCTTGGTGACTCTGTGATTTAGATTGGATAGAAGCAGCAAATGCTTCAGTGTGAGGGTGGTGAGAGCCTGGCCCAGGCTGCCCAGCGAGGTGGGAGCTGCCCCATGCCTGGAAGCATCCCAGGTGAGCTTTGGGGCTCTGAGCAACCTGCTGTAGCTGCTGCTGCCCCTGCTGGCTGCAGGGGGTTTGGACTGGATGAGCTTGAAAGGTTCCTTCCAACCCGGTGACCCCCAGCTGCAGCTTTGCCCTGGGCACACAGGCACTCGCTCCTGGCTGGCACGCTCTGCCCGCCTCCACCACAGCAGGGAGCAGGGCAGGGAGCCCTGGAGCTGCCCTTGCTGCTGTTTCGTAGTATCATAGAATCAGTCAGGGTTGGAAGGGACCACAAGGATCATCCAGTTCCAACCTCCCTGCCATGGGCAGGGACACCCCACACTAGATCAGGCTGGCCAGAGCCTCATCCAGCCTGGCCTTAAACACCTCCAGGGACAGGGCCCCAACCACCTCCCTGGACAACCCATTCCAGGGCTTCACCACTCTCATGGGGAAGAACTTCCTCCTCACCTGCAGCCTGAATCTCCCCACCTCCAGCTTCATTTTCCCCAACCAAGCAGGTGCTGATGCCCACAGAGTGCCTGCCAAAGGGCTGTGTGCCCTCCCTGCCCGGGAGGGAAATGGGGGGGTGCAGGTGAAACACTGCTCTGAGGAGGGAGTGGAGTTCTCCTGGCCAGAGAGATGGAGCTGGAGTTGTTGGGGGTGTGTTTGCTGCATGAATTCAGAACAAATCAACTTGGCCAAAGCCAGCAGCAGCACACTTCCCCTTCTGAAAAGCTTCCCACCCAAGCTGCTACCCAAAATGGACCACACAAGGTTTCAGCTTCCTCCTGCTCCTGGCCAGCAGGGCTGGAGGGGCTTTCCCCTTCTGCAAGAACAGAGAGCAGTACAGAGGAGAGGGACCTGGGGCTCCTGGTGGGTGGATGGATTGGTGCCTATGAGCCAACAATGTGCCCTTGGGGCCAAGAAGGCCAATGGCATCCTGGGGTGGATTAGAAGGGCTGTGGTGAGTAGGGTGAGAGAGGTTCTCCTCCCCCTCTGCTCTGCCCTGGTGAGGCTGTATCTGGAATACTGTGTCCAGTTCTGGGCCCCTCAGTACAAGGAGGACCTCAGGGAACTGCTTGAAAGAGTCCAGCACAGAGCCCCAGAGCTGCTGCAGGCAGTGCAACAGCTCCCTGTGAGGCCAGGCCGAGGGAGCTGGGAGCAGGGGAGGCTGAGGGCTGCCCTCATGGCTGGGGATCAAGATGTGCAGGGCAGTGTGGGGAGGACAGAGCCAGGCTCTGCTCAGGGATGGCCAAGGACAGCACAAGGGGCACTGGGGGCAAGCTGGAGCAGAGGAGATGCCAGGGGAACAGAAGGGAAATTCACTGTGAGGCTGCTGGAGGCCTGGAGCAGGCTGCCCAGAGAAGTTGTGGAGCCTCCTTCTGTGGGGAGATTCCAAACCCAGCTGGATGCCTTCCTGTGTGACCTGCCCTGGGTGTTCCTGCTCTGGCTGGGGGGGATGGGGGTTGGACTGGATGCACTTGAAGGCCCCTTCCAACCACCTAACATTCTCTGGTTCTGTAATTCTGTGTCCACAGCTCAAAATGCAGCTAAAAAATGCCCAATTTGTGCAAAATAACCCAAGCCCTAACCTGTTCCTGCTGCTCAAGGTCTCCCTTACCAGCACCCAGGGGGTCAGGTACCACCCAGGGTCCAGCACAGCCTATAGGCTGTGCTGGACCCTGGGTGGTGCCTGACCCCCTGCCCATGCTGTAGGCAGTGACAGGACCCCCTTGCTCCCCAGCCAGCCCTGCCAGCTCCCCCTGTCCCTCAGCACCACAGCCCCTCCAGGGCTTCTTTCTTCTTCATGCCTCATCTCCCAACCTAACCCCACCCCCGGTGCAACTTCAGCCCAGTTCCTTTGTCCAACCCCCACCTCACTGCAATCTGCTTGCAGGGAGCTGTGGAGAGCAATGAGGTCTCCCCTCAGCCTCCTCCACACTCAACCTCCCCAGCTCCCTCAGCTGCTCCTCCCCAGCCCTCTTCTCCAGACCCTTCCCCAGCTTGGTTGCCCTCCTCTGGACCAGCTCCAGCTCCTCAGTATCCTTACCCAATATCCCTCACTATCCAACATCCTTCTTGGAGTGAGGAGCCTGAAACTGAACCCAGGAGTGGAGGGAATCCACCTGGCAGAGCTGGTTCCACAGTGGGCTGCCCCACATCACAAGCAGCCTCTTGTGGCAAGGAGAAACTGAATGCCAGGGTGGGAAAATTCCCCTTTGCAAGGTGCTCAGTGGCTGTCAGCACTGCAGCCTCTCCCAGGTCAGCAGAGTGCAAGCTCCTGCAGCTGGGTTGGGGCAATTCCAAGCACAAATCCAGGCTGGAAGAAGTGTGGATAGAGAGCAGCCCTATGGAGAAGGGCTTGGGGGTGCTGGTTGGTGAGGAGCTGGGCAGGAGCTGGCACCAAGTGCTGCCAGCCCAGAGCCAGCTGTGTCCTGGGCTGAGCCCCAGCAGTGTGGGCAGCAGGGGTAGAAGAAGAGATCAACCCCCAGCTGGCTACAACCTCCCTGCAGGGAGTTGGAGAGAGCAAGAAGGTCTCCCCTGAGCCTCCTCTTCTCCAGGCTAAGCAACCCCAGCTCCCTCAGCCTCTCCTCACAGGGCTGTGCTCCAGACCCCTCTGCCTACAGCCAGCCCTTCCTCACCCCCCAGGTGCTGCAGCAGCCCAGCAAAGCCAGCTCCTGCAGCACACAAGCAGCCTATTTCTTGCCTTCTGACTGGGATTCAAATTAGCTGCTTCCAAAGAGCTTGGGAACCTTTACCTTCCACCTACCTAACCCCAGCAGGGCTGCACTCTGCTTCATGGGCAAGGAGCGATTTGCTGGCAGCCCAGAACTGCCACCTCCAGAGCTGCCTTGGACCATTGGCACTGGGAAAAGCCAACCCTGCATTGCCAGGAGGTGAAATCAGAGCCTCCAGGTAGCTTTATCACAGTCTCACAGTATCACTAAGGTTGGAAGAGACCTCAAAGACCATCGAGTCCAACCTGTCACCACAGACCTCATCACTTTTATGGTCAGTCTCATTAGCTCCCACTGATATTTTTCAGCCAAATTAACAGCAGGATCAGATTCCTTCCTCTAATTTAGTCTTGGAAGTAACCAAACCCTGTGCCAAAAGAGCTGAGCTGAACTTCAAATCCACCTCTCCCCTTCAGGGAGTTGGAGAGAGCAAGAAGGTCTCCCCTGAGCCTCCTCTTCTCCAGGCTAAGCAACCCCAGCTCCCTCAGCCTCTCCTCACAGGGCTGTGCTCCAGACCCCTCCCCAGCCTCCTTGCCCTTCTCTGGACATGTTCAAGTAGGTGCTGGTCTCCTGCTGAAGCAGTTCTAAGGCTTGTGTTGCACTTAGCACTGCTGCCTGAGGGGTTTGGTTTCCCTTCCCCTTGGAAAAGAGGTGTTCTCAGAAGGCACAGAGCTGAGATTGTGTCTGCTGCTCACATGCCCCTGTTAGTTCTGAACTCTTCAGCAAACAGCCTGGCAAGCTTCCCTCTGCCCCTCTTCTGCTTAGCACACCACCACCCCTCCTGTTCTCCTGTGGAAGAGCCTCCCTGGCAGTGAGTCATGACTAAACCCAGACACCAACTGTGTCCTGGGCTGAGCCCCAGCAGTGTGGGCAGCAGGGGCAGGGAGGGGATTCTGCCCCTCTGCTGTGCTCTGCTGAGACCTCCCTGCAGTGCTGGGGCAGCTCTGGAGCCCTCAGCACAGCCAGGGACCTGTTGGAGCAGGGCCAGAGGAGGCCACAGCAGTGCTGGCAGGGCTGGAAGCCCTCTGCTGTGAGGGGAGGCTGAGAGAGTTGGGGTTGTGCAGCATGGAGAGGAGAAGGCTGCAGGGAGAGCTCCTGGTGGCCTTGCAGTGCTTGAAGGGGCTACAGGAGAGCCAGAGAGGGCCTCTGTGGAAAGCATGGAGGGACAGTGAGAGGGAATGGCTTCAAACTGGAAGAAGCTGGATTGAGATGAGAGATGAGGAAGAAATTCTTCCCCAGGAGGGTGGTGAGGCACTGGACCTGGCTGTCCAGAGGTGTTAGGGAGGTTCCAACCCTGGAGGTGTTCAAGCCCAGGACAGATGAGGCCTTGGGCACCCTGATCTGGTGGAAGCTGTCCCTGCCTCGGGCAGGGGCTTGGAGCTGGATGATCTTTTAGGTCCCTTCCAACCCAAACCACTGTAATGAAAACAGAGCCAGGTCTTGGAGGGCAGTTTGCATTCTTCACTCCTTTACATTCCCCGGGGCTTGCCGCAGCCAAGGGCAGGAGCTTGAAGCCTTGGCACCAACCTGCCCCTGGGTGGCTTCTCAGGCTGGGCCCAGCAGGACAAGGCTCCAAGAATCTGTGCAGTGGACTGAGGCAAAGCCAAGCCCTTTTCCTTCCCCTGCTGCCAAGCTGGCAGTGGTTCTGCTCCTCGTGGTTGTCTTGAGAGGGCACTTCCAGGAGCTCTGCTGTCAGGAGCCCCTGCAGACAGGCAGTGAGTGGCCCCTGGCCCCCAGGAGTGTAAGAGCAGAGACTTCCTGGAGCAGTGACTCCTGTAAGCAACCTTCTCCCACCCCAGCAGGAAGTGTAGGCTGTGGCAGGAGGCAGCTGCAGACACCTGGCATGAAGGAGCTCTGGGGAGCAGGGGGAGCCCCACGCCACCAGCAGCCCCCCCACGTGTCCCCAGCGGCTGGGAAGGGAGCTGGCCGGCTCAGCCGGCTGCCGCTGGCTTCAGCTGAAGCAAACTGGTCCCACTGTGAAGCCGAACTGGTGCGAGATGTCCCCGTTGTGGAGCACGGCCAGGTCCCGCAGGGGCAGCAGGGAGAGCTCCCGGGTGCTGAACTGGAAGACGGTGTCGGCGACGGAGGAGTCATTGTCCGGCTGAAACGAGCACCGGGGACAGCGCAGAGCCCCGGCTGCTGAGCCTGCAGGACCCTCTCACGGCACCCTCTGACCCCTGAGCTTCTCCAGCCGCTCCCTGAGGCACCCCACAGCCCTGTGGCCATGGCTAAGTCTCTGTCCCCAAGCCCTTCACGGCATCTCCTCACCCCAGCCTGCTCCCCAAGATAGGGCAGCTCCTTGGGACCAAGGAGAGAATGCTTTCCATCCCCACCCCACCCCATGAAGCCTCAGCCACCAGCTCCAGTCCAAACCCTGCTCCAGCCCTTCTCACCCCATGAAGCCTCATCCCCAGCTCCATCCCAAACACTGCTCCACTCCCATCCCACCCCATGAAGCCTCATCCACCAGCTCCATTCCAAACCCTGCTCCAGCCCAAACCCTGCTCCATCCCAAACCCTGCTCCATCTCAAACCCTGCTCCAGCCCATCCCACCCCATGAAGGCTCAGCCACCAGCTCCAGCCCAAACCCTGCTCCAGCCCATCCCACCCCATGAAGGCTCAGCCACCAGCTCCAGCCCAAACCCTGCTCCAGCCCATCCCACCCCATGAAGACTCATCCACCAGCTGCATCCCAAACCCTGCTCCAGCCCAAACCCTGCTCCATCCCACCCCATGAAGAATCAGACACCAGCTCCATCCCAAACCCTGCTCCATCCCACCCCATGAAACCTCACCCACCAGCTCCATCCCAAACCCTGCTCCAGCCCAAACCCTGCCCCATCCCAAACCCTGCTCCAGCCCACCCCATGAAGCCTCAGCCACCAGCTCCAGCCCAAACCCTGCTCCAACCCATCCCATCCCATGAAGCCTCAGCCATCAGCTCCATACTAAACCCTGCTCCAACCCACCCCATGAAGCCTCATCCCCCAGCCCCATCCCAGCCCCCAGAGGTGCAGACCCTCCCCCAGGGCTCTGCAAACAGCAGGGCCTGTTGCAGGCAGGGGGCAGGCTGCAGCCCAGGCCAGGCTTACCACACAGCCCCGCAGGCTGGCCACGTAGCTCTGCTTCAGGGAGTCAGCCAGGAAGTGGATTTCCTTCTGCAGCTGGGGCTGGCCCTGCTGCAGGGCTGCTCTGCAGGAGTAGGAGACCTTCTGGGTGGCCAAGGTGCTGTGCAGGCGCAGGAAGCGGAGCTGCACCGGGCTGGCCCCTGCGTACTCCAGCTGCAGGGGCAGGCAGAGAGGAGGCTCAGCACTGGGGGCTGCTGGGAGCCTCCCAGCTGCAAACCAGGCAGCATTCAGCCATCTGCTAAAGCACTGAGGTGCTTGGGTTGCACTGGGACCATGGTGTGGGTCGTCTTGGAACCATGGGATGGGTTGGGTTGTACTGGAACCATGGAGTTGGCTGTCATGGAACCATGGGATGGGTTGGGTTGTACTGGAACCATGGAGTTGGCTGTCATGGAACCATGGGATGGGTTGTCCTGGAACCATGGGAAGGGTTGGGTTGTCCTGGAACCATGGGATGGGTTGGGTTGTTTTGGAACCATGGAGTTGGATTACCCTGGAACCATGGGATGGGTTGGGTTGTACTGGAACCATGGGATGGGTTGCCAAGGAACCATGGGATGGGTTGGATTGTCCTGGAACCATGGAGTTGGTTGTCATGGAACCATGGGAAGGGTTGTCCTGGAACCATGGGATGGGTTGCCAAGGAACCATGGGATGGGTTGGATTGTCAAGGAACCATGGGTTGGGTTGGGTTGTCCTGGAACCATGGGATGGGTTGGGTTGTTTTGGAACCATGGGATGGGTTGCCAAGGAACCATGGGATGGGTTGGATTGTCCTGGAACCATGGAGTTGGCTGTCATGGAACCATGGGAAGGGTTGTCCTGGAACCATGGGATGGGTTGCCAAGGAACCATGGGATGGGTTGGATTGTCCTGGAACCATGGAGTTAGGCTGTCATGGAACCATGGGAAGGGTTGGGTTGTCATGGGCCCATGGGAAGGGTTGTCCTGGACCCATGGGAAGGGTTGGGTTGTCCTGGACCCATGGGAAGGGTTGGGTTGTCCTGGACCATGGGTTGGGTTGCCCTGGAACCATGGGTTGAGTTAGGTCACCATGGAGCCATGGCTTGGGTTGGAAGGGACCTTTCAAGGTCCTCTAGTGCAGCCCCCCCTGCAGTCAGCAGGGACCTCTTGGGTGTTTCTAGTGGGGAACAGAGCAGGCTGGGGGGGGTCTCATCCATGCTGGTCAGTACTCCAGGGGTGGGCATCAGCAGGATGGCACCAGGATGCTTTCAGTGGTGCCCAGTAACAGGACAAAGGGCCATGGGCACAAACTTCAGCATGAGAAGCTCCTCTAACATCAGGAGGAACTTCTCTCATGTAAGTGAGGCAGCCCTGGAGCAGGCTGCCCAGAGGGGTGCTGGAGTCTCCCTGCCTGGCTGTGTTCCTGTGTGACCTTCTCTAGGTGACCCTGCCTTGGCAGGGGGCTTGGTTTGATCTTCAGAGGTCCTTTCCAAGCCCTACCATGCTGTGCTTCTGTGATCTGCAACCAGATCAGGTTGCTCAGTGTCCCTTCTGCTGCAGAAGGAGCTGCCACATCCCCCTGTGCCTGGGCACTGCCCCATCACCGTGGGACAGGCACTAGGAGATCCCTGACCCCATGAAATGGGCTTTGTGTCCCCTCAGCTGTCCCACTGGGCACTCACCAGGAAGCCCCCAGGCAGGGCACTGAACCACTCAAAGGTGTCCTTGGAGCTGTAGGTGCTCAGCCAAGCCTTGATGGGGACCTGCAGGGAGCAAGAGGCATGCCCCAGAAAGGGACAGTGGCACTGCCAAGGCAAGGAGCCAGCTACAACTGGCCATGGGAATGTGCTGCCCAGGGAGTGGTGGAGTCCCCATCCCTGGAGGTGTTTAAGAAGAGCCTGGATGAGGCCCTTGGTGCCATGGTTGAGTTGATCAGATGGTGCTGGGTGATAGGTTGGACTGGATGATCTCAAAGGTCTTTTCCTACCTGGTTAATTCCATTCCATCCCATTCCATTCCATTCCATTCCATTCCATCCCATTCCATTCCATCCCATTCCATTCCATTCCATCCTATTCCATCCCATCCCATCCCATCCCATCCCATTCCATCACATCCCATCCCATCCCATCCCATCCCATCCCATCCCATCCCATCCCATCCCATCCCGTCCCCCCATTCCATCCCATTCCATCCCATCCCATCCCATCCCATCCCATTCCATCCCACCCCATCCCATCCTATTCCATCCCATCCCATCCCATCCCATCCCATCCCATCTCATCCCATCCCGTGTGTGTGACCTGTCCCTAGAGCCAGGTCCTGGAGCCAGGATCCTCACTCCAACCTGCTCCATCAGCTCCCTGCCATGGCAGTGCTCCTCACAGCCCGAGGCTGGCCCCACTGTGCCCTCTCCAGCCCCACCAAGCCCTGTCCCCACCTGCCCCTAGGGGCTGCAGGAAAGCCTCCCCCCCCATACCTGGTTGTGGATGGGAGCTATGCAGGTCTCACCCCCAGCTGTGAAGTTGCAGAAGGCCACCAGAGCGTCCTTGGGGCTGCCCTGGTTGGGGTCAATGTAGTACTGCCCTGCAGGGAGGTAGAGGGGAGCTCCTGGCACCCTGCTTTTGGCACAGGGAGAATGCTCAGCTCCTGGCACAGCCCTGGGCTGCAGCCTGGCTGCCAGCCTCTCTCTGCAGGGATGCTCATGGAAGCCAGCTGAGCTCACCCCCCAGGCCTCATCCCCTCTTCATTGCCTGTCCCCCTCCCCATTCCAGCCAGAGGGGAGGGATGCCAGCTCTGAGGCCAGCGTGGGGGGACCCCCTGTGCCCCCCAGTACCATCAGGCAGGCTGGGGTGAGCCAGCAGCAGCTCCTTGCAGGTGGCTGCGGGGTGGCTCTGGCTGCCGTCGGGATGCTCCAGGAGGCCTCGCAGCTCCCGGCCCAGCGCGGCCAGCAGAGCCCGGGCTGCAGGGACGTTCAGCTGGCTGGAGGGAGAAATCAGCTGCTGGAAGGGAAAGAAGGGGAGGTAGGCAAGCTGGCCCGGCTGTGCCCTCCCTCTTCTGGCCAGGGGCAGCGTCAGGAGGGGCTGGGACACGCCGAGGACAGAGCGGAGCGTGGCGGGAGGGGGACTGAGCACAGAGGAGCTGGGCACAGAGGAGCTCAGAAGCCTCGGGACGTGGGGCAGCGTGGCTGCCAGCCCCTTCCCTCCCTCCCTGGCACCGAGCAGAGCAGCGAGGGGAGGCCCTCACCCCATGCACTCACCTGCAGCTCCTCCCTGGCCAGGAGCAGGGGGGGTCCGCTGGGGCCGGGGGGGCCGGCGAGACCCTGGGGACAATGCCAGTGCTGGGGACGCTGCCTGCTGCCCAGGAGCCCTGTGCCTCCCTCCCAGCTCCTCTGAGGGTGCCAGCAGCCAGCTGTCCCCGTGCCACAGCGTGGCACAGCGTGGTGGGAGCTCAGTGCCAGCATGGCACCCCGCTCTGGGCACAGGGGCCCTTGGTGGGGGCTCTGCTTACCGGCAGGCCTGGGGTGCCCCTGGGTCCTGGCAGCCCTGGGAAGCCTTTCAGCCCCTGCCAAGGGATGGAGTGGAGGAGGGAAGCAAAGCGAAGTGGGGAGCTGCTGCTCTGCTGAGCTGCACCCCGGGGGACCCCGGGGGGCCACCTTGCACCCTGGGGAGAGGGCAGGAGGGGAGGGAGGGCAGGAAGGGAGAGAGAGGGCAGGAGGGGAGAGAGGGGGCAGGAGGGGAGAGAGGGGGCAGGAGGGGAGAGAGAGGGGGCAGGAGGGGGGAAAGGGGGCAGGAGGGGAGAGAGGGGGCAGGAGGGGAGAGAGAGTGGGCAGGAGGGGAGAGAGGGGGCAGGAGGGGAGAGAGAGAGCAGGAGGGGAGAGAGGGCGCAGGAAGGGGGAGAGGGGGCAGGAGGGGAGAGAGGGCAGGAGGGGAGAGTGGGCAGGAGGGGAGAGTGGGCAGGAGGGGAGAGAGGGGGCAGGAGGGGAGAGAGAGAGCAGGAGGGGAGAGAGGGGGCAGGAGGGGAGAGAGAGAGCAGGAGGGGAGAGAGGGCAGGAGGGGAGAGGGGGCAGGAGGGGAGAGAGGGGGCAGGAGTGGGGATAGGGAGCAGGAGGGAGGAGGAAAGGGTGCCCCGTGGCAGGGCTGAGCACAGCTCCAGGAGCTCCTCTCTACTTACTTTGGGTCCAGACAAGCCCTGGAAGAGAAGGACAAGCCCCAGCTAAGGGGGAGGGAGGTGGGATCCGAGTCCCACCCTCAGTGGACCTCCCCAGGAGGCAGCCCCAGGCTGGCTGGGGGAGGGAAGGACTCACCGGAGCGCCAGGGCTGCCAGGATGCCCCCGGGGGCCGGGGGGGCCGGAGTCACCCTGCAGAGACAGCAGGAGAGGTCAGGGCACTGCAGGGGGCACCCCCCAGCCCTGGCTCGCTCTGCAGCTCAGCCCTGGCTCGGGGTTCTGCTGGGGAAGTGAGGAGCTCACCCCACACCCCCGTCCTGCTCTCCCCTCCCACACTGCCCTTACCTGCTGGCCCTGCCGGCCTGGCCTCCCGGGGACACCAGCGGGGCCTGCCTTGCCCTGGGAGAGGTGCCAGGGGGTCACACAGGTGCCACACAGGTGCCACACAGGGTGGCACACAGTTACCACACAGGGTGCCACACAGGGTGTCAGGGTGGCACACAAGTGTCACACAGTTACCACACAGGGTGGCACATAGGGTGGCACACAGGGGTCATACAGGGTGGCACACAGGGGTGACAGAGGTGGCACACAGAGTGGCACACAGGGTGGCACACAGGGTTAACAAAGGTGTCACACAGGGGTCATACAGGATGCCACACAGGGTGCCACAGAGGGTGGCACACAGGGGTCACAAATGGTACCACACAGGGTGTCACACAGGGTTAACAAAGGTGTCACACAGGGTGGCACACAGGGGTGACAGAGGTGGCACACAGAGTGGCACACAGGGTGGCACACAGGGTTAACAAAGGTGGCACACAGGGGTCACAGAGGGTGGCACACAGGGGTGACAGAGGTGGCACACAGGGGGTGAGAAGGCAGCAAGGGGAGGGAGGAAGAGAGCCAAACCCTTCAGGCACCTTGAAGCCATCATCCCCTTGCTGGCCCAGGTCACCCCTGCTGCCCTTCTCGCCCTAGGAGAGAGTCAGGGAGAGTCTGGGTGGCCAAGAGGAGGGCAGAAGGCTCCTGGGACACCAGCTCTGAGGGGTGGTCCCTGGGGCCCCTGCTGGAGTTCCCCCATCAGGTAGGCAGCGGAGGCTTGCTGCCCAGCCCCGGGGGGGGAGCCCTGCCTGGGGACACTTCCCAAGGCCAAACCCCAATTGGCCTCCAGAAAGCAGCTGGGGCTGGGGAGTGCCCAGATGTGGCTGGCTGCAAGCCCCCATCCTTTTGAGCTGGGGGAACTGGCTGTGCCTACATTGCTGTGCACAGGACACAGAATGAACCAGGCTGGAAAAGACCTCAGAGCTCCTCAAGTCCAACCCAGCACCCAGCACCAGCTGAGCTACTCAACCATGGCACCAAGGGCCTCAGCCAGGCTCTTCCTGAACACCTGCAGGGATGGGGACTCCACCACCTCCCTGGGCAGCACATCCCAAAGGCTAACAACTCTCTCTGGGAAGAACTTTCTCCTCACCTGCAGCCCCAGGAGGATGGAGAGGCTGGAAAAGGAAGCTGGTTGCGGAGGGAACCTGGAGAGCTCCCAGCTCCTGGGAGGACAACCCCCAAAGAGAGCTGCTGCAGCAATCAGGGCTCAAGAAGAGGGCAGCAAGGGCTGGCAAGCAGCAAATTAGCTGCTGGCCTGCCATAGAATCATGGAATTGACAGGGCTGGAAGGGACCTCAAGGCTCAGCCACTTCCAACCCCCCTGCCATGGCCAGGGACACCTCACACTACAGCAGGTTGCTCACAGCCACCTCCAGCCTGGCTGCAAACACCTCCAGGGATGAGGCTTCCACCACCTCCCTGGGCAACCTGTGCCAGGCTCTCACCACCCTCATGGGGAAGAACTTCTTCCTAACATCCAATCTCAATCTCCCCACTTCTAGTTTTGCTCCATCCCCCCCCAGTCCTATCCCTCCCTGACACCCTCATAAGTCCCTCCCCAGCTTTCCTGTAGCCCCCTTCAGACACTGGAAGGCCATAAGAAGGTCTCCTTCACTTCTCCAGACTGCACAACCCCAACTCCCTCAGTCTGTCCTCAGAGCAGAGCAGCTCCAGCCCTCTGCTCATCCTCCTGGCCCTTCTCTGGGCACCTTCCAGCACCTCCAGAGCCTTCCTGCACTAGGGGCTGCAGAACTGGAGGCAGTACTCCAGCTGTGGTCTCACCAGAGCAGAGCAGAGGGAGAGAATCCCCTACCAGTCCCTGCTGTGCCACCTTGTGTCACCCACCTTGTGTCCCTTTGGCCCAGGGTCTCCTTTCATGCCCGTCAGCCCTGGGATGCCCTGCAAGAGAGATCACAGAGTCACAGAATCAATGAGGTTGGAAAAGGCCTCAGAGCTCATCAAGTCCAAGCTGTCACCCAACACCTCCTGACAACTAAACCATGGCTCCAAGTGCCACATCCAGTCCCCTCAGTTTGTGCCCCCTGCCCCTTGTCCTGCGCCTGGGCACCACTCAGCAGAGCCTGGCCCCAGCCTCTTGCTCCCCACAGCTCCTTCAGCTCTTGCTGAGCTTTGCTCAGTTCCCTTCTGGGGCTGCTCCTCTCCATGCTCTCAGCCCCAGGGCTCTCAGCCTTTGCTCCTCACAGAGCTGCTCCAGGGCCCTCAGCACCTTCCCAGCTTCCCCTGGAGCCTCTCCAGCAGTTCCCTGTCTCTCTTGAACTGGGGAGCCCAGACCTGGAGCCAGTAGTGCAGCTGTGGCCCCCCTGGAGCAGCAGGCAGCAGAGCTGCAGAGTGGTTCCTGTGGGAGCCAAGCAGGGAGCAGCCAGCAGCCAAGCACCTCCAAGCCAATACTCACATAGGGTCCTTGGGGGCCCTGGGGTCCTTCCAGCCCCTTGTCACCTGGGTAGCCCTGAAACACAGACATGAGAGAGCCTGGTGGTGTGGCAGGAGAGCAAGGCAGGAGCCCCAGTGCCTCTGGCAGGGAGAGCAGCCCAGGGGCCCAGGGGGGTGGGCTGGAAGGGACTGGGAACTCAGAGTCCTCCTGCTACTGGGTGCTCTGTACTGCTTTATCCTCTTCTAAGCAGGGAGCTTGGCTTGGGAGCCCCCTGAGCTGCCAAGGTGCCCAAGCAGCCTCACCTGGGTGGGGCAAAGCCAACCTACCTTGGGTCCCCGGGGACCTCTGGGGGGCCGGTGGCCCAGCTTGCCTTGCTTGCCCTGGGAACAACAGGTGAAAGGCTCACAGCAGTTCCAGCCTGCCCCAGGCACTGAGCTGCCTCCCCTGCATCCCCCCAGGGATGCTGAGACCCAGCAAAACCCAGGGCCCTCTGCAAGGTCGGCTCCACACCTCCCGGCACCCCCCCTGGGGACCACGGTGCCAGTTACCCTTCTGCCAGCTGCTCCTGGGGCTCCTCCTTCCCCTGGGTGCCCCACATCACCCTGAGGGAAGAAGAGAGAGGTGGCTCACCAACAGCCTGACCACTCCTGGGACCAGCACTGGGGAAAAGAGGCTGCTGCTTGCATGGACACGGGCACAGAGCTCACCAGGCTCTGTGGGACTCTGGGCATGGGCACCAAGGCCATGGTGCAGAGCCTGGCAGTGAAGGGGAGGTTCCCTGACCCCCTCTGAGGGCACCTGAGCCAGGATGGAGCTGGGGAGACCTGGCAGTGAAGGGGAGGTTCCCTGACCCCCTCTGAGGGCACCTGAGCCAGGATGGAGCTGGGGAGACCTGGCATCCCCTCAGCCCAAAACCAGTCAAGGCAGCCCAAGGGCACCCAAGGGCTCTGTGTTTGCCAGGCACTGCTGGGTGGTTGCCCTGAGAGTGTGTGTGGGGTATCAGGTGCCCCCGGGCTGGCTCCCCATGGCTTCTCCCCTGGCTCACAGCAGGGCTGAGCAGCTCAGTCATGGCTCCCCCCAGGCCATCACTGGAGGCCAGCTCTGCAGGTACCTTCTCTCCTTTGCCACCTTTCCGTCCCTTGGGACCAGCTGTTCCTGGAGACCCCTAGAGCCCCAAAGGAGAAGCAAATCCTTCCTTAAGGGTGCTGTGCCAGGGTTGCCCCCCTCCCAGGCTCCCTCTCTGGGGGTGCACCCCCCTCCCCGTGCCAGGGAGAAGCAGCACAGCCCCTGCCCGCTCCTCACCGTCTGGCCTGGCTTGCCCGCCGTGCCTGGCTGCCCTTTTGCACCCACCAGGCCCTAGGGAGGAAACCAGACAGCAACCCAGCTCCAAGAAACCGGCTCCAGGGATGCCCACCCAGCTCCTGGGCCGGGCACCAGCTGGGGGCAGGGCAGGGGGGCAGCAGAGGTGCCCGCTCACCTCCACGCCGCTCAGCCCCGTGGCTCCAGCTTCGCCCAGTGGCCCCAGAGGCCCCTGGGGACAAAGCAGGAGGCTGGCATCAGCTCCAGGGCAGCCAGGGAGAGGCAGGAGGGGGAGGGCAAAGCCACCTGCTGGGCAGGGGCACCTTGCAGGCCCGGGGGGAGGGGAGGGGAGGGGAGTTACCTGCCGGCCTGGCCGTCCCTTGGCGCCTGCCACTCCTCTGGCACCTCCGTGCCCGCTGTAGCCCTGCAGCCCAGGGGCCCCTGCTGGCCCCTGGCTCCCTGCTGCGCCCTGGGGTGCACACATGGGGACACCACAGCATGCTTTGCCTTGGAAAAGGCCTCTGAGACCAGCCAGGCCAACCCTCACCCCAACCCCAGCATGGCCACTGACCCATGGCCCCAGGTCTGTGGGACACCTGCAGGGCTGGGGCCTCCGCCACCTCCCTGGGCAGCCTGTGCCAAGCCCTGGCCACTCTGGCAGTGCAGAAACTGTTCCTGACCTCCAGCCTAAACCAGCCAGAGCCCAGCCCCAGCTGGAGCAGGCTCTGAGCAGCCCACCCTCGAGGGGCTTTGACTAGCCTGGGCTCTTGCTCCTGCTTTGCCCCACGCTTGTGCCACACTGGCCCAGGCAGAGGGGCACCAAGGCATGGCAAAGCTGGCATGCAGCTGAGTGCAAGGCCATCAATAGCCTCTCTGTGGCTCTGAGCACATCAGGACCATGAGCCCAGAGTGCACCTCAGGGCAGTGCAAGCCCTCCTGAGCTGAGGGTGGCTCCTGGAGGCCTCCAAACTTCTGGACACTCAGGGGTTGTGTGGGAGCAGAGGAGGGAGAAGCCAAATGTCCTGCACCTGCCTCGGGAAGCCCCCAGCAGCCAGGCAGGGGCTGCAGAGGGCCTGGATCTCAGAGGGAGCTTTCCAGCACTGTGTCTCCAAATGGAATGCAAACCAGGAGGAGAAGCCCTCTGGGTCTGCTCAGCTCCCTCTGGGCTGAAGGATAAACCAAGGGGGAGTTAAAAGCCCCACAGCTGTGTGGAGCCCTGGCTCCAGGAAAGCCAAGGAAACTGGAGCTGAGCCTTCAAGTCCCTGCAGGGCAGGAGCTGGCAGGCCCAGCCCAGCCCAGCCCAGCCCCCTGGGCTGGCAGAGTGTGTTCTGTGGCCACTCAGCCCCTGGCTCTGCTGCTCCATCCCAAGGTGCCACCAAAGCTCTCTCCCAGGGTGGGTTTGGGCTGGCACTCACCACTGGACCAGGCTTGCCACCATCTCCCTTGGCTCCATCATCTCCAGCGAGTCCCTGTGGGGGTGGAGGGGGTTCAGGACCAGCCCAGCACCACCAGGGGCTCCACACTGAGGGGGTGGAGGGGGTTCAGGACCAGCCCAGCACCACCAGGGGCTTCACACTGAGGGGGTGGAGGGGGTTCAGGACCAGCCCAGCACCACCAGGGGCTTCACACTGAGGGGGTGGAGGGGGTTCAGGACCAGCCCAGCACCACCAGGGGCTCCACACTGAGGGGGTGGAGGGGGTTCAGGACCAGCCCAGCACCACCAGGGGCTTCACACTGAGGGGGTGGAGGGGGTTCAGGACCAGCCCAGCACCACCAGGGGCTTCACACTGAGGGGGTGGAGGGGGTTCAGGACCAGCTCAGCACCACCAGGGGCTCCACACTGAGGGGGTGGAGGGGGTTCAGGACCAGCCCAGCACCACCAGGGGCTCCACACTGAGGTCTGCTGCAGGGCCTTTAAGCATCTGCTCCCTCACACCACCTGCAGCTGGCCAGGGCAGAGCTGGGCACCGTGGGGGGGTCAGCAGGAGCCCACAGCAGCCTTCCAGCAGGGCATCCCTGAGTGCCAGGCAGAAGTGGTCTGACTGTGGGGGTGAGGGCATGAGGAACCTCTTGGGAAGCAGTGCCAGGCTGGGGAGTGTGAACCTGCACCTCCCAGCCTCATTCCTCAGCCCCCTGGCCTGGGCAGTAAGGGGGGGCTCAACCCCTTGGCCTTGCCATGCTCTGCTTGCCCGGGTGGGGCTGGGTGGGTGCCTGGGTAGGGCTGGGTGGGTGCCTGGGTAGGGCTGGGTGGGTGCCTAGGTAGGGCTGGGTGGGGCTGGGTGGGTGCCTGGGTGGGGCTGGGTGGTTGCTTGGGTGGGGTTGGGTGGGTGCCTGGGTGGGGCTGGGTGGGTGCCTAGGTAGGGCTGGGTGGGTGCCTGGGTGGGGCTGGGTGGGTGCCTGGGTAGGGCTGGGTGGGTGCCTAGGTAGGGCTGGGTGGGGCTGGGTGGGTGCCTGGGTGGGGCTGGGTGGGTGCCTGGGTAGGGCTGGGTGGGTGCCTAGGTAGGGCTGGGTGGGGCTGGGTGGGTGCCTGGGTGGGGCTGGGTGGGTGCCTGGGTAGGGCTGGGTGGGTGCCTAGGTAGGGCTGGGTGGGGCTGGGTGGGTGCCTGGGTGGGGCTGGGTGGGTGTCTGGGTGGGGTTGGGTGGTTGCTTGGGTGGGGCTGGGTGGGTGCCTGGGTGGGGCTGGGTGGTTGCTTGGGTGGGGCTGGGTGGGTGCCTGGGTGGGGCTGGGTGGGTGTCTGGGTGGGGTTGGGTGGTTGCTTGGGTGGGGCTGGGTGGGTGCCTGGGTGGGGCTGGGTGGGTGTCTGGGTGGGGTTGGGTGGTTGCTTGGGTGGGGCTGGGTGGGTGTCTGGGTGGGGTTGGGTGGTTGCTTGGGTGGGGCTGGGTGGGTGCCTGGGTGGGGCTGGGTGGGTGTCTGGGTGGGGCTGGGTGGTTGCTTGGGTGGGGCTGGGTGGTTGCCTGGGTGGGGTTGGGTGGGTGCCTGGGTAGGGCTGGGTGGGTGCCTGGGTAGGGCTGGGTGGGTGCCTGGGTGGGGCTGGGTGGGTGCCTGGGTGGGGCTGGGTGGTTGCTTGGGTGGGGCTGGGTGGGTGCCTGGGTAGGGCTGGGTGGGTGCCTGGGTGGGGCTGGGTGGGTGCCTGGGTGGGGCTGGGTGGTTGCTTGGGTGGGGCTGGGTGGGTGCCTGGGTAGGGCTGGGTGGGTGCCTGGGTGGGGCTGGGTGGTTGCTTGGGTGGGGCTGGGGAAGCCCTGGGGAGGCCTGTGGCAGCTCCTGGCTCTGCCAGGTCCCAGCCATCCCTACCTCTGCTCCTGCAGCCCCAGCAGGTCCATCCATGCCTCGGGGCCCTGGATCCCCCTGGGGAAGAACAGGGAACAGCTTCTGTCCTCAGGACAGCCCCTCCTGGCTCTGCACCGCGGGCAGCAAGGCACGGGGGGGGTCCCACAGAGGGGCCCCAGGGCTGAGCCAGCTCCTCCAGCACACAGCCCCAGCAGGCAGAGCTGGCACAGAGCATCTGCCCCCGAGGGGAGGCTCGGAGCCAGCCCCTGCCTTACCTTCACTCCCTCAGGGCCGCGGAGCCCAGGAGGACCTCGGAGGCCAGTCCCACCCTGTGGGGGGCACAAGCAGAGCAGCTCCTGGGAGCCAGCCCTGCCCCCTGCCAGCCCTGCCCCCCTGCCAGCCCTGCCAGCCCTGCCCCCTGCCAGCCCTGCCGCCTGCCAGCCCTGACCCTGCCAGCCCTGCCCCCTGCCAGCCCTGCCAGCCCTGCCCCCTGCCAGCCCTGCCAGCCCTTCCCCCTGCCAGCCCTGCCCCCTGCCAACCCTGCCAGCCCTGCCCCCTGCCAGCCCTGCCCCCTGCCGGCCGGGGAGGAGGGAGGAGTGTGACTCACAAACCAGCCTCTGGCTCCGGCGGGACCTGCGGCTCCGGCGACACCGACCTGGCCCTGGGACACGGAGGGAGAGATGGCAGCAGGAGCCCAGCAGGAGCCCAGCAGGGCCCCAGGGTGCTGCCAGCAGGGCCCCAGGGTGCTGCCAGCAGGGCCAGGGCCACCCTGTGCCTCCAGCAGGTCCCAGCCGCGGATCCTGCCCAGGGGACACCAACTCCCTAACCGTGGAAGCATCCTGTGGGGCTCCTGCACCCAGAGTGCCCTGCCAGGGCTGAGCCCCAGCACCCAGCACCCAGCACCCAGCACCCATCCTGCAGGGGCTCTGAGAGCCTTTTGGTGCCTGCCAGGGCTGAGCCCCAGCACCCAGCACCCAGCACCCAGCACCCATCCTGCAGGGCTCTGAGAGCCTCTTGGTGTCTGCCAGGGCTGAGCCTCAGCACCCAGCACCCATCCTGCAGGGCTCTGAGAGCCTCTTGGTGTCTGCCAGGGCTGAGCCCCAGCACCCAGCACCCATCCTGCAGGGCTCTGAGAGCCTCTTGGTGTCTGCCAGGGCTGAGCCTCAGCACCCAGCACCCATCCTGCAGGGCTCTGAGAGCCTCTTGGTGTCTGCCAGGGCTGAGCCTCAGCACCCAGCACCCATCCTGCAGGGCTCTGAGAGCCTCTTGGTGTCTGCCAGGGCTGAGCCCCAGCACCCAGCACCCAGCACCCATCCTGCAGGGACTCTGGGAGCCTCTTCGTGCCTGCCAGGGCTGAGCCCCAGCACCCAGCACCCATCCTGCAGGGCTCTGGGAGCCTCTTGGTACTTGCCAGCAAACCTTCTTGCCCCTTCTCTCCTTTGTGGCCTTGCTCTCCACTTTCCCCTGTGGCAGCTCCTGGGCCAGGCACTCCAGGGTGGCCTCTGGGGCCAGTGTCCCCCTGCTCAGGGGGGAGGACACAGATGTCACCACCAGGAACCAAAGGAAGCAGCAATGCTCTGAGCTTCTGCACACAGCCAGGGAGAGGTTTGGGTGGGAAAGAGGCTTCCAGGATCACATCTAGTCCAACCCTGCTGCAGCCAGCAGGGACATCTGCAGCTGCTCAGATCCCCACTCCACCTCACCTGGGATGCCTCCAGGGCTGGGACATCTCCCCACCTCTCTGGGACCCCTTGGCCAGTGCTTCACCACCCTCAGGGGCAAGCATTTCTCACTCCCTTTCAGTCTGAATCTCCCTCTCTTAGTCTCAAACCATCCCCCCCCATGCCCTGTCACATCAGGCCCTGCTCAGAAGTCTGTCCCCAGCTCTCTGCTCAGCCCTTTCAGCACTGCAAGGCCACCAGAAGGTCTCCCTGGGGCCTTCCCTTCTCCAGCTGGCCATCCCCATGGAGAGGAGATGTTTCACCCTCTCACTGGGTGCTGCAGGCAGAAGTTCACCCTAGGGTGCTCAGGAGTGGTGCTGATGTCAGGCTTGAGCCTGCTGTCCCCAGCCCTGTCCTGCTTGTGCCCCACACAGGAAGGGCAGCAGCTGAGGCTGAGCAGGGGCTGGGGGTCCCCAGGGTGCTGCAGGGAGGGACAGGGCTACAGTCAGTGCTCACCTTCTGCCCCTGAGCTCCTGGCTCTCCTGGCTCTCCAGTGTCCCCAGGGTCCCCCTGCCCAGAGGGGAGATTCCAGCATCAGGCACAGCAGCTGCTCCCCAGCCCCAGCCCAGGGGGGCAGAGGCTGGGCTCTGGTTCCATGCCCATCCCCACCCTCCCCTGGCCAGGACTGTGGTGCTGGGGCAGAGCTGGCCCCACAGCTTCTCCTGCAGCAGGAGCTCCCCCCAGCCCTCAGAGCTGAGCACAGCCAGGCAGCCCCTGGCCCAGCAAGGGGACCCCGAGGCACCTCCCATGGGGACCCCCTGCTGCACACCCAGGCAGGGGCAGGTGCCCAGAGCCAGGGCACAGAGCTGTGCTGTGCCCATGTGCCAGCAGCAGGCAGCAGTGTGCCAGCCAGCACACCTACCTCCTTCCCTCGCTGCCCAGGCCTCCCTGGCAGCCCCTCTGGGCCAGCAGCTCCTGGCTCCCCGGGGCTCCCGCTGGTGCCTGCAGCTCCCCAGGCTCCTGCCTCTCCCTGGGCAGGGTGAGGAAGGGCAGGATTAGTCTTGGCTGCCTTTTCCAGCTGGGCCTGGCTTTGCCTCCCATGGTTCCTCACCACACAGCCAGCCCAGTTTCCCCTGCCCCAGCTACCCAGGCTTTGAGGGGGCTTGGGGCCCTCTGCACAGCAGCTCAGGCTGGAAAAGACCTTTCAGATCCAGCCCAACCCTTAACCAGCACTGCCAGCTCACCACTGACCCCCCCCAGCACCACAGCCACAGGGCTTTGACAGCCCTGCAGGGATGGGCACTACCCCACTGCCCTGGGCCAGGCCCTGACAACCCTTTGGGGGAAGGAAATGGAATGGGATGGAATGGAATGGAATGGGATGGAATGGAATGGAATGGAATGGAATGGAATGGAATGGAATGGAATGGAATGGAATGGGTGGGATGGGATGGGTGGGATGGGATGGGATGGAATGGAATGGAATGGAATGGAATGGAATGGAATAGAATAGAATAGAATAGAATAGAATAGAATAGAATAGAATAGAATAGAATAGAATAGAATAGACCAGGTTGGAAAAGACCTCAGAGATCATCAAGTCCAACCTATCACCCAGCACCATCTGATCAACTCAACCATGGCACCAAGTGCCACATCCAGGCTCTTCCTAAACACCTCCAGGGATGGGGACTCCACCACCTCCCTGGGCAGCACATTCCCATGGCCAATCTCTCTTGATGAGAAGAATTTCTTCCTCACCTCCAGCCTAAACCTCCCCTGGCACAGCTTGAGACTGTGTCCTCTTGTTCTGGTGCTGCTTGCCTGGCAGAAGAGACCAACCCCCACCTGGCTACAGCCTCCCTGCAGGGAGTTGGAGAGAGCAAGAAGGTCTCCCCTGAACCTCCTCTTCTCCAGGCTAAGCAACCCCAGCTCCCTCAGCCTCTCCTCACAGGGCTGTGCTCCAGACCCCTCCCCAGCCTCCTCGCCCTTCTCTGGACACCTTCAAGCCTCTCAATGTCTTTCTTAAATTGAAGGCCCCAGAACTGGACACAGGACTCAAGGTGTGGCCTAACCAGTGCTGAGCACAGGGCACAAGGACTTCCCTGCTCCTGCTGGCCACACTCTTCCTGATGCAGGCCAGGATGCCATTGGCCTTCTTGGCCACCTGGGCACACTGCTGGCTCATGTTCAGCTGCTGTCAACCACTACCCCCAGGTCCCTCTCTGCCTGGCTGCTCTCAGCCACTCTGCCCCCAGCCTGTAGCACTGCCTGGGGTTGTTGTGGCCAATGTGTAGAACCTGACACTCAGATGTGTTCAATCTCCTGCCCTTGGCCTCTGCCCATCTGCCCAGCCTGGCAAGGTCCCTCTGCAGAGCTCTCCTACCCTCTACAGCTCAACTCCTGCCCCCAGCTTGCTGTCATCTGCTGATGGACTCAATGCCCTCCTCCAGATCATCAATGAAGCTATTGAGCAGGATGGGGCCCAGCACTGATCCCTGGGGAATTGTTCCCCACATCCAACCTGAACCTCCCCTGGGGCACCCTGAGGCCATTTCCTCTCATCCTATCCCTTGTTCCCTGGGAGGGGACACTGACACACCACCAAAGAATGTTGGGCCTTGGTCCAAAGGTAGCTGCTGGAGCTACAACCTCTTCAACTCCCTTCTGGTACAGCAGCTAAAAACTCAGAGTGATGCCAGATGGAGCCATAGGAAGCATTTCCCTTCTGCCATGCTCAGCAACACAAATCCCCAGGGGTGGGCATGAAGGGGCTGGAGTGCCAAGAGCCCTGCCCAGCAGGACCAGGAGAGCCCAGCACCATTGGTGGTGTCACCCCCAGCACCCAGCAGGGCCTCACCTGCTCTCCTTTGGGCCCTGGGCGCCCCTCTGCTCCTGGCTGTCCTGGGGAGCCCTGGGGAGGAAGCACAGAGCCCAGCCCTAGCACAGCTCCACCACCCCACAGCCAGAAGGGTTGGGTTGGAAGGGACCCTAAAGCTCACCCAGTTCCAGCCCCCTGCCATGGGCAGGGACACCTCCCACCAGCCCAGGCTGCTCAGAGCCTCATCCAGCCTGGCCCTGAGCACCTCCAGGCAGGAGGCAGCCACAGCCTCCCTGGGCAGCCTGTGTCAGAGTCTCCCCAGCCTCATTGGAAAGAATTTCTTCCCAATCTCCAGTCTCCATCTCCCCTCTCCCAGTTCAAAGCCATTGCTCCTCATCCTTTCACTCCCAGCCCTTATCAAAGGTCCCTCCTCAGCTCCCCTGAGCCCTTCAGGTACTGGGAGGCTGCTCTGAGGTCTGCCTGGAGTCTTCTCCAGGCTGAACAGCCCCAACTCTCTCAGCCTGTCCCCACAGGGGAGGTTCTCAGCCCTCTGATCACCACCATGGTCCTCCCCACACAGCCTCTGGCTCAGACACAGCCTTCTGGTTCAGCAGAAGCTCAGTGATCTCCTCCCTTCATCCCTGCAGGAGAAGGCAGGAGGGGAGGGGGAGGCTGGAGCAGCCCAGCCAGGGCAGGACAGGGCTCCCCAGGCGGTTACCTGCTCACCATCCAGCCCCCTGATGCCAGCTTCCCCAGGCTCTCCCACGGTGCCCTGCAGGGGACATGGGCATCAGGGCAGGCAGCTGTGCTGGTCCCCCCCACAGCTCCCTCACAGCCCCTCCTGCCCAGCAGCTGCAGGAGGGCTTGCAAGGCTCTTCCACCACAGCCCAGCCATGCCAGCCCCCATCCTGCTGGGCAAAGCCAGTGGCCAAGCTGCCAGCCCTGCTCCAGGCAAGCAGAGCAAGGCCAAAGCTCTGCCTGCCTGGCCAGGTCTGAGTCAGGGGGCTGGCAGGGGGCACCAAGCCACCTCCTCTGTCCTTACCTTCTCTCCTCTCACCCCTGCAGGCCCTTCAGGTCCACTTGGACCTTCCTGTCCCTGGAATCAAGCAGTTCATAGCAACATCCCCGTGGTCTGAAGGCTTTGCCTTGGCACCTCCTGAGCCTGGCTGGCAGAGGCTGGGATGCCCCAGAACACCCTGGCTGGCAGAGGCTGGGATGCCCCAGCACACCCTGGCCCACTCCCCCCCTGCCCGGGCACAACAGCCACTTGCCAGCTTCTCAAGCCCCCCTAGTGCCAGCTTCCCTCCTCCCTCCCTTGCCACAGCTGCTTTGGGGAGCTGCCCAGCAGCACTGCCCCAGCAGCACTGCCCCAGCAGCACTGCCCCAGCAGAGCTCTCTGCCCCTGTCCCAGCAGCTGTGCTGGGCAGCCAGGGCAGGAGCCCAGCAGCACTCACCGGGTACCCAGGGGGGCCAGCAGCCCCAGCTGGGCCAGCAGCTCCTGCCTGTCCTGCCAAGCCAGGCTTCCCTGGCAGCCCCTGGGGCCCCCGGGGGCCAGGCATACCCTGCAAGGCCAAGAGGCCAATCTCAGGCAGCTGAAGGGTGGCAGAGGGGAGGGCAGTGCCGGTGGCTGCCCCTGCCTGGGGCCACCGCGGGCTCTGCAGGGTGCCAGCTGTGCCCAGAGGGCAGTGCTCCAGCCTCCTCCTCCCTGTAGGTGCAGGAGGGCACTGCTGGCCCTGGGCCCAGCTCCCCACCCCCCAGCTCCCCACAGGGGCCTCGGGTCACTCCCTGCCTCGCGAGCAGCCCGGGGGTGAAGCTGCCTGCGGGGAGGGCATCGGTGCCTCAGCTCCTGGCCCAGCAGCAGCCTGCAGAGCAGCTCTGCAGCTCACTTACAGGCAGCCCTGGAAGCCCTCGAGGCCCTGGGTCTCCTGCTCTGCCCTGAAACAAGAAGGGTGCTCAGCATCCTGCTGGCACCAGGCCCCCCCAGCAGGATGAGCCAAGCCCTGCATGCCCAGGCCACCTCCTGGCATCTGGGCAGCACCAGGACAAAGCCCAGCCAGCAGTGGGAAGCACCAGGGGGCTGCCTGCTCCCACACAGGGCTCTGGGCTGCTGGAGCAGCAGGCAGCACATGGTGCCTGCACCCTGTGGCACATCCACAGGGCAAGGCAGCAGGGGCACTGCAGCAGGGGCAATGCAGCAGGGGCAATGCAGCAGGGGCACAGCAGCAGGGGCAATGCATCAGGGACAATGCAGCAAGGGCACTGCAGCAGGGGCAATGCAGCAGGGGCACAGCAGCAGGGGCAATGCAGCAGGGGCAATGCAGCAGGGACAATGCAGCAGGGGCAATGCAGCAGGGGCATTGCAGCAGGGGCACAGCAGCAGGGGCAATGCAGCAGGGACAATGCAGCAGGGGCAATGCAGCAGGGGCACAGCAGCAGGGGCAATGCAGCAGGGACAATGCAGCAGGGGCAATGCAGCAGGGGCAATGCAGCAGGGGCACAGCAGCAGGGGCAATGCAGCAGGGACAATGCAGCAGGGGCAATGCAGCAGGGGCATTGCAGCAGGGGCACAGCAGCAGGGGCAATGCAGCAGGGGCACAGGAGCAGGGACACTGCAGCAGGGGCACAGCAGCAGGGACAATGCAGCAGGGACAGTGCAGCAGGGGCACTACAGCAGGGACAATGCAGCAGGGGCACAGCAGAAGGGGCAATGCAGCAGGGACACTGCAGCAGGGGCACTGCAGTAAGCCAGGGGCACAGGGAGCACTGCCAGTCCTACCTGGGAGCCAGGAGCACCTCGAGGCCCAGGAGGACCTGGCAGGGCCTGGGGGAGGAGAAGGCAATCAGAGTCCCACACTGCAGCCCTGACTGCTGCCCTCTCCCCACCGTGGCCCCTCAAGGCCCCAGTGCCCCCTGCCCAGCCTGGCACAGGGGACCTGCTTGGTGCTTCCCTGCAGGGCTGCAGCAGCAGGCAGGACCCACCTTGGGACCAGCTTTCCCTGGAAATCCTGGTGGGCCTTGGGCTCCCATTTCTCCCTGTCAGGAGGCAAGAAAGATTTCCTTCCCTCTGTGTGCTTGAATGCAGTCACCTCCTGAGCCCCAAGCCCCCCTGCCTGGCATCTCATAACATCCACAGGAGTCTGGGCAGCCCACAGCTCACAGGGTGTGAGGGGTTGGAAGGGACCTCTGAGCTCACAGGGTGTGAGGGTTTGGAAGGGACCTCTGAGCTGACAGGTTCACAGCTCACAGGGTGTGAGGGGTTGGAAGGGACCTCTGAGCTCACAGGATCACAGCTCACAGGGTGTGAGGGGTTGGAAGTGACCTCTGAGCTCACAGGATCACAGCTCACAGGGTGTGAGGGGTTGGAAGGGACCTCTGAGCTCACAGGATCACAGCTCACAGGGTGTGAGGGGTTGGAAGGGACCTCTGGAGCTCATCAAGTCCAACCCCCCTGCCAGAGCAGGGCCATAGAATCCAGTGAAGGTGAAGCACTGGACACCCAGCATGGGATGAGTGTCCCCATGGGAGCCACAGAGCCCCTGAATCCCAGCATGGTGAGGGTTGGAAGGGACCTCTGGAGATCATCCAGCCCAGCACCCCTGGCAAAAGCAGGGTCAGCCACAGCAGCTGGCCCAGGATCCAGCTGGGTTTGGAATCTCCCCACAGAAGGAGGCTCCACAACCACTCTGGGCAGCCTGCTCCAGGCCTCCAGCAGCCTCACAGGGAATTTCCCTTCTGTTCCCCTGGCATTTCCTCTGCTCCAGCTTGCCCCCAGTGCCCCTTGTGCTGTCCTTGGCCATCCCTGAGCAGAGCCTGGCTCTGTGCTCCCCACACTGCCCTGCACATCTTGATCCCCAGCCATGAGGGCAGCCCTCATGTCCAGCTCCAGCCCTTCCTCCCCTGCCACCCCTGAGGCTTCCCTGGCACAGCTGATGGAGACCACTGATGGACATCACCCAAACCCATCCCTTGGGTGCTAGAGCCCAACCCCAGAGTGTTACCAAAGCCTGGACTCCAGCCCAGCCCAGCCCAGCCCAGCCCTGCCCAGCCCAGCCCTGCCCAGCCCAGCCCAGCTCAGCCCAGCTCAGCCCTGCCCAGCCCAGCCCTGCCCAGCCCAGCCCAGCCCAGCCCAGCTCAGCCCAGCTCAGCCCTGCTCAGCCCTGCCCAGCCCAGCCCTGCCCAGCCCAGCCCAGCTCAGCCCAGCTCAGCCCTGCTCAGCCCTGCCCAGCCCAGCCCAGCCCAGCTCAGCCCAGCTCAGCCCTGCTCAGCCCAGCCCTGCCCAGCCCAGCCCATCCCAGCCCAACCCAGCCCAGCTCAGCCCTGCTCAGCCCAGCTCAGCCTATCCCAGCCCATCCCAGCCCATGCCAGCCCAGCCTGCTGTGCCATTGCCCAGCCCAGCCCAGCCCAGCTCAGCCCAGCCCATGCCAGCCCAGCCTGCTGTGCCATTGCCCAGCCCAGCCCAGCCCAGCTCAGCCCAGCCCTGCTCAGCCCAGCCTGCTGTGCAGTTGCCCAGCCCTGCTCAGCCCAGCCCAGCCCTGCCCAGCCCAGCCCTGCCCAGCCCAGCCCTGCCCAGCCCTGCCCAGCCCAGCCCAGCCTGCTGTGCTGTTGCCCAGCTCAGCCCAGCTCAGCCCAGCCCAGCCCTGCTCAGCCCAGCTCAGCCCATCCCAGCTCTGCTCAGCCCAGCCCAGCCCAGCCCAGCTCAGCCCAGCCCAGCCCAGCCCTGCCCAGCCCAGCCCTGCTCAGCCCTGCCCAGCCCAGCCCAGCCCAGCCTGCTGTGCTGTTGCCCAGCTCAGCCCAGCTCAGCCCAGCCCAGCCCTGCTCAGCCCAGCTCAGCCCAGCCCAGCCCAGCTCAGCCCAGCCCAGCCCAGCTCTGCTCAGCCCAGCCCAGCCCAGCCCAGCCCATCCCAGCCCTGCCCAGCACTGCCTGCTGTGCCATTGCCCAGCCCAGCCCAGCTCAGCCCAGCCCAGCCCAGCTCAGTCCAACCGAGCACTGCCCAGCCCAGCCCTGCCCAGCCCAGCTCAGCCCAGCCCAGCTCAGCCCTGCTCAGCCCAGCTCAGCCCATCCCAGCCCAGCCCAGCCCATGCCAGCCCAGCCTGCTGTGCCATTGCCCAGCCCAGCCCAGCCCAGCTCAGCCCAGCCCTGCTCAGCCCATCCCAGCCCAGCCCAGCCCAGCCTGCTGTGCTGTTGCCCAGCTCAGCCCTGCTCAGCCCAACTGAGCACTGCCTAGCCCAGCCCTGCCCAGCTCAGCTCAGCCCAGCCCAGCCCAGCCCAGCCCAGCCCTGCCCAGCCCAGCCCAGCCCAACCCAGCCCAGCTCAGCCCTGCTCAGCCCAGCTCAGCCCAGCCCTGCCCAGCCCAGCCCAGCCTGCTGTGCCATTGCCCAGCCCAGCCCAGCCCAGCTCAGCCCAGCCCTGCTCAGCCCAGCCTGCTGTGCAGTTGCCCAGCCCTGCTCAGCCCAGCCCAGCCCTGCCCAGCCCTGCCCAGCCTGCTGTGCTGTTGCCCAGCTCAGCCCAGCTCAGCCCAGCCCAGCCCTGCTCAGCCCAGCTCAGCCCAGCCCAGCCCAGCTCAGCCCATCCCAGCTCTGCTCAGCCCAGCCCAGCCCATCCCAGCTCTGCTCAGCCCAGCCCAGCTCAGCCCAGCTCAGCCCAGCTCAGGCCAGCCCAGCCCAGCCCAGCCCAACCGAGCACTGCCCAGCCCAGCCCTGCCCAGCCCAGCTCAGCCCAGCCCAGCCCAGCCCAGCCCATGCCAGCCCAGCTCAGCCCAGCGCAGCCCTGCCCAGCCCAGCCCTGCCCAGCCCAGCCCTGCTCAGCCCTGCCCAGCCCAGCCCAGCCCAGCCTGCTGTGCTGTTGCCCAGCTCAGCCCAGCTCAGGCCAGCCCAGCCCTGCTCAGCCCAGCTCAGCCCAGCCCAGCCCAGCCCAGCCCAGCCTAGCCCAGCTCAGCCCATCCCAGCTCTGCTCAGCCCAGCCCAGCCCAGCCCAGCCCTGCCCAGCACTGTCTGCTGTGCCGTTGCCCAGCTCAGCCCAGCTCAGCCCAGCCCAGCCCTGCCCAGCCCAGCTCAGCCCAGCCCAGCCCAGCCCAGCCCATGCCAGCCCAGCCCAGCCCAGCCCAGCCCTGCCCAGCTCAGCCCAGCTCAGCCCAGCCCAGCTCAGCCCAGCCCAGCTCAGCCCAGCCCTGCTCAGCCTGGCCCAGCCCAGCCCGGCCCAGCCCAGCCCAGCCCAGCTCAGCCCAGCCCATGCCAGCCCAGCTCAGCCCAGCCCAGCCCTGCCCAGCCCATCCCAGCCCAGCCCATCCCAGCCCTGCCCAGCGCTGCCTGCTGTGCCATTGCCCAGCCCTGCCCAGCCCAGCCCAGCCCAGCCCAGCCCAGCCCTGCTCAGCCCAGCCCAGCCCAGCCCAGCCCTGCCCAGCCCTGCTCAGCCCATCCCAGCCCTGCCCAGCCCTGCCCAGCCCAGCCCAGCCCAGCCCAGCCCTGCCCAGCCCAGCCCAGCCCAGCCCTGTCCAGCACAGCCCAGCCCAGCCCAGCCCAGCCCAGCCCTGCCCAGCCCAGCCCAGCCCTGCTCAGCCCTGCCCAGCCCAGCCCAGCCCTGCCCAGCCCTGCTCAGCCCATCCCAGCCCTGCCCAGCCCTGCCCAGCCCAGCCCAGCCCAGCCCAGCCCAGCCCAGCCCAGCCCAGCCCTGTCCAGCACAGCCCAGCCCAGCCCAGCCCTGCCCAGCCCAGCCCAGCCCAGCCCAGCCCAGCCCAGCCCAGCCCTGCCCAGCCCAGCCCAGCCCAGCCCTGTCCAGCACAGCCCAGCCCAGCCCAGCCCAGCCCAGCCCAGCCCAGCCCTGCCCAGCCCAGCCCAGCCCTGCTCAGCCCAGCCCAGCCCAGCCCTGCCTACTGTGCCGTTGCCCAGCCCAGCCCAGCCCATCCCAGCCCAGCCCAGCTCAGCCCAGCCCATCCCAGCCCAGCCCAGCCCATCCCAGCCCTGCCCAGCCCTGCCTGCTGTGCCATTGCCCAGCCCAGCCCAGCCCAGCCCAGCCCAGCCCAGCCCAGACCTGCCTGCTGTGCTGTTGCCCAGCCCAGCCCAGCCCAGCCCATCCCAGCCCTGCCCAGCGCTGCCTGCTTTGCCATTGCCCAGCCCTACCTTGTCTCCCCTGCGCCCTGGCCTCCCGCGGTCACCAGCAGCTCCTGGGTAGCCCTGGGGAGAGCAGAGGGTGAGGAGGCAGCTGGGGGCATCTCCAGGCTCTGGGGAGGAGGCAGCTGCTGAGGCTGAGCTCCCACCCGGCAATGGGAGGACCCTGGGCCCCACAGGAGCCCTGGCAGGACGCTGCCAGCGCTGCTCCAGTAGCCACCCCCAGCCCATCCACAGCAGGGCTGTCACTCACATGGATGCCAACAGGTCCTTGGGGCCCCTCCAAGCCAGGCTTCCCAGGCAGCCCCTGCCAGGTAAGAGCAGGGCATTAAGAAACCTCCACTCCCGAGGTGTGAGCAGACACCTCCCCACCCTTGGAGCCAAGGGATCTCCTCAGCTCCCCCAGCAGCAGCCAAGGCTTGTTCAGCACCATCCCTTCTCCAGCCAGCCCTCCTGGCATGCTCCTGGACCCTCCAAGCCCCAGCTCTCACCTTTGGGCCCAGGGCACCTGGGTCTCCATCCGGTCCAGGTCTTCCCAGAGAGCCCTTTGGAAATGTTTGGGGGTGAAGTGTGAGGCCACAGGCTGGGAAGGGACATTCCCCAGCAAGCCTCTGCTGCTGCCTCTCTGCCCAGGGCCAGCTTCACCACAGGCTCCACAGCAGGCTGCTGAGGACAAGCTGCTGCATGGCTCCTGCGTGCCAGCACCCCAGGGGGGCTTTGCAGAGCTCTGTCACAGGGGGAGGTGACACTGCTCCCTCTTGGGGTCATCAGCAAACCCAGCTGAGAGAAGCCCCCCAGGGAGCAGCTCTCCCAGCTGCAGGAGCTGCTCTGGGTCTTCAGCTCAGGGGACAAGGGCAAGCATCTGCCCTCCCTGTCTTTGTACCACCCATTTGCACCCTCCCTGCATCTGAGCCATGCCTTGCCACCTGGGATGGAGCTGTGATCCCCTCCCAGGAGCCAGGAGCATGCTGTTACTCAGCCACCCAGGCACAAAGGGTTTCCATGGGCTGCTGTCCCCCCCTGGAGACCCTGCTCGGGCTCAGGGAAGCTGCCAAGCCCCTCAGGCAGGCTGGCTCCTGGGGAAGGGATTCTGCTCTCCCCAAGCCTCCTGCCCCTGAGGCTTTGGAATGCCCTTCAAGGAGTAAAGATCAGGTCCTGGGGATGTCCTGATCCCCTCTCAGCTCCCAAGGTGGGAAAGACCCCCACCCCCCACAAGTGGCACCAGCCCTCCCTTCCCACCTGAGGCAAGGCAGAGGTCATAGATGCACAGAATCACAGAATGGGCTGGGTTGGAAGGGACCTGAAAGCTCATCCAGCTCCAACCCCCTGCCATGCAGGGACACCTCCCACCAGCCCAGGCTGCTCAGGGCCTCAAACACCTCCAGGCAGGGGACATCCACAACCTCCCTGGGTAACCTGCTCCAGTGTCTCCCCACCCTCACTGCAGAGAATGTCCTCCTAACCTCCAGCCTGACTCCCCCCAGAGTTCATGCAGAAGGATCCTTTTTTTCCCCCTTACTATTGATCCAGGAGGTCCTGAGTGTCCATGGCCCCCCTGTGAGCCAGCAAAACCCTGGGGGAAAGGGAAGAGGATGAGTGATGGAAGGAAGGCAGGAGCAGGAAGTACAGAGGGAAGGCAGAAGCAGGAGGGAAGGAGGGAAGGTAGAAGCAGAAGGGATGGAGGGATGGAGGGAAGGGACAAGCAGGAGGGAAGGCAGAAGAGGGAGGGAAGGCAGAAGAGGGAGGGAAGGCAGAAGAGGGAGGGAGGGAAGGCAGGAGCAGGAGGGAAGGAGGGAAGGCAGGAGCAGGAGGGAAGGATGGAAGGCAGGAGCAGGAGGGAAGGAGGGAAGGCAGGAGCAGGAGGGAAGGAGGGATGGAGAGAAGGGAGAAGCAGGAGGGAAGGGAGAAGCAGGAGGAAGGAGGGAAGGTAGGAGCAGGAGGGAAGGCAGGAGCAGGAGGGAAGGAGGGGAGGCAGGAGCAGGAGGGAAGGAGGGAAGGCAGGAGCAGGAGGGAAGGCAGGAACAGGAGGGAAGGCAGGAGCAGGAGGGAAGGAGGGAAGGCAGGAGCAGGAGGGAAGGAGGGAAGGCAGGAGCAGGAGGGAAGGCAGGAACAGGAGGGAAGGGAGAAGCAGGAGGGAAGGGAGAAGCAGGAGGGAGGGAAGGCAGGAGCAGGAGGGAAGGAGGGAAGGCAGAAGCAGGAGGGAAGACAGGAGCAGGAGGGAAGGAGGGGAGGGAGAAGCAGGAGGGAAGGCAGAAGCAGGAGGGAGGGAAGGCAGGAGCAGGAGGGAAGACAGGAGCAGGAGGGAAGGAGGGAAGGCAGGAGCAGGAGGGAAGGAGGGAAGGCAGAAGCAGGAGGGAAGACAGGAGCAGGAGGGAAGGAGGGAAGGCAGGAGCAGGAGGGAGGGAAGGCAGGAGCAGGAGGGAAGGAGGGAAGGCAGAAGCAGGAGGGAAGACAGGAGCAGGAGGGAAGGAGGGGAGGGAGAAGCAGGAGGGAGGGAAGGCAGGAGCAGGAGGGAAGGGGGGAAGGCAGGAGCAGGAGGGAAGGCAGAAGCAGGAGGGAGGGAAGACAGGAGCAGGAGGGAAGGAGGCAAGGCAGGAGCAGGAGGGAAGGCAGGAGCAGGAGGGAAGGATGTAAGGCAGGAGCAGGAGGGAAGGATGTAAGGCAGGAGCAGGAGGGAAGGCAGGAGCAGGAGGGAAGGGGGGAAGGCAGGAGCAGGAGGGAAGGATGGAAGGCAGGAGCAGGAGGGAAGGCAGGAGCAGGAGGGAAGGGGGGAAGGCAGGAGCAGGAGGGAAGGAGGGGAGGCAGGAGCAGGAGGGAAGGCAGGAGCAGGAGGGAAGGATGGAAGGCAGGAGCAGGAGGCACAGAGTGGTTCTCCATAGCAGTGTATGGTCCCAGACCAAACCCCAGCTCTGGGGCCAGGTCCTAGGGCCAGGTTCAGCCTGGCAAAGGCCCTGCTGGTGCTCTCCACTTCAGCCCAGCTCCCTGCCTGCTGAAGCCCCGTGCTGTGTGCTCACACACAACACCCACAGCTGCAGCCAGACAGCACCATGGAGCCCCAGGAGCAAGCTCTGAGCTGGCTCTCCTTGGCCCAGAGCAGAACATTTCATTTGGCATCTTCTGCTTGGAGGGAAGGCAGAGGTTGGCTTTTTCCCTGTTGGGTTCAGAGCACAGAGGAGAAGCCCTGCAGGAGGGCAAAGCTGCTGCCAGCACAGACCCTGCTGCTGGACCTCTTCTGCAGAGCAGTGCCTGGGAGCAGAGACCTTTCTGCAGCTGTAGACTCATGGAGTGGTTTGGGTGGGAAGGAACCTTTCAAGCTCATCCAGCCCAACCCCTCTGCAGCCAGCAGGGACAGCAGCAGCTACAGCAGGCTGCTCAGAGCCCCAAACAACCTCACCTGGGATGGTTCCAGGCATGGTGCAGCTCCCACCTTGCTGGGCAGCCTGGGACAGGCTCTCACCACCCTCAGGGTCAAACATTTCTTCCTTCTCTCCAGTCTGAGTCTCCCTCACTCAGTCTCAAGCCATCACCCCTTGGCCTCTCACATCAGACCCCGCTCAAAGGTCTGTCCCCAGCTTTCTTTAAGGCCACCAGAAGGTCTCCCTGGAGCCTTCTCCTCTCCAGGCTGCAGAACCTCAACTCTCTCAGCCTGGCCTCACAGCAGAGGGCTTCCAGCCCTCCCAGCACTGCTCTGGTCCTGCTCCAAGGGGTCCCTGGCTGTGCTGAGGGCTCCAGAGCTGCCCCAGCACTGCAGGGAGGTCTCAGCAGAGCACAGCAGAGGGGCAGAATCCCCTTCCTGCCCCTGCTGCCCACACTGCTGGGGCTCAGCCCAGGGTTGGCTCTGGACTGGCAGCAAATGGTGCCAGCCAAACCAGAGCTTAGATGCTCTGCTCCATTCCCTCTCCTTCAGCAGGATGCTCAAGGGCTCCCTGCCTGCAGCTGCCCCCAGGGAAGCTCCCTCCAGCTGCTCTCACCCACCAGGGCCATCCTTTACCTGTGCCCAGTTCTGTGGGCATGATTTTTGAGGCCAGTGCCCATGAAAGGAAGCTGAGGAGAGGGGAGGAAGGACAGAAGTCAGGCAGTCATTCAGCACTACTCACTGGTGGTCCCCTCCTGCCTGGGCTGCCCATGGTCCCTGGGAGACCCTGCAGGACGAGAGAGATGGTGATGAGGATGGGGAGGCAGAGGCAGCCTCTCCCACTCCCACTGTGGCAGCCCAGAGGCAGCTAATGCTCATCACAGCGAGGTCCAGCACGCTGCCAAGGCCTTGAGCTGCATGGTTGTAGGGGTGGTGGGGCTGGGAAGTGCCTCCCCCTTGGGCTCAGCCTCCCCTGCTCAGCACCAGCCCTTGCCCACAGTCAAGTACAGAGGGAGGATGGGAACCTGTGTACCAGGCTTTCCTTCTGCACCACCTGCTCCTGGGATGCCCCTCGAGCCCTGCAAGGAAGAGTCTCAGCTCAGGAAAGCAAAGCCTGGGGGCAGGATGCCCCAGCGAGGGCTGCCCCATGGTGCCCCAGTGAGGGCTGCCCCATGGTGCCCCAGCAAGGACTCCCCAATGGTGTCCCAGCAAGGACTGCCCCATGGTGCCCCAGTGAGGGCTGCCCCATGGTGCCCCAGCAAGGACTCCCCAATGGTGTCCCAGCAAGGACTGCCCCATGGTGCCCCAGCAAGGGCTGCCCCATGGTGCCCCATGGTGCCCCAGCAAGGGCTGCCCCATGGTGCCAGAGCTGCTCAGCCCCTTCTTACCCTGTGCCAGTTCCCAAGCCCAGCCCAGCCCCCAGTCCTGCCACATGCCAGGAGACTGCTCCCTAAGAGTTGGCCCAGAGCTGCAAGCACCCTGCACCAGCACAGGGGCAGACCCACAGACCCACAGAACACAGACCCACAGACCCACAGATCCAGACTCCCAGACCCAGAGCAGGCAGCAGGGACACCTCCAATCAGATCAGCTTGCCCAGGGTCACATCAAGTCTAATCTTGAATGCCTCCAGGGACAGTGCCTCAACCACCTCCCTGGGCAACCTCTGCTGGTTATTTCGCCACTCTGATTGTGCAGAACCTCCTCCTGATGTCCACCCTGCTGCAGTTTCAATCCATTGCCCCTCATCCTACCCCTCACCAGCCTGGAGGCTTCTGCTACTTACAGGCAGCCCAGGGACTCCAACCAGGCCACGCTGACCCACACGGCCCTGGAGAGCAGCAAAGCAGTAAGAGAAGCATCCTGCTGCCAGCAACCAAGCTGGGGGCAAAGCTGCTGCCCCAAGGCATCACAGCTCGGCCCCAGCACCTCCCAAGCCACCCCAGGGAGTGGTCTCCAGGGTTGTTTCAGCCTCCCCAGAGCCACAGATGCTGCCAGATTCAGCTGCAAGATCCAGCACCCCATGAGTCCACAGCATGAGTCAGAGCAGGGGTTGGGCTGGAAGGGACCTTGAGGATCATCTGGTTGCAATCCCCTTGCAGTCAGCAGGGACAGCAGAGCTCAGGCAGCCTGGCCTTGGACACTTCCAGGGGGGGAGCATCCACACCACCTCTGTGCAGCCTGCTCCAGGGTCTCACCACCCTCCCAGGGCACAACTCCTCCCCAGCATCTGATCTGGAGCTCCTCTCTTTCAGCTGTGCTTACCCGAGCTCCTCGTGGGCCTGGGCTCCCCTTTGGGCCATCAGGACCTCTGCAGCCCTAAGATTCACACAAAGGGACACAGCCAGGTCACACCAGCCACCCCTCCACCCTGCTGGGCACTCCTCCAGCTGCTGCCAGGCTGGCAGGGCAGGGCAGGGCAGGGCAGGGCAGGGCAGGGCAGGGCAGGGCTGCAGCGGGCTCAGGGATGCCACAGGTGGGCTTGGGGACCCTCCCCAGGGGCCAGCACGGTGCTGCCCCCTGGATGCTGGGCCCCAGGCTGAGGCTCACAGGCCAGGTGGCTGCAGCCCTGCCCTCCATGCAAGGCTGAGGGCAGAGCATGGGCAGCTGGGCCCACAGCAGCAAGCCCTGGCACTGACCTTGGGTCCCTCGCTGCTGTTCAGCCCTGCTGGGCCCATCTGGCCTTCTTCTCCCTGCCAGGAGAGAGCAGAGGAGCTGGCCAGGGCAAGGGCAGCCTCTGGCAGAGTCAGAAGATGCTTTAGGTTGGTAAAGACCTTTAAGGTGATGGAGTCCAACCAGTGACCCAGCACTGCCAGGTCACCATGGACCCCTCAGCACCACATCTCCATGGCTTTGACACCAGGTCACGGTGGGTCCTTGAGGGGGGCACAGCCAGAGGTGAGAGCTCTGCTGGTGTGAAGTGCTGTGGAGCTGGGGACACCTGGGACCCCCAGGCTGGGGCTGTCAGCAGAGCTTCTCATGGCCAAGCAGGGAGCAGCAGTGCCCAAGCAGCAGGGAGATGCCATTGGAGGGCTCCCTCTGCCCACACCAGCTCCAACCCCCCCAGCCAGACACAGAACCATGCAATCATGGAATGCTTTGGGTGGGAAGGGATCTTTAAAGCTCATCCAGTCCAACCCCTCTGCAGCCAGCAGCTACAGCAGGCTGCTCAGAGCCCCAAACAACCTCAGCTGGGGTGGTTGCAGGGATGGGGCAGCTCCCACCTCCCTGGGCAGCCTGGGCCAGGCTCTCACCACCCTCAGGGTCAAACATTTCTCCCTTCTTCTCCACTCTCAATCTCCCTCTTTTAGTTTCAAACCATCACCCCCTGGCCTCTCACAACAGGCCCTCAGAAGAAGTCTGCCCCCAGCTTTCTTCAAGCACTGCAAGGCCACCAGAAGCTCTCCCTGCAGCCTTCTCTCCTCCAGGCTGCACAACCCCAACTCTCTCAGCCTGGCCCCACAGCAGAGGGCTTCCAGCCCTGCCAGCACTGCTGTGGCTTCCTCTGGCCCTGCTGCACCAGGTCCCTGGCAGTGCTGAGGGCTCCAGAGCTGCCCCAGCAGAGGGGACACAGCAGTTGTGCTGCCCTGGGCTGCTGCCTGGGGACAGCCCAGTGCTGCCAGCTCATGGGAGGACAAAGAGGCAGAACAAGGTGGCAGAGCTGCCCAGGATGCTGGGGTTAGGCAGTGGGAGAGAGGGATCCTGCAAGCCTGCCATGCCTGTGCCAGTGCATGGCCCTTGGGCAGGTACCAGGCCGTGCCACACCGCCCACTGCCCCAGCTCATGAGCAGCAGGGCTGCTCCCCTGGGCAGGGCTGGGGCAGGACAGCACTGCCCATGCTGCCTGCCCCCCCAGGGCTGCCCCTTCCCCATACCACCCACCCCATGGCATCATCACACTGCTGCCCATGCTGCCTGCCCCCCCAGGGCTGCCCCTTCCCCATACCACCCACCCCATGGCATCATCACACTGCTGCCCATGCTGCCTGCCCCCCCAGAGCTGCCCCTTCCCCATACCACCCACCCCATGGCATCATCACACTGCTGCCCATGCTGCCTGCCCCCCCAGAGCTGCCCCATCCCCATACCACCCACCCCATGGCATCATCACACTGCTGCCCATGCTGCCTGCCCCCCCAGGGCTGCCCCTTCCCCATACCACCCACCCCATGGCATCATCACACAGCTGCCCATGCTGCCTGCCCCCCCAGTGCTGTCCCTTCCCCATACCACCCACCCCATGGCATCATCCCACTGCTGCCCATGCTGCCTGCCCCCCCAGGGCTGCCCCTTCCCCATACCACCCACCCCATGGCATCACACTGCTGCCCATGCTGACTGCCCCCCCCAGAGCTGCCCCTTCCCCATACCACCCACCCCATGGCATCATCCCACTGCTGCCCATGCTGCCTGCCCCCCAGAGCTGCCTCTTCCCCATACCACCCACCCCATGGCATCATCCCACTGCTGCCCATGCTGACTGCCCCCCCCAGGGCTGCCCCTTCCCCATACCACCCACCCCATGGCATCATCCCACTGCTGCCCATGCTGACTGCCCCCCCCCAGGGCTGCCCCTTCCCCATACCACCCACCCCATGGCATCATCCCACTGCTGCCCATGCTGCCTGCCCCCCCAGGGCTGCCCCTTCCCCATACCACCCACCCCATGGCATCACACTGCTGCCCATGCTGACTGCCCCCCCCAGAGCTGCCCCATCCCCATACCACCCACCCCATGGCATCATCACACTGCTGCCCATGCTGCCTGCCCCCCCAGGGCTGCCCCTTCCCCATACCACCCACCCCATGGCATCATCACACAGCTGCCCATGCTGCCTGCCCCCCCCAGTGCTGTCCCTTCCCCATACCACCCACCCCATGGCATCATCCCACTGCTGCCCATGCTGCCTGCCCCCCCAGGGCTGCCCCTTCCCCATACCACCCACCCCATGGCATCACACTGCTGCCCATGCTGACTGCCCCCCCCAGAGCTGCCCCTTCCCCATACCACCCACCCCATGGCATCATCCCACTGCTGCCCATGCTGCCTGCCCCCCAGAGCTGCCTCTTCCCCATACCACCCACCCCATGGCATCATCCCACTGCTGCCCATGCTGACTGCCCCCCCCAGGGCTGCCCCTTCCCCATACCACCCACCCCATGGCATCATCCCACTGCTGCCCATGCTGCCTGCCCCCCCAGGGCTGCCCCTTCCCCATACCACCCACCCCATGGCATCCCACTGCTGCCCATGCTGCCTGCCCCCCCAGGGCTGCCCCTTCCCCATACCACCCACCCCATGGCATCACACTGGTGCCAGGCATCCCAACACATGCCTCCTGCTCCATCCACAGCACTTACATCCGGGCCCTGGGGCCCTGCAGCTCCTCGAGGGCCAGGAAAGCCTTGCAAGCCACCCTGGCCCCGAGGCCCTGGGGGACCTTTGGCTCCTTGTGCTCCACATGGACCCTTGGAGGAACAAGACACAGCACATCACAGCAGGCCTTGCAAACAGGGGGTGGGGGGAGAGACAGGCAGTGCTGGGGGCTCCCCCACCCTGCAGAGCCCAGCACTTGCAGCCTCAGTTCTCTGCACACCCTGCTTTTGGGGCACCCTTGGTGAGCACCCCAGGGGCCTCTTCCCAGAGCAGCCCTGGGGCAACACCCATGGGGCTGGAGAGTGTTTGTCAAGCAGCCAAAGCAGGTGGAGCAGGGGGGATGGAGCAGGGGGGGATGGAGCAGGGAGGGATGGAGCAGGGGGGGATGGAGCACGGGGGGATGGAGCAGGGGGGGATGGAATGGGGAGAGATGGAATGGGGAGGGATGGAAAGGGGAGGATAGAACAGGGAGGGATGGAGCAGGGAGGGATGGAAAGGGGAGGATAGAACAGGGAGGGATGGAGCAGGGAGGGATGGAAAGGGGAGGGATGGAATGGGGAGGGATGGAACGGGGAGGGATGGAACGGGGAGGGATGGAAAGGGGAGGGATGGAATGGGGAGGGATGGAATGGGGAGGGATGGAAAGGGGAGGGATGGAAAGGGGAGGGATGGAATGGGGAGGGATGGAAAGGGGAGGGATGGAATGGGGAGGGATGGAATGGGGAGGGATGGAACGGGGAGGGATGGAAAGGGGAGGGATGGAATGGGGAGGGATGGAATGGGGAGGGATGGAACGGGGAGGGATGGAACGGGGAGGGATGGAAAGGGGAGGGATGGAAAGGGGAGGGATGGAATGGGGAGGGATGGAAAGGGGAGGGATGGAATGGGGAGGGATGGAACGGGGAGGGATGGAAAGGGGAGGGATGGAATGGGGAGGGATGGAATGGGGAGGGATGGAATGGGGAGGGATGGAGCAGGGGGGGAGAGGGATGGAGCGGGGGGAGACGGAGCAGGGGGGCACAGGGACGGAGTGGGGAGGGATGGAGCAGGGAGAGACGGAGCAGGGAAGGACGGAGCAGAGAGGGACAGGGACAGAGCGGGGAGAGATGGAGCAGGGAGGGATGGAGTGGGGAGGGACGGGGATGGAGTGAGGAGGGACGGGGATGGAGTGAGGAGGGACAGGGACAGAGCGAGGAGGGACGGAGCAGCAGCAGCAGCATGGTAGGATCACGGAATCATAGAATTGTCAGGGTTGGAAGGGACCTCAAGGCTCAGCCAGTTCCAAGCCCCCTGCCATGGCCAGGGACACCTCACACTGCAGCAGGTTGCTCACAGCCACATCCAGCCTGGCTGCAAACACCTCCAGGCAGGAGGCTTCCACCACCTCCCTGGGCAACCTGTGCCAGGCTCTCACCACCCTCATGGGGAACAACTTCTTCCTGACAGCCAATCTCAATCTCCCCATTTCTAGTTTTCCTCCACACCCCCCCAGTCCTATCACTCCCTGACACCCTCAAAAGTCCCTCCCCAGCTTTCTTGTAGTCCCCTTCAGATCCTGGAAGGCCACAATTAGGTCTCCTTGGAGCCTTCTCCTCTCCAGCCTGCACAACCCCAAGCCCCTCAGTCTGTCCTCACAGGAGAGCAGCTCCAGCCCTCTGCTCACCCTCGTAGCCCTGCCCTGGATCAAGCACACCTGCAGCTGCCCAGGTCTCATGCTCCCCCAGACTGACTCTCCCTGGCCATCCACACCACCCAAGCTGTCCACCAGCTGGAAAACAGCACAGCTGCACAGCAACAGAGGGAAGCAGCTGGAGGAATCCCCCTCCCCAAGCCTGGGTGCATCCTACCTTGCCTCCCTTGGTTCCCAGACCTCCCTTGGCTCCACCTGCACCTCGACAGCCCTGCAAGAGGTGGATGGGACACTCAGAACACCACCTTCTGCCACTCCTGGCAGGCAAAGCATGCTGTGCCCTGACTCTGGCATCAGAGAGAGTGAGGTTAGCCCAGTTCAGATCAAGCTTTTCCTCCTGCTTGGCCTTGCAGGGCTGGGAGCAGATCCAGCAGATGCAGTGTGGGTCTGCTCCTCGTGGCAGGAGGGCTCCAGAGCTTCTGGCTTCATCCACCAGCAAACTGTTAGTGCCCCCAGCACCCTGTGCTGATCCCACCCCAGCAGCCTGGCAGGTGGGAAGCTGGCAGCAGCCAGTGGTGCCAATTCAGCTGCAGCATCCTGACAGCAGCATGAAGATGAGAAGCAGCTTGTCCTCACTGCTGAGCTCCTCCACACTGCCTACAGCACTGCCACCGCCCTTGTGCCTCCCCAAAGCCAGGTGGAGGCTTAGGACACATCCTCAGGCCTGGCAGCTCCTCTTGCTACACCAAGGAGAGCCCAGCTGCAGCTCTGCCTTCCCAGCAGCAGCAGCTGACACCTACCCCAACACCCAGTGCCAAGAGAGGCCAAGAACACGATGCTGGAGCTCTGGGCTGCTCCAGCCAGGCTCTCCTGCATCCCAAGCAGGGGTGGCAGTGGTGCCATCACTCACCTGCTCTCCTTGGGTGCCTTTGGAACCTGGCAGGCCAGTAAAGCCCTGCAGAGAGAGATGCAGAGTGCAGGTTAGAGGAAGCAGGAAGGGGAGCAGCAGAGGCATTCGGGGAGGCTGGCAGCCCTCCCATGCTGCAGGGGCAGGAAGATGCTGGAGACAGCTTAGCTCTGCAGAGCTGCTGCTGGTGCTCCTGAAGCCACCATGCAGGGATCTGCTCCTCAGCAGGGGCCAGGGAATGCAGAAGGCCTCCCAAAGCTGTCCCCACCCCCCCCAGCAGCACCCAGCACCGGGACAAGGTCCTTGTTAGCCTGCAGAAGGCACCACCCCCAGCCCACCCAGCACCCTCAGCAAGCAGCACTTTCCAGCTCTGTGTGTGGAGGCTGCAGCCTGTGAGGAGCAAATGCTCTGAGGGCTGAGCTCAGCTGGGCCACCATGGGCCAGGCAGGAGGAAGATCTGACCCCCTGACCCTTTGGAAAGGGCAGCTCAGCACCCAAATCCCCTGGGAAAGGAGGTGCTCCAGGGAGGGGGTAGGCAGGGCTGGGGCACCTCTGCTTGAACAGAGAGCAAGGTTCCTGCAGGCAGCAGAGGAGCTTTGGAGGCTGGAGAGGAGGAGTGAAGCCATAAGGATGTGGCCATCACCACACCAACCCTCACTCTGGGAAGCCCATGGGAAGCTGGAGATGCCAGTGGGGAGCAGGGCATTGCCCTGCAGTGTCTGGGGGGCTGTGGAAGGGAGGATGGGACCACCCTGCACCCAGCTACCCACTCCCATGCACTTACCCCAGGGCCCTCCTGTCCTGGCTGTCCCCTCAGCCCAGGCACCCCATCTGTACCCTGCAAGAGGAGTGCTGGCTTCAGCTTGTGCCACCCTGGCAGAGAACCCCCAGCAGCACCACGCTGCCTCCGCAGGGCTGCCAAGGACCCCAGGCTTCATCCTCAGGCTCTGCTGCAAGTGCTGCCCCCCCTCTCCCCTCCAAAAGCAGGGCCAGGGGCCCCTCAGCCCAGCTCTCAGGTGCCTGCAGGGCAAGCCCTCAAGGCCAGGCCTGACCCCACCGAGCTCAGAGCAGGCCAGCCAGAGGCTCTTACGGTGTCTCCTTTGGGGCCAGCAGATCCCTCCATCCCAGCTGCACCCTGGGGAGAAGCAAAGGTGGGGGGAGGGTGGGGGGAGAAGAGGGATTGCTGCTCACTGTCCTGCTCTGTGGGTCAGACCCCAGCCCAGGAGAACCCTGCCCAGCCTCCCAGGAGCTGCCTGTCTCAGCCCAGGGACCATGCCCCTGCCAGCTCACAGGGCTGAGCCCATCCCTCCCCTCCCAGCCCTGGGTGGTCACACAGACCACAGGGCCAAGGCTTTCCCACCCCTCTGCAAAGCCATGCAGGACAAGGCCCAGCAGCTCCTTCCTTGCCCAGCAAGAACATGGAGGGGACACATGCTGGGCACCAAGGCAGGACAGCACCCCCTTACCTGCCTGCCCCTGGGGCCAGGGGGTCCACGTCTGCCCTGCAAGCCCTGAGGTCCCTGCAAAGCAGCAGGGGACAAGGAGCAGCTGTTAGAATCAGCTCCCTGCTGCCAGAATCAGCTCCCTGCTGCCAGAATCAGCTCCCTGGTGCTAGAGTCAGCTTCCTGCTGCGAGAATCAGCTCCCTGGTGCCAGAATCAGCTCCCTGGTGCCAGAATCAGCTCCCTGCTGCCAGAATCAGCTCCCTGCTGCCAGAATCAGCTCCCTGGTGCTAGAATCAGCTCCCAGAATCATCTCCCTGCTGTTAGAATCAGCTCCCTGGTGCTAGAATCAGCTCCCTGCTGCCAGAATCAGCTCCCTGCTGTTAGAATCAGCTCCCTGCTGCTGGAATCAGCTCCCTGCTGCCAGAATCATCTCCCTGCTGTTAGAATCAGCTCCCTGGTGCTAGAATCAGCTCCCTGCTGCCAGAATCAGCTCCCTGGTGCTAGAGTCAGCTTTCTGCTGCGAGAATCAGCTCCCTGGTGCCAGAATCAGCTCCCTGCTGCCAGAATCAGCTCCCTGGTGCTAGAATCAGCTCCCAGAATCATCTCCCTGCTGTTAGAATCAGCTCCCTGGTGCTAGAATCAGCTCCCTGCTGCCAGAATCAGCTCCCTGCTGTTAGAATCAGCTCCCTGGTGCTAGAATCAGCTCCCTGCTGCCAGAATCAGCTCCCTGCTGTTAGAATCATCTCCCAGCTGGCAGAATCATCTCCCTGATGTTGGAATAAGCTGCCTGCTGCTGGAATCAGCTCCCTGCTGTTGGAATCAGCTCCCTGCTGCCAGAATCAGCTCCCTGCTGTTACAATCAGCTCCCTGGTGCTAGAGTCAGCTCCCTGCTGCCAGAATCAGCTCCCTGCTGTTAGAATCAGCTCCCTGCTGCCAGAATCAGCTCCCTACTGCCAGAATCAGCTCCCTGGTGCTAGAGTCAGCTCCCTGCTGCCAGAATCAGCTGTCTGTAGCTAGAATCAGCTCCCTGCTGTTAGAATCAGCTCTCTGCTGCCAGAATCAGCTCCCTGCTGCTAGAATCAGCTCCCTGCTGCCAGAATCAGCTCCCTGCAGCTAGAATCAGCTCCCTGCTGCTAGAATCAGCTCCCTGCTGCCAGAATCAGCTCCCTGCAGCTAGAATCAGCTCCCTGGATGCACTGGGCAAAGCCTGGGGTGCAAAACCATCTCCTGGGAAACACCTCACAGCTGAGGAGCCCCACCTGGCTGCTCTGAGGGAGCCCCCACCACTGCAAGGGGCACACAGGGAGGATTCACACTCCCCCCCAGAATCATTAAGGCTGGGAAAAAACTCACTAAGGTCACTGAGTCCAACCACCAACCCAACCCCACCATGGCCACTGGTGTCCTGAACGCCTCCAAGGATGAGGGAGTTGGGGCTGTTCAGTCTGGAGAGGAGAAGGCTCCTAGGAGACCTCATTGTGGCCTTCCAGGATCTGCAGAAAGCTGGGAAGGGACTTTTGAGGGTGTCAGGGAGTGATAGGACTGGGGGGGATGGAGCAAAACTAGAAATGGGGAGATTGAGATTGGCTGTTAGGAAGAAGTTGTTCCCCAGGAGGGTGGTGAGAGCCTGGCACAGGTTGCCCAGGGAGGTGGTGGAAGCCTCATCCCTGGAGGTGTTTGCAGCCAGGCTGGATGTGGCTGTGAGCAACCTGCTGTAGTGTGAGGTGTCCCTGCCCATGGCAGGGGGGTTGAAGCTGGCTGAGCCTTGAGGTCCCTTCCAGCCCTGACAATTCCCTGATTCTCTGGGGACTCCACCACCTCCCTGGGCAGACTCTGCCAATCCCTGACCACTCCTGCAGCAGGGAAATCTTTCCTCATCTCCAACCTGAACATCTCCTGATGCAACTTCAGACTCCTTCCTCTCAGCCTCTCTGCAGAGGTTGGGGTGGGCTGAGACCCCAGACCTAGCTGGAGGAGCCCCCTCTGGGCTGGCTGAGCCTCAGGACACTCTCCCCTGCCAGGCAGTTCTACTCACCCCTTGGTGCAGGGAGTGCCAACATACCTTGGGACCTCTGGGGCCAGGCAAGCCAGGAGGGCCTGTTTCTCCCTGGGGAGAGAGCAGGGAAGGGATGAGGTGAGCACAGTGGCCAGAACATCCCAGAGAGCAAGGGAGGGGAGCTGGGGCAGACCCACCTGAGAGCCATTGACACCTTGGCACCCAACAGCCCCTGGCTGGCCTGGGTCTCCCTGCAGCACAAGGATGTGGTGAGTCCATGCAGTGTGCAAGGAGGAGATGGGATGGGGACCCCCCTGGGGCAGAGGCAGCCCTGGGCTGGGGGGGGGGCATGGTGCTGGGGGGCTTCAGCAGTGTGTGTGAGCTTGAGCACCATTCATCCTTTTGCCATTTCTTCCCTCCCTGCTGCCAGGAGGTTGCATTGGAAGCAGACACAGCACTTCTGGTGTCCCCCAGCTAAAGGGATGGAGCTGGCCAGGCCATCAGGGCCCATGGTGGTCCTGCCCTGCTCTTGTTGGGGGGCAAAGAGCAGCATGTCCCCCAGCCCAGCCCAGCCACCACCTGCCTTTCAGTGGTGGTTGAAGCAAAATGTGACTTACCATGGGGCCAGCAGGGCCTGGGGGACCTACTGATCCACCTTCTCCCTGGAGCAGGACAGAAAGGAAGCTGCTTTGCTAGCCTGCTGTGCTCCCACTGCCTCATCCAGCTGGGAAAGGACCTTCAGGATCATCAGGTCCAACCATCAGCTAAGTCTGCCAGGCCTGCACCATGTCCTTTGGGTCTCTCCTTTGAGTTTACACATCCCCAGTCCTCACTTTTAGCCTTCACATCCCCAATTTCCCCTTTTAGCCTTTAGATCCCAAATTCCCCTTTGAAACTTCTCATCCCAATTTCCTCCTTTTGGCTTTCTCATCCCAAATTCCTCTTTTCAGCCTTCCCATCCCAAACTCCCCCTTTCAACCTTCCCATCCCAAACTCCCCCTTTCAACCTTCCCATCCCAAATTCCCCCTTTCAGCCTTCCCATCCCAAACTCCCCCTTTCAGCCCTCACATCCCCAAATCCCCCTTTGAAACTTCCCATCCCAAACTCCCCCTTTCAGCCTTCCCATCCCAAATTCCCCCTTTCAACCTTCCCATCCCAAACTCCCCCTTTCAGCCTTCCCATCCCAAACTCCCCCTTTCAGCCTTCCCATCCCAAATTCCCCCTTTCAACCTTCCCATCCCAAACTCCCCCTTTCAGCCTTCCCATCCCAAACTCCCCCTTTCAGCCTTCCCATCCCAAATTTCCCCTTCCAGCCTTTAGATCCCAAATTCCCCTTTGAAACTTCTCATCCCAATTTCCTCCTTTTGGCTTTCTCATCCCAAATTCCCCTTTTCAGCCTTCACATCCCCAAATCCTCCTTTTAACCTTCTCATCCAAGCTTCCCCTTTCAACCTTCCCATCCCAAACTCCCCCTTTCAGCCTTCCCATCCCAAACTCCCCCTTTCAGCCTTCCCATCCCAAACTCCCCCTTTCAGCCTGAAGTCCTTCTGAGCAGCCAGCCCCTGGCTCCCCATGCTCCTCCTGTTGGAAGATGCTTCCCCTCCCCCCCTCTCCCCCCCCACCAAACCACTCTGCTTTCCTCTTTTACACCCTCTGCAAACCCTTCCCTGGCTGGGATGCCTCCCACAGATGTGTGGAGCCCCCAGAGTGCTGAGAGCAGCACAGAATAAGCCCAGGGCTGTCTGCCTGGGCTTCATCTCAGCTGGAGGAGGTCACCTAAAACCAAAGCACAGTGCAATGGCCTCTGCCAAGGCTTTTTTGTCTCCTCATCACCAGCCAGGAGAATGAGCTGGGATGCAAAGGTTCATGTGGGAGGTGCTGGAGGTGAGGGGGTCCCAAGCATGCAGAGGCAAGAGGTGCACAAGGGCTGGAGCTATAGAGACAGGCTGAGGGAGTTGGGGCTGTTCAGCCTGGAGAAGAGAAGGCTCTGAGGAGACCTAACTGTGGCCTTCCAGTATCTGAAGGGGGCTACAGGAAAGCTGGGGAGGGACTTTTGAGGGTGTCAGGGAGGGATAGGACTGGGGGGGATGGAGCAAAACTAGAAGTGAGGAGATTGAGATTGGATGTGAGGAAGAAGTTGTTCCCCATGAGGGTGGTGAGAGCCTGGCACAGGTTGCCCAGGGAGGTGGTGGCAGCCTCCTGCCTGGAGGTGTTTGCAGCCAGGCTGGCTGTGGCTGTGAGCAACCTGCTGTAGTGTCCCTGGCCATGGCAGGGGGGTTGGAACTGGCTGAGCCTTGGGGTCCCTTCCAACCCTGACAGTTCTGTTGTTCTAAGGTGCCTGGGTGCTCAGGGGCAGTATCCCTGTTACTAGAGGCCATCTCCAGGGCAGACACACTGCTGTGGTACAGCTCCAGCTCCCGTAAAGAAAGGAACAGAGAAGGAGCCCCTATTACAAGAGCCCCTATGACAAGAGGGATGTGGAGGTGCTGGAAGGTGTCCAGAGCAGGGCCAGGAGGAGGAGCAGAGGGCTGGAGCTGCTCTGCTGTGAGGACAGACTGAAGGAGTTGGGGCTGTTCAGTCTGGAGAAGAGAAGGCTCCCAGGTGACCTCATTGTGGCCTTCCAGGATCTGAAGGGGGCTCCAGGAAGGCTGGGGAGGGACTGCTCAGGATCTCAGGGAGTGATAGGACTAGGGGGAATGGAATGAAGATGGAGGTGGGGAGATTGAGGCTGGAGGGGAGGAGGAAGTTCTTCCCCATGAGAGAGGTGAAGCCCTGGAATGGGTTGTCCAGGGAGGTGGTTGGGGCCCTGTCCCTGGAGGTGTTTAAGGCCAGGCTGGATGAGGCTCTGGCCAGGCTGATCTAGTGTGGGGTGTCCCTGCCCATGGCAGGGGGGTTGGAACTGGATGATCCTTGTGGTCCCTTCCAACCCTGACTGATTCTATGATGCTATGACACTACTACTATGAGTTGGTAAGGAGCAGCCACAAAGCAGTACCAGGGACCTGCAATCCAAGCCCTCCCTCCTCAGATCCATCTCTCCAGTGGGGAGCAGCAGCCTCCTGCACCTCTCTGGGAGAGCTGGTGGCACAGAGAAAGCAAACCCACTCACCTCTGGCCCCACGGGGCCCTGGAAGCCCATCACACCCCTCAGCCCTGGCATCCCCTAGGAGAGAAGCCAGGAGCAAGGGGTCAGTGTGATGCCCACCCTGAGGTGCCCACCCTGAGGTGCCCACCCTGAGGTGCTCATGGCCTTTGTCCCAACCCTTGCAGGAGGGTCAGGGAAAACCCAGCCCACAAGAGCAGGAGAATGTGGGCTGGAGCCAGAGATGGAGCTTGGAGCCACAGAGAAGCAAAAGGGTCAGGCCAGGAGAGGAGGCAGAGGGAAGGAGCAATCCCAGCCCAGCAGGGCAAGAGCCTCCCTTGGCTCCCCAACAGCTCACCTGAAGCCCAGCAGGACCTGGCAGGCCACTGGCTCCCTTTGCTCCCTGGAAAAGCCAAGAGCAACCTGAGAGCTGGAGGAGAGCAGCATCTGGGGCTGGGGGACTATGGCAGGGGAGGAGCAGCCCCCTGCCCAACAGAACAAGGACAGGCATCCTCACCTTCACCCCCTTCTCTCCTTTCTCCCCCACTGGTCCAGGGTCACCCAAGAAACCCTGAAATGGGAACAAGAAGGATGGGTGAGCCCCAGCTGGGCCATCAGGAGCTAAAATGTGGCTGTGGGGCAGGGGGATGGAGACCCTCAAGCTTGTGCTGTGTGAGGCAGCCCCAGAGGAAGCCTGGCTTGGACATGGAGATGTTCCCATGCACACAGGGCTGGGCTGAGCCTCCCCACAGCAGTGCTGCACTAGGTGGCAGGGCCAAGTCCATGAGCATGCCATGGAAGATGCCATGGTGCCCTGAGCTGGGCACTGGGGAAGAAAAAAGCTTCCTGGACCCATGAGGGTGGTGCAGAGCTTCATGGGGTCCTCCAGAGAGGCTGAGCCCAAGGGCAGGCATTCTCCAGCTGCCTCTGTGGTGGTGCTCACAGGCAAGAGGGTTCACACAATGGGCCAGGAAAGACAGAGGACAAGCCCTGTGGGATTGCTGTCCCAGAAGGAAGAAACTGGGTTTGGAAACCCCCCCCCAGTGTGACCTGACCTGGCTCAGCACCTCCTGGGGGGCTCCAAACTGGCCTGAAGAAGCCTGGGTGAGGTGGACCAGAAGGGTGGCAAACCCCAGCATCCACCTTTGGAATGGATGTGCAGCCTGGAGAGGAGCCACAGCCCCATGCCCTGGCAGCTCCCAGGCTGGGGCAGGCTGGGGCATGGGGCACTGGCATGGCCAGAGTGGGCACAGCAGAGAGGGAGGGTGGCAATGGGGCAGCTCACACCAGACCCAGGCTGGCACATGCAGGGGGACAGAGGGGCAGTGCCAGTGAAACCAGCAATGGAAAGCTCTTGCTGCTTGGCACTGTGTGCACTGCAGCTGGCACTGAGTGGTGCCCCTGGCAGGAGCAGTGAGAGCCACCTTACCTCTTCTCCCTTCTCACCAGCCAGCCCCTGGTCACCCTGGAAGCCCTGCAGGCCCTGGGGAGAGGGAGGAAGAGCAGAGTGGGCACTGGGGGGCTGCCCACTGCCTCCCACCCATGCCCAGCTCGAACCTTAATCCCTGCTGCCCCAACAGCTTCTGCCTCCTACCCACAGCCAGCCTGCTGCAGACTCCTGGGGGGCTGCTGTGAGCTCCAAACCTCTCAGCCTGGGCCAGGCCCTCTCAGCTTCCTCCAAAAGCCTCCTGAGAAAGCTTCCAAGCCCAGGAGCATTGTCTGTGGTCCCCAGGGACCTTCCCACCCCCAGGGACCAGCATCAGGGCTTCAACACTCACCCAGGCAGGCCACTTTCCCCCCCACACCCCCAAGGTAATTTTTCTCCTGTAGAAGCAGCCAGGAGGTTGGGATGCAGAGGAGCAGCTGTGGTGGGTTGAAGTTTCCTCCCTCCCCAGCATTACCTTTGCCAGACCAACCCAGAGGAGCAAATGGAGCAGCCCAGGGCAGCTCCACCTACAAGCAGGACCTGCAGCACCTGGCTTGCCCCAGCTGCACCTTCCCATGGGCCATGGCCTGAAGCCCTTTCCTTTGGGAGCCAGGAGCCTCAAGGCAGCAAGCCAAGGCTGTCTGGAGGCTTTGGAGGGGATTTGATGTCAGAGGAGGCAAGGGAACATCAAGAGCAGCAGCATCAGGAGGCAACTGTCTCCTGCCCTGGGCTCGGAGCTGCAGCTTCCCCACCCAGCGCTGGCCAAGCCATGACCCTGCTTGCCCAAGCCATGACCCCGCTTGCCCAAGCCATGACCCCACTTGCCCAAGGCTCACCTGCTCTCCTGGCAGCCCCCAGGGCCCAGGTTTGCCATCCAGGCCTGGGAAGCCATCTGAGCCAGGGTAACCTGCACGTCCTGGCAAGCCCTGGGGGCCAGGGTCACCCTGGGGAGCAAAAACAGCCAAGGATGGAAAACTGAGAGCTGCACAGCATTGGGAAGCCAGGAGGTGAGGAGCTGAGCTCTGCCTGCCACCTGCTCTGGCAGCACCTCACAAGGACGTGGCAGGGGCTGGCAGGAGGAGAGGCTGGGAAAATGCTGTCCCTGGGGGGCATCCCTGCTGCAAGGGAGTAGGGCCAGGGGGGAGAGGAGAGCTGGCAGCAGGACACAGGCTGAAGAGCAGCCTCTGTGTGTGCTCAGGTATTGACTCTGAGTTTTCCAAGAGCTTTTGGGACACAGCAGAGCCCAGCACCCAAAGGGACTGTGCTGAGCAGCCACTGAGCCCACACAGCCCCTGGGCAAGGGGAGCTGCAGCATGAGGCTGGGCTGGGGGAAGCAGCCTGCTGTGTAGAGCCACGGCAGTGAGGTCCTCAGGGAGGGGCCAGGCACACGTCTCCAACCCTGCTGTCCCACTCCCCCCCTCACCCAGCATCCCAAGGCTTGACCCAAGAGGAGCAAGGGCTCCAAGGGCTCCCAGGAGAGCCCTGAGGCCACACTGAGTCTCCCCAGGCTGCGCCCAGCCCCAGCGCCACTCACCGTGTAGCCGCGGCGCCCCTTCTCGCCCGGCTGCCCCGGCTCCCCGCAGGCGCCCTGAGACAGACACAAGCCAGTCAGCAACGGGGCCCTCCTCCTCCTCCTCCTCCTCCTCCTCCTCCTGCTCCTCACACAGCAGCTGCAGCCCTGCAGAGCCTGCCTCACAGGGAGGGCAGCAAGCAGGGAAAGGCAGAGCAGGATCCACACCTCTCAGCACAGCCCCAGCCTTGGCCCCAGCCTCTGGGCACTCATCCTGCACATCCTTATCACCAGCAATGAGGTCACCCTCAGGATCCTGCTCCCCAAGCTACAGAGCCCTCAGCTCCCTCAGGCTCTCCTCAGGAGGAAGATGTTTCACTGCCTTAACCATTTTTGTGGCTCTGTGCTGAATCCTTTCAAGCAGTTCCCTGAGGTCCTTCCTGACCTGAGGGGCCCAGAACTGATTGAAGGAGTTGGGGCTGTTCAGTCTGCAGAAGAGAAGGCTCCCAGGTGACCTCATTGTGGCCTTCCAGTATCTGAAGGGGGCTACAAGAAGGCTGGGGAGGGACTGCTCAGGATCTCAGGCAGTGATAGGACTAGGGGGAATGGAATGAAGCTGGAGGGGGGGAGATTGAGGCTGGAGGGGAGGAGGAAGTTCTTCCCCATGAGAGTGGTGAAGCCCTGGAATGGGTTGTCCAGGGAGGTGGTTGAGGCCCTGTCCCTGGAGGTGTTTAAGCCCAGGCTGGATGAGGCTCTAGGCAGCCTGATCTAGTGTGGGGTGTCCCTGCCCATGGCAGGGGGTTGGAACTGGCTGATCCTTGTGGTCCCTTCCAACTCTGACTGATTCTATGATACTATGAGATGTGGCCTCAGCAGGGCAGAGCAGAGGGGCAGGGAACCTCTCTGGACCTACTAACCACAGCCCTTCCAACAAGAGCCAACCAACCCCAGGGAGATGGATGTCAGCCATCATCCCAGATTTACAATCATAGAACTGTCAGGTTTGGAAGGGACCTCAAGGATCAACCAGTTCCAACCCCCCTGCCTTGGGCAGGGACAATTTGATGGGAAGCAGACAAGCAAAGCATTAAGCTTCTTTGAAACCCAGTCCCAAGACCCTTAATGGAATGGAATGGAATGGAATGGAATGGAATGGAATGGAATGGAATGGAATTAACCAGCTTGGAAAAGACCTTCAAGATCATCCAGTCCAACCTATCACCCAACACCATCTGATCAACTAAACCATGGCACCAAGGGCCTCAGCCAGGCTCTTCCTAAACACCTCCACGACCTCCCTGGGCAGCACATTCCAATGGCCAATCTCTCTTTCTATGAAGAAGTCATTCCTAGCATCCAGTCTAAACCTCCCCTGGCACAGCTTGAGACTGTGGCCTCTTGTTCTGGTGCTGCTTGCCTGGGAGAAGAGACCAACCCCCACCTGGCTACAACCTCCCTTCAGGGAGTTGGACACAGCAAGAAGGTCTCCCCTGAGCCTCCTCTTCTCCAGGCTAAGCAACCCCAGCTCCCTCAGCCTCTCCTCACAGGGCTGTGCTCCAGACCCCTCCCCAGCTTTCTTGCCCTTCTCTGGACAGCTTCCAGCATCTCAACCTCTTTCCTTACTGACAGCAGGCCAGAAGCCACCAGCCAGCAGATCCTTTGGGGGGCTGTGTGAGTGCCAGGCACATCCACCCTGCAAGCTGCCCCAGCTGGCAGCACCCAACCAGGGAGGGCACCTCGGGGCCTTTCCTTACTTACTGGTGATCCTGTTTTCCCTGGATGCCCTGGGGGGCCAGGGGCTCCTGGTTTTCTCTGGATTAATGAAAAGAGGGGGACAATGGGAAGCCAAACTTTGACTGCTGAAATGACTTGGAGAGAGGGAAGCTCTGCTGAGCAAGGTGAAGGGAAAGCTGCAGCGGAGGAAGCTGCTGCGGGGCGATACTCACCGGCCAGCCCGCGTGGAGGAGCTGGTAGAAGGAGGATTGCTGAAAGGAGAAGGTGAGGAAGGGAAGAGAAATGTTACAAATAACCCCAAATCCCTCCCCCACTTCCCCCCCCCACTTCTTTCTTTCTGGCTGCAAGACCTTTTCCCTGCTGCTTGGGAAGCAGTGAGCCAGGCTGCAGTGAATTCCCAGCAGGAGCAGGGAAGTCCTTGTGCCCTGTGCTCAGCACTGCTTAGGCCACACCTTGAGTCCTGTGTCCAGTTCTGGGCTCCCCACCCTGGGTGCCTAGGGGCTGGGAGTGCTGAGGGAGCACTCAGCCTTGGCTGTCTTTGAGAAGCTGAAGCTGGCACTGGCTGCAGGCTCCTGGGCTTTGCCTGCTGGCACTTGGCCCAGTGCTGCTGGCCAGGAGCCCAGCTGGAGGGGAAGGCAGCGTCTGGGCAGGGTGAGCTGGGGCACCCAAAGGTCTCACTGAGCTATTGTGTCTGTGGCCCTGTGACCCTGGCAGTGCTGGCAGCAGCTCAGCAGCAGGCATGCAGAATGTGAAGCTGTGGGCTGGGGCTTGCTGCTTTTTGCTGGGCTGCTGCAGGGTGAGGAGCTGAGTGCTGGCTGCTGGGGGGGCTGGGAGAGGGGGGTTGCTTCTCTGCCACTCACTGTCAGGCTGGAGACAGAACCATCCCCTGCAAGCAGCATCTCACTCCTTGCTGTCCTCCCTCTGCCTCCACCTGCCAACCTCATTCCTCTCCCCCCACCCAATGAGTTAGGAACCCCAAACCACAGGGGATTCTTCCTCCCAGCTCAGTCCAGCAGGACAGGGAGGTGCCTGCACAGGAGCTGATGGAGAGGTGGAAGTGGAGCTCCCCTGGCACTTGTATAACTCACCATGAACGTCTGCCAGTCCTCCCTGGAGTTCCTCCAGAGGACAATGGTTGGGACTCCAGGGATGCCTGCAGGGCCTGGGTCACCTGGGGGCCCTGTCCTCCCCATGGCTCCAGGGTACCCCTGGGAAGGCAAAGGCAGCTCCTTAAAACCAGTCTGGCCTTTAACAGTTAATACAAGCTCTGGTTTGAGGCAGCCCTGAGCAGCATCTGGGTCCAGGGACACTCCTGGGTTGAAACCAGCTCTTCAGACCTCCCTTGCCTCAGACAACAGAGAAAGCAAAAGGAAGGAGCTTCACATGCACACCTCTGTGCCCACACCCACCTAAGAGCCACCAGCAGTGGAGCTAAGGGCTTAACAGCCTGGCCCAGGCTGCCCAGGGAGGTGGTGGAGTCCCCAGCCCTGGAGGGGGTTCAAAGCCCTGGAGATGTGGTGCTGAGGCAGCTGGTTTGGTGGTGACCAGGCAGTGCTCAATGATCTGAAAGGTCTCTTCCACCCCAAATGATTCTCTGAGTCTGTCCTGTGCCTCTAATGCACACAGAGGTGGCATGGCTTGTGGGGCCCCTCTCCACCTCAGGAAAGATGCTTCACTGCTGGGGAGGCAGAGGCACCCCCAGCAACCCAGCCAGCACCTGCCAGCTAATGCCAGCCTAAGGCCTTGGTCATGGGATCACAGGCTGCTTTGGATTGGAAGGGACTCATCCAACCCAACCCCCCTGCAGCCCCCAGGGACATCCCCAACTGGAGCAGGTTGCTCAGAGCCCCAACCAACCTCACCTGGAATGGTTCCAGGCATGGGGCAGCTCCCACCTGGGCCAGGATCTCTCTCTCAGTGTGAAAACTTTCTGTCCAGCTCACATTGCCTTCCTGATGAGAACCACCCAAAGCAACCCAAGCCATGGCCAGGCCCCTGCAGTCCATGTCTCCTGGGTACTCACTTTGTCTCCTTTGGGTCCCACCAGCCCACGTCGCCCAGGACAGCCCTGAAAGGCAAAGGAGAGCTGTGTCAGCTCACAGAGGCACCCTCAGCAACCAGGAAGGGTCCCACAGTGGTTGGGTGACCAGTGCCATGGTCTGGGCCATCCTGCCCCAGGGCAGCAGGAACTGATATGGCTGATGCAGAGCTGAGCAGCAGCACCAAGTCCTCCAGGGAATGCCCAAAAGTTTGGTGAGGTGGGAATTGGCCAAGAAGGCCAATGGCATCCTGGCCTCCTCTTCTCCAGGCTAAGCAACCCCAGCTCCCTCAGCCTCTCCTCACACGGCTGTGCTCCAGACCCCTCCCCAGCTTTCTTGCCCTTCTCTGGACACCTTCAAGTCTCTTAAACTGAGGAGCCCAGCACTGGACACAGGACTCCAGGTGTGGCCTAAGCAGTGCTGAGCACAGGGCACAAGGACTTCCCTGCTCCTGCTGGCCACACTCTTCCTGCTCCAGGCCAGGATGCCCTTGGCCTTCTTGGCCCCCTGGGCACACTGCTGGCTCATGTTCAGCTGCTGTCAATCAGCATCCCCAGGTCCCTCTCTGTTTGGCAGCTCTCAGCCACTCTGCCCCCAGCCTGTAGCTCTGCCTGGGGTTGCTGTGGCCAAAGTGCAGCACCTGGCACTTGGACTTGTTGAATGCCATCCTGCTGGACTCTGCCCATCTGTCAAGCCTGTCAAGGTCCCTCTGCAGAGCCCTTCTGCCCTCTAACAGCTCAACTCCTGCCCCCAGCTTGGTGTCATCTGCAAATTTGCTGAAGACTGACTCAATCTCCTCATCCAGATCATAAGTGAAGCTATTAAAGAGGATGGGGCCCAGCACTGATCCCTGGGGGACACCACTGGTGCCTGGTCACACAGGAATGCATCCAGATGGAGCCTGGAAGTCCCCAGAGCAGGAGACTCCACAACCTCTCCCTGAGCAGCCTGCTCCAGGGCTCTGGCACTCTCACAGGAAAGACTTTTCTCCTCGTGCTGAGCTGGATCTTCCTGTGTTCCACCTCAAGAGGAGAGAAAGGAAAGCCTGCAGGGACATGCTGACAGCTGGGAACTCCCCTGGAACACTGTCTGGGAAAGCTGAGGAGCTTTTGAACACACTGAGAGGCCTGAAGGAGGATTAGCAGGATCACACAAATCAGCAGCTTCTTGAAGCAACACTTTCCACTCCTCACAACCTGTTGGGGTTTTCCCCCCTGATCTCCACTGCCTGCACAGCAGGCACTGAACTCCAGGCTGGAAGGGACCCCAAGGATCATCTGGTCCAACCATGCCTGGGATGGCAACCAAAGACACGTGGTCTGTGGGGTCCACAGCCCATAAATGCCTTCAGCAGCATTGGTGCAGGATCAGGACATAACCCCCCACCCACACCTCCCACTGCAGCACAGAATCAAAGTGGGTTTGTGAATGGAAATCTCTGGGGAGCAGCAAACCAGAGGCACAGGAACCTGCTCCAAGGCAGAGGGAGAGGTGCTGGGGCAGGGCTGGACCTCTGAGCCCTGCTGATGTCCTGAGCAGCACTGCCAGGGAAAGAGAAGGAGACAACCCCCAGAGGTGAAAAGGTTGATCCCAGAGCCCATTGAGCCCAGAGCCTATTGATCCCAAAGCCCACTGATCCCAAATGCCATTGATCTTAAAGCCCATTTATCCCAAAGCCCACTGATCCCAAAGCCCACTGATCCCAAAGCCCATTGATCCTAAAGCCCATTGATTCCAAAGCCTACTGATCCCAAAGCCCATTGATCCTATAGCCCACCAATCCTAAAACCCACTGATCCCAAAGCCTACTGATCCCAAAGCCCACTGATCCTAGAGCCCATTGATCCTACAGCCCATTGATCCCAGAGCCCATTGATCCTACAGCCCATTGATCCCAGAGCCCACTGATCCTAGAGCCCATTGATCCCAGAGCCCATTGATCCCAGAGCTCACTGATCCTAGAGCCCATTGATCCTACAGACCATTGATTCCAGAGCCCATTGATCCTAAACCCCACTGATCCTAGAGCCCATTGATCCTAAATCCCATTGATCCCAGAGCCCATTGATCCTACAGCCCATTGATCCCAGAGCCCACTAATCCCAGAGCCCATTGATCCTACAGCCCATTGATCCTAAAGCCCACTGATCCCAGAGCCCATTGATCCTGCAGACCATTGATCCCAGAGCCCATTGATCCTAAAGCCCACTGATCCCAAAGCCTACTGATCCCAAAGCCCATTGATCCTAGAGCCCATTGATCCCAGAGCCCATTGATCCTACAGACCACTGATCCCAAAGCCCATTGATCCCAAATGCCATTGATCCTAAAGCCCACAGATCCCAGAGCCCATTGATCCTACAGCCCACTGATCCTAAAGCCCATTGATCCCAAAGCCCACTGATCCCAAAGCCTACTGATCCCAAAGCCCATTGATCCCAGAGCCCATTGATCCCACAGCCCATTGATCCCAGAGCCCATTGATCCCAGAGCCCATTGATCCTACAGACCACTGATCCCAAAGCCCATTGATCCCAAATGCCATTGATCCTAAAGCCCACAGATCCCAGAGCCCATTGATCCTACAGCCCACTGATCCTAAAGCCCATTGATCCCAAAGCCCATTGATCCCACACCCCATTAATCCTACAGCCCATTGATCCCACAGCCCATTGATCCCAGGGCCCACTGATCCCAACCCTTTCCCCTAAGGCTAAGGAGAGCTGTCACCTTCAGCCACCCAACCCTACCTTGGTCTCAGGTCCTGGCCACAAGGCTGCCTGAGGTGACACAGTGAGAGGTGAGGCACCAGCCCAGCACACAGCACCACCACCAGAGCTCAGGACACATCCCATTCCCAAAGGAACCCTCCTGAATTCCTTTTAGTGAACTTTTCCAAGGCCAGGGCACCAATTCTTTGCTTTCCCTTCCACAGGATACAGTCAAGCACCTCCCACCTCCATCGGACCTTTGCTGGCATCACTATGGGCATGGCAGCAGAGAGCTTGTGGGTGTGAGCTGGGGGTGGCCCAGGCTGGACAGCAGCCCCAGACCAGGCTCTGCATGCCCAGCCCCTCGGCAGCTCAGGATGGATCACAGATCACAGGATGTTAGGGGTTGGAAGGGACCTCTGGAGATCTTCCAGTCCAACCCCCCTGCAGAGCAGGCCCACAGAATCCAGCACAGGGCACACAGGAACACATCCAGATGGGGCTGGAAAGGCTCCACAGAAGGAGACTCCACAACCTCCCTGGGCAGCCTGCTCCAGGGCTCTGTCACCCTCCCAGTGAAGAAGTTCCTCCTCAGCCCTGCACAGAGAAGCTTTCCCTGCCCAGGTTCCCATGGTGAGCTTCAGGCAGCACAGTTCATCAGCCTGTGCCCACTCTGGAGGCAAGCTGCACCAGCACCCATCCATCCCTCCCCTGCCACAGCCATCAGCTCCACCACTCACCGGCAGCCCTGGTGGCCCTGGCGGCCCCGGTGGCCCTGGCTTCACCTGCCCCTGCTGCCCACGTGCCACTGGTGAGATGAAGTGTCCCAGGTGGGCAGAACCATCCCCAGGCCCTGGCACAGCAGGACTGGTTGCTGCCTTTCTGCCCAGGGGACCTTTGGGCACAGTCCCTCTGGGGCCAGCTGCCTGGTGTGATGCTGAGGAGACCTTGGAGAAGGCTGCAGGAGCCCCCAGCTCAGGGATGGCATCGTTGGGCTTGCTGGGCAAGGGGCTGCCCACACCAGCCACCAGTTTCTCCATGGTGATGTTCTCCTCCCAGGGGGCAGAGGAATCTTCCTTCTTGGCTGCTCTCTGGGTGCTGCTGGAGCGCCCTGGGTGGGTACAAAGCAGCATGAGGTACTCAGGCACCGTGGTGGTGTGCAGGAGGCAAGGAAGGAACCAGGAGTGTGGACTCACCAGAGCTACCAGTGACCCACAGGCTGCTCCTGCCGAGCCCTGGCCTGCCAGGACCAGTGATTTTGTTGTAAGTGGAGTTCAACAGCTCGAAGCCTTCATCCTCAACAGAAAGGCTGCCCTCCTCCTCCTCCTCCTCAGCTGCAGAGCGTGAAGCCAGCGTGCTGCCATGGGGCTGGTGGTTGAGGGTCTCCTGGGTGTCCTCCCACAGCCAAGGTGGCCTCAGGGTCAAATCTGAATTGGTGAGTCTGGAGTCCTGAAGCAGAAGGGAAAGAAAAGCCATGCAGTGTGCAGGGTTCACTTGTCTTTCCCTGCTCACTACACCTCTGCTTCTTCAGCTCCCCGCTGCATGACCACTGCTGGGGAGGACAAGGCTTGTGAGCTCCAAGCCACCAGCAGAAGAGGTCCTCCCTCACCAGGGACAGGAGCCAGCTGCTGGTGTGGGCCATGCTGACATGAGCCTCCTCCTCACAGCCTCACTGAACCCACAGAACCACAACCTGGGTTGGAAGGGACCTTGGAGATCCTCCAGTTTCACCCCCCCCCACCTTGGGGCATGCCAGAGGAGGCTACAAGCACAACCCAAGGGCTGGGGCACCTCTGCTATGAGGGTAGGCTGAGGGAGCTGGGGGTGTTCAGCCTGGAGGAGGCTCCAGGAAGAACTTCTGGTGGCCTTTCAGTTCCTAAAGAGGCTGGTCAGAAAGCCAGGGACAGTCTCCTGAGCAGGGCAAGGGGTGAGGGTTTGAAACTGAAAGAGCAAGACTCAGGCTGGAGAGAAGGGAGAAATCTACAGCGAGGGTGGTGGAGCATTGGAGACAGCTGGCCAGAGAGGTGGTAGCTGCCCCCATCCCTGGAACCATTCCAGGTGAGGTTGTTTGGGGCTCTGAGCAACCTGCTCTAGTTGGGGATGTCCCTGCTGGCTGCAGAGGCTGGCCTCGATGGCTTTTCAAGGTCCCTTCCAACCTGTCACACACATCAGTGTTGCATCCAGCATGGATGCATCTCAGCCTGGGCTCTCCCACTGAACCACACACAGACAGCCCCAGTGCTGGGTTGGCTGGTGGCTGTGAAGAGCCTTCACCTCTCCTGGAGCAGCTGGCAGCATGCCCACCAGCCCTGCATGCCCACCAACCCCAATGAGACCTCGCTCCAAGCTCCCACTGAGCTCAAGGGCATGGCGCTGGGAAGAGCTGGCTGGGAGCTCAGCCCTGGCTGGGAGCTCAGCCCTGGCTGGTGGCTTCTTGGGGCTGGTGCCGGTGCCTGAAGCTGATGAGCTGAGGAGATAGACTGAGAAGTCACTAGAGGGAGATGCAGGCCCACACTTGCCTCGTGGAGCTGCAGAAGGGGAGCCGAGAGGCACAAGGAGAAATGGAGCATCCTTCCCTTCCTCTCTCCTGCTGGTTAAATTCATTCCTTGGCTCTGACTCTGCTGTGCACCACAGACCCAAGGCACAGCATGGCTTGGGGACACCAAGGGGGCACTTGCAGGAAGAAACACAACCACTCCAGTGGCAGAAATGACGCTTCTGCAGGTAAGGACCTGGCAGTGTTGGTGGGTCAGAGGAGCTGGCTCTGGTCAAAGCCCATTTGTGAAGGGCCCTGGGTGGCAGAGGAGCTTTGAAGACAGCAGAAGCTACTGAAGCCTTTGCTCTGCTCCTGGAGGCCATGTCCTCCAGACTGGAGATCCCAAACTCTTCCCAGGTGGGGAGGAAAACTCAAAATGGTTCATTTTTCCCAGAGTCACAGAATGTTAGGGGCTGGAAGGGACCTCAAAAGGTCATCCCCTGCCAGAGCAGGGTCACCCAGGGCAGCTCACACAGGCACACAGCCAGGAGGGTTTGGAATATCTCCAGAGAGGGAGACTCCACAACCCCCCCGGGCAGCCTGCTCCAGGGCTCTGTCACCCTCACAGTGACAAAACTTTTCCTCCTGTTTCCATGGCACTTCCTCTGCCTCAGCTTCCACCACTGCCCCTTGTGCTGGCATTGGGCATCCCCCAGCAGAGCCTGGCTCCAGCCTCTGGGCACTCACCCTGCACAGCTTGATCAACAGCAATGAGGTCACCCTCAGGCTCCTGCTCTCCAAGCTACAGAGCAGCTCCTCTTTCCCCTCAGACCTCTGAGAGGTACCCATGGTCCTGCCCTGCAGAGTGGCAACACCACTGGCTGCAGCTGCAGGGTAAAAGGCATAGAGCAGGAGAGAAAGGAGAGATGATTCAGAAAAGGAAGAGGAAAACCTCAGTTCCTCTCCCCTCAGCTGTTAGATACCCTCAGGGTTCCTCAGGTCAAGCTGATGGTCTGGTGACCAGCACAGGCTGGTGACCACCACAGGCTGGTGACCATCACAGATTGGTGACCATCACAGATTGGTGACCATCATAGGCTGGTGACCATCACAGATTGGTGACCATCACAGGCTGGTGACCATCACAGACTGGTGACCATCACAGATTGGTGACCATCATAGGCTGGTGACCATCACAGGTTGGTGACCATCACAGGCTGGTGACCACCATAGGTTGGTGACTATCACAGGTTGGTGACCATCACAGGCTGGTGACCATCACAGGTTGGTGACCATCACAGGCTGGTGACCATCACAGGTTGGTGACCATCACAGGCTGGTGACCATCATAGGCTGGTGACCACCACAGGCTGGTGACCATCACAGGCTGGTGACCATCACAGGTTGGTGACCATCACAGGCTGGTGACCATCACAGGATGGTGACCACCACAGGCTGGGGACCACCACAGGCTGGTGACCATCACAGGCTGGTGACCACCACAGGATGGTGACCATCACAGGCTGGTGACCATCACAGGATGGTGACCACCACAGGCTGGGGACCACCACAGGCTGGTGACCACCACAGGCTGGTGACCATCATAGGCTGGTGACCATCACAGGCTGGTGACCACCACAGGTTGGTGACCACCACAGGCTGGTGACCATCATAGGCTGGTGACCACCACGGGCTGGTGATCATCACAGGTTGGTGACCATCACAGGCTGGTGATCATCACAGTATGGTGACCATCACAGGCTGGTGACCAGCACAGCCCTGAAGAGCACAGGAGGATCAAGCCTGTGTCTCCTGAAGAGCAGGCAGTGGCCAGGCAAACCTGAAGAAGCCTTTCAGAAGTGCTGAAAGCTCTGCAGAAAGGCAGCAGAGCAGAGCACCTGAAGATGCCAGGCTGCAATGAAGCTGTTTCCATCCAGAGGAAAGCTAATGCAGAGTGAAGGAGCCTGCAGAGCTGGGAACACACCAGAAGGTGCTGCCAATTAAGTCACAGTGGTTTGGCTGGAGGGAAACCAGGCTTCAGCTGGGGAGAGCAGGGAAGCAGCCAGCACTGAGCATCCACAGCACGGCCAGGCTGGACCTGGAGCATCAGAGATTCATAGACTGGGTTGGGTTGGAAGGGACCTGGAAGCTCATCCAGTTCCAACCTCCTGCCCTGGGCAGGGACACCTCCCACCAGCCCAGCTTGCTCAAAGCCTCATCCAGCCTGGCCTTCAACACCTCCAGGGAGGGGACAGCCACAGCCTCCCTGGGCAACCTGTGCCAGAGTCTTCCCCACTCTCCCTGTCAGGAATTTCTTCCTGATTTCCAGTCTCAATCTCTCCACTTCCAGCTCAAAGCCATTGTTCCTCATCCTGTCACTCCCAGCCCTTGTCAGAAGTCCCTCCCCAGCTCTCCTGGACCCCCTTCAGGTACTGGAAGGCTGCTCTTAGGTCTCCCTGCAGCCTTCTCTCCTCCATGCTACACAACCCCAACTCTCTAAGCCTGGCCCCACAGCAGAGGGCTTCCAGCCCTGCCAGCACTGCTGTGGCCTCCTCTGGTCCTGCTCCAACAGGTCCCTGGCTGTGCTGGGGACTCCAGAGCTGCCCCAGCACTGCAAGTGGGGTCTCAGGTGAGCCTGCCCCTTCTGCCCCTGCTGCCCAGACTGCTGGGGATCAGTGCAGGACAGGGCTGGCTCTGGGCTTAGAGCCCATGTTGCCAGCTCATGTTCAGCTTCTCACCCACTAAGTCCCAGGCAAAGAGGCTGCAAGGGTCCCAGCAAGTCCACTAAAGTAAATTGGTGGAGGCATCCCTCCACTTAGGAAACCAGAGGGGAGGTTTCTAAACACCTTCTCTCCTGCTGGGAAGAATTTCTTCCTAATACCCAGCCTAAACCTCCCCTGGCACAGCTTGAGACTGTGTCCTCTTGTTCTGGTGCTACTTGCCTGGGAGAAGAGACCAACCCCCACCTGCCTACAACCTCCCTGCAGGGAGTTGGAGAGAGCAAGAAGGTCTCCCCTGAGCCTCCTCTTCTCCAGGCTAAGCAACCCCAGCTCCCTCAGCCTCTCCTCACAGGGCTGTGCTCCAGACCCCTCCCCAGCTTTCTTGCCCTTCTCTGGACACCTTCCAGCAGCTCAACATCTTTCCTAACCTGAGGAGCCCAGAACTGGACACAGGACTCAAGGTGTGGCCGACCCAGTGCTGAGCACAGGGCAGGATGAGCTCCCTGCTCCTGCTGGCCACACACATCCCTGGAACCATTCCAGCTCTGAGCAACCTGGATGAAGGCATTGAGTCCATCATCAGTACCTTTGCAGACAACACCAAGCTGGGGCAGGAGTTGATCTGTTAGAGGGTAGAGAGGCTCTGCAGAGGGACCTTGCCAGGCTGCACAGATGGGCAGAGGCCACGGGCAGGAGATTGAACACATCCAAATGCCAGGTGCTGCACATTGGCCACAGCAACCCCAGGCAGTGCTACAGGCTGGGGTCAGAGTGGCTGAGAGCAGCCAGGCAGAGAGGGACCTGGGGGTGCTGGTTGATGGTAGGCTGAACATGAGCCTGCAGTGTGCCCAGGGGGCCAAGAAGGCCAAGGGCATCCTGGCCTCCAGCAGGAGCAGGGAAGTCCTTGTGCCCTGTGCTCAGCACTGCTTAGGCCACACCTTGAGTCCTGTCTCCAGTTCTGGGCTCCTCAGGTTAGGAAAGATGTTGAGATGCTGGAAGGTGTCCAGAGAAGGGCAACAAAGCTGGGGAGGGGTCTGGAGCACAGCCCTGTGAGGAGAGGCTGAGGGAGCTGGGGTTGCTTAGCCTGGAGAAGAGGAGGCTCAGGGGAGACCTTCTTGCTCTCTCCAACTCCCTGCAGGGAGGTTGTAGCCAGGTGGGGGTTGGTCTCTTCTCCCAGACAAGCAGCACCAGAACAAGAGGACACAGTCTCAAGCTGTGCCAGGGGAGGTTTAGGCTGGAGGTGAGGAGAAAGTTCTTCCCAGCAAGAGAGATTGGCCATTGGGATGTGCTGCCCATGGAGGTGGTGGAGTCCCCATCCCTGGAGGTGTTCAAGAGGGGATTGGATGTGGCACTTGGAGCCATGGTTTAGTTGTCAGGAGGTGTTGGGTGCCAGGTTGGACTTGATGATCTCCGAGGTCTTTTCCACCCTTATTGATTCAATGATTCCATGAACCTGCTCCAGTTGCAGATGTCCCTGCTGACAGCAGGAGGGTGGGCTAGAGGACCTTCAAAGCTCCCCTCCCAGCCACAACAGTCTGTGGTTGTCTGCAGCTGGGCTCCAGGCTGCAGCAGCAGTGCTGAGTTCCTACACACTGCAGAGGAGCGTTTTCAATCCAGCCTCAGCGTCCTGCATGGGAAAGGTCTGGAGTGGAAACTCTCATCTGGGGAGCTCAGGAGAGGCAAGGCTGGCAGCTGGAAGTTACTGCTCTCTCAGGCACCAGAAATCACAACTGAGTTATATTGGCTCTGTGCAAACAGGACACAAAGCCAACATCAACAGCAGACGTGCTGGCTCCTCCAGACAGGCTGCATTTAGAGGGGGACCAAGCTGAGGAAGACAAACTGGAGAGGGGGGAGGCTCAGGGGAGACCTTCTTGCTCTCTACAGCTCCCTGAAGGGAGGTTGTAGCCAGGTGGGGGTTGGTCTCTTCTCCCATGCACCCAGCAGCAGAACAAGAGGACACAGTCTCAAGCTGTGCCAGGGGAGGTTTAAGCTGGAGGTGAGGAGAAAGTTCTTTCCAGAGAGAGATATTGGCCATTGGGATGTGCTGCCCAGGGAGGTGGTGGAGTCCCCATCCCTGAAGGTGTTCAAAAAAGGCTTAGATGTGGCACTTGGAGCCATGCTTTAGCTGTCAGGAGGTGTTGGGTAGTAGGTTAGTAGGTAATAGGTTGGACTTGATGATCTCTGAGGTTTTTTTCCAGCCTGGCTGATTCTGTGATTCTGTTGAAATTAGGAACTGCTTCATCCAGCTCAGGAGTTGTCCAAAAGCAAAAGAGTTGAGGCAGAAGCCCAGGAGGGTTTAAAACCCCCAGAGCTCAGACCTGGGCAGTGAGGAATGAGCACAAATCACAACCAGCCATTAAAAGTATCACAGAATCAACAAGGTTGGAAAAGACCTCAGAGATCAGCAAGTCCAACCTGGCACCCAACACCTCCTGATAACTAAACCATGGCTCCAAGTGCCACATCCAATCCCCTCTTGAACACCTCCAGGGATGGGGACTCCACCACCTCCCTGGGCAGCACATTCCAATGGCCAATCTCTCCTGCTGGGAAGAACTTCCTCCTCACCTCCAGCCTAAACCTCCCCTGGCACAGCTTGAGACTGTGTCCTCTTGTTCTGGTGCTGGGTGCATGGGAGAAGAGACCAACCCCCACCTGGCTACAACCTCCCTTCAGGGAGTTGGAGAGAGCAAGAAGGTCTCCCCTGAGCCTCCTCTTCTCCAGGCTAAGCAACCCCAGCTCCCTCAGCCTCTCCTCACAGGGCTGTGCTCCAGACCCCTCCCCAGCTTTGTTGCCCTTCCCTGGACATGTTCAAGAGTCTCAATGTCCTTCTTAAACTGAGGAGCCCAGAACTGGATGATAGAGGAAGAAAAAGAATTGGTGTCTGGGAAGCAATGCAGTGGCTGTGATCTCTACAAACCCCTCTTGGCCAAGAGAAATAGAGACAGGAGAAGTCTGTGACTCAGCCTTGCAGCATGGGGGCCCCATCACAGCCTCCCAGCACATGGAAGCAGCATGGGGAGACAGAGCCAGAGAAGCCACATCTGTGACCATGGCTGGGGGAAGCCAGATGACAGCCAAATGCTGCACATTCCAGAAGTGACAAGGAGGAGGAGGAGGAGCTGCTCAGTCCTGTCCCAGGAATTCAAACTGAAAAGTGTTAACATAGCTCAGGATCTCCTGAATTCAAATGGCTTGAAGCCTGAAGAGGGGAGATTGAGACTGGAGATTAGGAAGAAATTCTTTCCAGTGAGGGTGGGGAGACCCTAGCACAGGTTGCCCAGGGAGGCTGTGGATGTTCCCTCCCTGGAGGTGTTGAAGACCAGGCTGGATGAGGCCTTGAGCAATCTGGGCTGGTGGAGATGTCCCTGTTCACACAGGGGGGTTGGATCTGGATGATCCTCAAGGTTCTTTCCAACCCAAATCATTTTGTAGTTCTCTGGACACCAATTTTTCAGTGTGGCTCAGAACCATGGGGAAGCTCCAGGGGATGGGAAAAGGTTTCCTGTTGTGCCAATATGAAAAAAAAAAACCACCACCCAAACCCCCAGACCAAACAAAACCAAGCCCCAAACCCCAAACCAAACCAAAACCCAAACCCCAAACCAAAGCCCAACCCAACCCAAAACCAAAACCCCAAACCTAAAGCAAAACCAACAAACCCAAACCAAACCCAAACCCCCAAACCAAAACAAATGAAAACAAACTCCAAATCCAAACCAAACCAAAACCAAACCCTAACCCAAACCAAAACAAAAATCACATACCCAAACCAAACCCCAAACTAAACCATACCAAAAACCCCAGACAAAAACAAAAACCCCAAACCAAACTCAAACCCCAACCTACCCAAAACCAAAGCCTCAAACCCCAAACCAAACCAAAACCAAAACCCCAAACCAAAGCCCAACCCAAACCAAAACCAAAACCCCAAACCCAAAGCAAAACCAACAAACCCAAACCAAACCCAAAACCAAACCAAACCCAACCCCCTAAACCAAAACAAACCAAACAAACTCCAAATCCAAACCAAACCCAAAACCAAACCCCAAACCAAAACAAAAACCCCATACCCAAAACAAACCCCAAACTAAACCATACCAAAAACCCCAAACCAAACCAAAACAAAAACCCCAAATCAAACCCAAACCCCAACCTACCCAAAACCAAAACCTCAAACCCCAAACCAAACCAAAGATCCCAAACCTCAAACCAAACTAAAACCAACCCCCAAACCAAAACCCCAAATCAAACCCAAACCCCAGCCTAACCCAAAACCTCAAACCCCAAACCAACCCAAAACCCCCACCCCCCAAACCAAAACCCAACCCAAAACCCCCAAGCCAAACCAAAAACCCCAAACCAAACTAAAACCAACCCCCAAACCAAAACTAAAAGCCCAAACCCCAAACCAAAACCAAAACCAAAACCAAACCCCAAACTAAACCAAAACCCAACCCAACCCAAAACCAAAGCCCAAAACAAAACCAAAACCCAACCCAAAACAAAACCAAACCCCAAAGCAAAACAAAACCAAAACCCAACCCAAACCAAAACTAAAACCCCAAACCAAAGCAAAACCAAACCCCAAACCAAAACCAAAACCAAAACCCAACCCAAACCAAAACTAAAACTCCAAACCAAAGCAAAACCCAACCCAAACCAAAACTAAAACCCAAACCAAAACAGAAACCCTAAACCAAACCCAAAACCAAAACCCAACCCAAACCAAAACTAAAACCCCAAACCAAAGCAAAACTAAACCCAAACCAAAACAAAACCCCCAAACCGAAAACCCAACCCAAACCAAAACGAAAACCCCAAACCACAAACCAAACCACAAACCAAACCCCAAACCACAACCCAACCACACCAAAACTAAAACCCCAACCCCCAAACCAAACCAAAACCCAAACCAAACCAAAACTAAAACCCAAAACAGAACAAAAAGCCCAAACCCAAACCCAAAACCCAACCCAAACCAAAACAAAAACCCCAAACCCAAACCCCAACCCAAACTAAAACCCCAAACCCAATCCAAACCCCAAACCAAACCCCAAACCAAAGCAAAACCCAACCCAAAACAAAACCAAACCCCAAGCCAAAACAGAAATCACAAACCCCAACCCAAACCAGAACCAAAACCCAACCCAATCCAAAACCAAAACCCAACCCAAGCCAAAACCAAAACCCAACCCAAACCAAACACTCCAAACCCCAAACCAAACCAAAGCCAAACCAAACCCCCCCTCCAACCCCAACAACAAATTGCAGGCACAAAAGGGAAAGGGCTATGGCTAATGCCAGGCCTCTGCTTTCAAACCCAGCCCAGGCACAATCAGAGAGCATCTGCTACAGGGCTCATTAACAGTTATGAATGATGTAATTAATGCCATGGGTTTGGACAGAGTGACTGTGTGACCAGCTTGGTGTCTTGCCTGAGGAGCTCCAGGGTGGTTTGCTGGCACAGAGAAGTGTTGGTGTAACCATCCCAGACTGCTGCAGGGCTTTGCAGTGAGTGCAGCTTGGCACCATGACCCCAAAACTCCACTGACTTCCTAAACAGCAGAGAGGTCACAACCCAGCTTGGGGCTTGTTAGAGCAAGCTCAGGAGCCAGCATTGTGTTCCTGTGGCCAAGAAGGCCAATGGTCTTCTGGGGTGCATTAAGAAGAGTGTGGCCAGGAGGTCTAGGGAGGTTCTCCTCCCTGTCTACTGTGCTCTAGTGAGGCCAAATTTGCAGTGCTGGGTCCAGTTCTGGGCTCCTCAGTTCAAGAGAGACAGGGAACTGCTGGAGAGAGCCCAGTAGAGGATACAAAGCTGCTGAAGGGCCTGGAGAATCTCTGTGAGGAGCAAAGGCTGAGAGCCCTGGGGCTGTTGAGCCTGGAGAAGAGCAGCCCCAGAGGGGAGCTGAGCAAGAGCTAAAGGCTGGGGGGCAAGAGGCTGAGGTACCAAAGGGTGCAGTGCAGCAACCACACTGAACTTCAGTGATGTACAGCTCCAGGGAACAGCTTCCCACCCTCCCGGCAGCAAAGCTCCAGCTGCAGCATTACTCAACAGCTCCTCATCACCTCCCTGTGTTCCACACATGAGGACATCCACACACCCAGGCTTTCTTTGGCTCAGAAACCCTCATTTTAACTCATCCTCTCTTTGCACCAAGCCCATCTATGACATGAAGGGAGAGTTTGGATGGTGAAAGCACCACCACCTCATGTGCTGGCCACCATCACCTCCTTGCACAGAGTCATAAAATTGCCTTGGCTGGGAAAGCTCTCCTAGATCATCCTGTCCAACCATCAACCTAACACCTCCATGGCCATTAAACCATGTCCCAAAGTGCCATGACCACATGTTCCTTGAACACCTCCAGGGATGGGGACTCCACCACCTCCCTGGGCAGCCTGTGCCAAACCCTGACCACCCTTGCAGCAAAGAAATGTTTCCTAATGACCAATCTAACCCTCCCCTGGCACAATTCCAGGCCATTTCCTCTCCTTCTCTCACCACCTGGGCACCCTGCTGGCTCACCCTCAGCCAGCTGTCAACCAGCATCCCCAGGTCCTCTTATGCTGGGCAGTTTCCAGCCACTCATTCTCGAGCCTGGAGTGCTCATGGGGCTGTTGTGACCTGGACAGGCTGAGAGCTGGCTGCAGGCAAACCTCATGAAGTTCAACAAGGACAAGTGCAGGGTCCTGCATCTGCAGTGGAACAACAGCAGGTACCAGGACAGGTTAGAAGCTGTCCTGCTAGAGATCAGTTCCTTGGAGAAAGACCTTGGAATGCTGGTGGACAGCAGCTTCTGCATGGGACAGCAACATGCCCTGGTGGCCAAGAGAGACAATGGGATCCTGGGGTGCACCTACAAAAGTGTGGCCAGCAGGGCTAGGGAGGTTCTTCTTCCCCTCTACTCTGCCCTGGTGAGACCACAACTGCACTCCTGTGTCCAGTCTGGGGCTCCCGAGTTCAGGAGGGACAGGGAACTGCTGGAGAGAGTCCAATGGAGAGCCAGGAGGAGGATTAGGAGACCTGAGCATCTCCACTGAGACTGAGAGCCCTGGGGCTGTTTAGTCTGGGAAGAGAAGGCTGAGAGGGGATCTGATCAATGCCTATCAATATCTGAGGGGTGGGTGGCAAGAGGAGGGGGCCAAGCTCTTTTTGGTGGTGCACAGTAGTAAGACAAGAGACAAGAGGTACAAGCTTGAACATAGAAGATTTCAGCTCAACATGAGGAGAAACTTCTTTGCAGTGAGGGTGACAGAGCCCTGGAGCAGGCTGCCCAGGGAGGTTGTGGAGTCTCCTTCTCTGGACACATTCAAAACCTGTCTGGGTACATTCCTCTGTGGACTACCCTGGGTGATCCTGCTTGGACAGGGGGGATGGACCCAACAATCTGTGGAGGTCCCTTCCAACCTCTAATGCTCTCTGACTCTGTGATTCTGTGAAGTGCAGGACCCAGCACTTGGCCACGTTTTGCTGTCAGAGGGTAGGAGAGCTCTGCAGAGAGACCTTGCCAGGCTGGACAGATGGGCAGAGGCCAAGGGCAGGAGACTGAACACAGCTAAGTGTCAGGTTCTACACACTGGTCATACAACAACCCCAGGCAGTGCTACAGGCTGGGGGCAGAGTGGCTGAGAGCAGCCAGGCAGAAAGGGACCTGGGGGCAGTGGTGGACAGCAGCTGAACATGAGCCAGCAGTGTGCCCAGGTGGCCAAGAAGGCCAAGGGCATCCTGGCCTGCAGCAGGAACAGTGTGGCCAGCAGGAGCAGTGAAGTCCTTGTGCCCTGTGCTCAGCACTGCTTAGGCCACACCTTGAGTCCTGTGTCCAGTTCTTGGCCTCTCAGATTAGGAAAGATGTTGAGCTGCTGGAAGGTGTCCAGAGAAGGGCAAGAAAGCTGGGAAGGGGTCTGGAGCACAGCCCTGTGAGGAGAGGCTGAGGGAGCTGGGGTTGCTTAGCCTGGAGAAGAGGAGGCTCAGGGGAGACCTTCTTGCTCTCTCCAACTCCCTGCAGGGAGGTTGTAGCCAGGTGGGGGTTGGTCTCTTCTGCCAGGCAAGCAGCACCAGAACAAGAGGACACAGTCTCAAGCTGTGCCAAGGGAGGTTTAGACTGGATGTTAGGAAGAAGTTCTTCCCAGGCCATGGGAATGTGCTGCCCAGGAGGGGGTGGAGTCACCATCCCTGGAGGTGTTTAAGAGCCTGGATGAGGCACTTGGTGCCATGGTTTAGTTGATCAGATGGTGTTGGGTGATAGGTTGCACTTGATGATCTCTGAGGTATTTTCCAACCTATTCTATTCTATTCTATTCTATTCTATTCTATTCTATTCTATTCTATTCTATTCTATTCTATTCTATTCTATTCTATTCTATTCTATTCTATTCACCCAGCTGAACTCAACCCCTCAGTCCAGCCTGGACAGACCTCTTTGCAGAGTCTTCCTCCCCTCAAGCCACTCAAACTAAGACCCAAGGACTTCCAAGCTGCCTGAACACCCTGGGTTGGTCCTTTCATTACACCCAAGAGGAACCTGAGCCCCCAGGTCCATCAGCTGCCCTCAGCCACACCTCTGGCCAGGCTGATGAAAGGTCCCACGGAGCCCTGAAGCGATTGGGGTGGAAGGAGCTCCTGCACCACGAGTTGTAGCTGTGGCAGTGCTCTCCAGCTGCTGCTGGGTCTCCCATCACGAAGGTCAGTTGCTGCAGAGCACCCTGAGGAGAAAAGAGACACAGAAACCATAGCTGACCAACATGCTTCCTTCAGAGGAGAGGGAAAGATGTGCTGGGAGAAGCCTCCAGCCTCTCATAGCTGAAACCATCAATTCAATTCAATTCAATTCAATTCAATTCAATTCAATTCAATTCAATTCAATTCAATTCAATTCAATTCAATTCAATTCAATTCCAATTAAATTCAAGTCAATTCCAATTCAATTCCTTTCCAATTCAATTCAATTCCATTCCAATTCAATTCCAATTCAATTCCAATTCAATTCCATTCCAATTCAATTCAATTCCAATTCAATTCAATTCCATTCCAATTCAATTTAATTCCAATTCAATTTCAATTCAAGTCAATTCCAATTCAATTAAATTAATTTCCATTCAATTCCAATTCCAATTCAATTCAATTCAATTCAATTCAATTCAATTCAATTCAATTCAATTCAATTCAATTCCAATTCAATTCCAATTCAATTCAATTCCAATTCAATTCAATTCCAATTCAATTCTATTCAATTGCAATCCAATTCCAATTCAATTCATTTCCATTCAATTCAATCCCAATTCCAATTCAATTCAATTCCAATTCCATTCAATTCCATTCCAATTCGATTCAATTCCAATTAAATTCGATTCAATTCCAATTCAATTCAATTCAAATCAAATCCAATTCCAATTCAATTCCAATTAATTTCCATTCAATTAAATTCCAATTCAATTCAATTCCAATTCCAATTCCATTCAATTCCAATCCAATTCCAATTCAATTCCATTCCATTCCGTTCAATTCATTTCCCATTCCATTCCATCCCATTCCATTCCTTCCACCAAAGGGGTTGTCAAGCCCTGATCCAGGCTGCCCAGGGCAGTGGTGGAGTCACCAGCAGGAAGGGAAGGCAAAGACTCCTTCAGAGGGAGCTGCTCCCTTCGTCCCTTCATGCAGCTGGAGCACGTGCCCAAGCGCAGCCCAGCCAGCCCTGCCCAGCTCTCACCTTGAAGGGGATCTCAAAGGACTCAATCAGGCCTCCAATGATGAGCAGCCCCTCAGTGCTCACTCCCAGCCCAAAATAATTGGCCCAGCTCACTCTGTCCACCAGCCGGCAGTCCACGTGCAGCTCCAACCTCTCCAGGGAGATGCTGAGAGCCACTCGGTGCCAGTGCCCATCGCCCAGGGAGGAGACTGGGAACCTGTGGGGCCCAGAGCAGGGAGAGGGTACAGATTACAGAATTAACTAGGTTGGAAAAGACCTCAGAGATCATCAAGTCCAACCTCTCACCCAACACCATCTGATCAACTCAACCATGGCACCAAGTGCCTCAGCCAGGCTCTTCCTAAACACCTCCAGGGATGGGGACTCCACCACCTCCCTGGGCAGCACATTCCCATGGCCAATCTCACTTGCTGGGAAGAATTTCTTCCTAACCTCCAGCCTAAACCTCCCCTGGCACAGCTTGAGACTGTGTCCTCTTGTTCTGCTGCTGCTTGCCTGGGAGAAGAGACCAACCCCCACCTGGCTCCAACCTCCCTGCAGGGAGTTGGAGAGAGCAAGAAGGTCTCCCCTGAGCCTCCTCTTCTCCAGGCTAAGCAACCCCAGCTCCCTCAGCCTCTCCTCACAGGGCTGTGCTCCAGACCCCTCCCCAGCTTTCTTGCCCTTCTCTGGACACCTTCCAGCAGCTCAACATCTTTCCTAACCTGAGGAGCCCAGAACTGGACACAGGACTCCAGGTGTGGCCTAAGTAGTGCTGAGCACAGGGCACAAGGACTTCCCTGCTCCTGCTGGCCACACTCTTCCTGATGCAGGCCAGGATGCCCTTGGCCCTCTTGGCCACCTGGACACACTGCTGGCTCATGTTCAGCTGCTGTCACCCAGTAACCTCAGGTCCCTCTCTGCCTGGCTGCTCTCAGCCACTCTGACCCCAGCCTGTAGCACTGCCTGGGGTTGTTGTGGCCAAAGTGCAGCACCTTGCTCTTAGCTGTGTTCAGTCTCATGCCCTTGGACTCTGCCCATCTGCCCAGCCTGGCAAGGTCCCTCTGCAGAGCTCTCCTACCCTCTAACAGATCAAGTCCTGCCCCCAGCTTGGTAGAGGCACAACATAAGACTTGGGTCCCACAGCTTCTGCAGGCCTGGGCTTCACCCTCACCAGCTCCCAGGGTCTCTCCTGTCCCCACCCTTAGTGAAGTCTGCCTCTGAGCACCACCACTTGTGTTCCAGCATGGGAATGCTGTTTCCATCCAGTGGATCTGGGCACAGCTACAACCAGCTGAGGTGTCTGGGGAATCAATAGGGTTTGTGTCTCTGCCCACTTGATTGATCCCCAGGGCCCTGAACCTTTTTGTTCTCTGCTTTTCCAGATCTCCATCGCTCCAGGTTGAGTCAGGCAGTGACCACCTGCCACAGTCACACCCCCAGGGACCATCAGCAGGGCCTGGGTTCAGCTGAGGAAGGGTCAGAGCAGCACTGCTCAAAGCCCAGAGTGGGAAACCTTACCTCTGGGTCTTGGGAGCAGAAAGGGAAGCAGGAAGGGGCAGATGAAAAGCACCTGGGAAGGAACTTACTCATAGTGTCTCCTCCTCGTGGTGACAAAGACCAAGGCATAGGGATTAATCCTGATCTGGAAGAGCACCTGGCTCCCATGGCTGAGGATGGTCAGCAGGCTGCTGTCCTCCTTCAGGGAGTACCTGAGCTTCATCAGCACACTCAGCTCATCTGCAAACCTGGCAGGAAGAAGTGACACAGGGCACCCTGCACTCACTGCTGGCTCACCATCAACTGGCCTCTTAGCAGCCCAAAACCCCCATGAGCCACAGCACAAAGGAGAACAGAGGATTAGAGGACAGGGACAAAGAGACACCCAGGTTGTTAGGGCAGGCACCCAGAAAGCAGCAGCCAGGCCAAAATCAGCACTGCCCATGGGACCTCAGAGCATCCCTCTGAAGTGCAACCTCAGCACATCATTGCCCAAGGGACTCCTGCCCTGCCCAGGGCTGAACTCAGATGGCAACCCAGTTACAAGCAGCTCTTCAGTGCTGCCTTCTCTCCCCATCTCCTTGTCCACAGCCCCCTGTCAAGTGCAGCAAGGGTCCCACCTGCTCTGTGCCTCCACAGACCAGCACCCTGCCATGAAGCAATGCTGATGGACAGCACAGAATGCTTTGGGTTGGATCATCTAGTTCCAACACCTCCTACTAGGTCAGGTTGCTCAAGGCCCCATCCAGCCCAGCTTTGGACACTTTCAGGCTTGGAGCCTCCACAACTTCCCTGGGCAACCTGTTCCAGTCCCTCACCACCCTCAGGAGGAAGAATTTCTTCCTAGTGTCTAATCTCAAAGCAGCTTCTTCCACTTTGAAGCCATTCCCTCTTGTTCTGCCACTACCTGCCCTTGTAGAAAGTCCCTCCCCAGCTCTCCTGTAGCCTCCTTCAAATCCTGGATGCTCTTTAAGATCCCTTCCAACCCAAACCATTCTGTGAATCTATGATATGTTACCTTCATGCCACTATGGAATGGGACCTTAAAGTACTCCCTCAACACCACAGCCATGGTTTGGAGCACCCCACCCCCAAGCCCATCCCCTGGAGGCAGCCTACCTGTCCCCAAAGGCCTCCCTGGTGGGGATGTTGAGGGTAGCATATTGCCCAACCTCCAGGATGCTGCAGTTGGCTTCATCATAGCCAAAGGAAACATTGCTGAGGTCCTGTGCATGGGAAGCAATTTTGTCCAGCAAGTTCACTTCATCTGCATTGGAGGAGAGAAAAAGAGATGCTCAGGAGCTGAGACTTTCACTCCAGGGCTCTGCTCTCATCCGTATAGAATCAGTGGCCTGCCAGGTCCTGCTGGGCTTCAGGTGAGTTGTTGGGGAGCCAAGGGAGGCTCTTACCCTGCTGGGCTGGGATTGCTCCTTCCCTCTGCCTCCTCTCCTGGCCTCACCCCTTTGCTTCTCTGTGGCTCCAACCTCCATCTCTGGCTCCAGCCCACATTCTCCTGCTCTTGTGGGCTGGGTTTTCCCTGACCCTCCTGCAAGGGTTGGGACAAAGGCCATGAGCACCTCAAGGTGGGCACCGCAGGGTGGGCACCTCAGGGTGGGCATCACACTGACCCCTTGCTCCTGGCTTCTCTCCTAGGGGATGCCAGGGCTGAGGGGTGTGATGGGCTTCCAGGTTAAGAGGCTCTGCAGAGGGACCTGGACAGGCTGGACAGATGGGCAGAGTCCAAGGGCATGAGACTGAACACATTCAAGTGCCAGGTTCTGCACATTGGCCACAACAACCCCAGGCAGTGCTACAGGCTGGGGTCAGAGTGGCTGAGAGCAGCCAGGCAGAGAGGGACCTGGGGGTACTGGTGGAGAGTAGGCTGAACATGAGCCAGCAGTGTGCCCAGGTGGCCAAGAAGGCCAATGGTATCCTGGCCTGCATCAGGAAGAGTGTGGTCAGCAGGAGCAGGGAAGTCAGTCTACTATTCCTGATGCAGGCCTGTAGCACTGCCTGGGGTTGCTGTGGCCAAAGTGCAGCACCTGTCACTTAGACTTGCTGAATGCCATCCTGTTGGCCTCTGCCCATCTGCCCAGCCTGGCAAGGTCCCTCTGCAGAGCTCTCCTACCCTCTAACAGACCAACTCCTGCCCCCAGCTTGGTGTCATCTGCACATTTGCTGATGACTGACTCAATCAATTTCCAAGCAGGCTGCTTCTCCCTCTTTGCCAGCACCTCTGGGAGCAGATGTGCTGCTTCTCCAGGAGATGGATGACCTGTGGAAGTGGCTCCCAGCTGCAGGGGCTGAGTCACCAGCTCTCACAGACCTGGCTCACAGCCTTTCCGGGAGCCGATTAATCCCAGGCAGGTGGATGCTGAGGCTGCAGCCAGTGTCAGGGATGGGGCAGACCATGTCTGATGCACTAATTCCATGTTTCCTTTACTAAAAATCCCCTTTTCTCACAAGCTTTCAGCTCTCCTAGGGCTCAGGTGCCTTATTCCCACAGGCACTCAGCTTGCTTCCCAGCCTGGCTTCCTCGTCTCCTTCCAGTGGCCACCGCTTCTGCTCATAATCACTCTACCACTGCTGAGCAACCTTCACCACTGGCTTGGTCCTGCCTCCACCCCACAGGTGATGCTGCCCTGGACCCCAGACTTAGGGGTCAGACTAAGCTCTGCTCACAGCCCCATTTCCATTGGGCTCTAGACTTGGGTTCTTCCTCAGCATCTCCAGGAGAGCCAGGCAAGACCTCCCGTGGTGGACAGTCAGGCTGCTCAGCATGCCAAAGCAACATCTCTGCTTCTCAGCCTCAACCCCAAAGCCTTCACAATGGCTGTTGCTGTGCTGGAAAGGAAATTCCTGGAGTTCAACAGCTGCTGCCAAATCCAGCTTCCCTCCAGGCTTCCAAAGCAGCACAGGAATCTTCCCAGGCCGCCCCGTGCCAGAGAGACTTGTTCCTGGGCCAGCCCCAGCAAGGACAAGCACTGGGTCAGTGGAGCCAGAGCTAAGAATGTGCCAGCCCAAGCTGAGGCCACCAGGATGCCAAGCATGTGTGGGGAGAAATGCTTCCAAGCATGGGGAGCAGAGCTGAGCAGTCAATGCACAGGGGGACACCTATGGAAAGCCATCAGAGGAAGAGCATGGAGCTGCTGAATCCCAGCCCATGAACCCATCATCATGCTTGGTGGTGTCTCTGCCTCCAGGAGGCCAGAAAGGGCAGCAGCCAGGCTGACCTGAGGGCTTAGTGCAGAGGGTCCAGCAAAGCTGGGGCTAGAGAAGCTGAGGACTCCTGGCAAGCTGGGACTAAGCTCAGGCTAGAGGAGAATCCTAAAATCACTAAGGTTGGAAGAGACCTCTAAGATCAAGTCCAACCTGATACCCAACACCTCCACAACCACCAGCCCATGTCCCAAAGGGCCACATCTACTTGGTTTTTGAACACCTCCAGGGATGGTGACTCCTGGGCAGCCTGTTCCAATGCCTCACCCCTCCCTCAGTACAGAAATTCTTCCTAACATCCAACCTAAACCTCCCCTGGTGCAGCTTGAGGCCATTTCCTCTTGTCCTGTCCTTAGTTACTAGGGAGAAGAAGCCAGCATGAGCCTCCCTACAGCCTCCTTTCAGACAGAGTTCAGTAGTGGTGCTGCACCACTCCATCTCTTCTCATCCCCGGGGCTGCAGCCCAGGGGAAGGTGATCCTTGAGGCTGCAGCTGCACAGAAGTGAGCATCCATCCTTTCCTCTGGCTTTGAGGCACAGGAGAGGCTTCTGTTCAGCAATAGAATAGAATAGAATAGAATAGAATAGAATAGAATAGAATAGAATAGAATAGAATAGAATAGAATAGAATAGAATAGAATAGAATAGAATAGAATAGAATGAACCAGGTTGGAAGAGACCTTCAAGGTCATCAAGTCCAACCTATCATCCAGCACCATCTGATCAACTCAACCATGGCACCAAGTGCCTCATCCAGGCTCTTCTTAAACACCTCCAGGGATGGGGACTCCACCACCTCCCTGGGCAGCACATTCCAATGGCTAACAACTCTCCCTGGGAAGAACTTTCTTCTCACCTCCAGCCTAAACCTCCCCTGGCACAGCTTGAGACTGTGTCCTCTTGTTCTGGTGCTGCTTGCCTGGGAGAAGAGACCAACCCCCACCTGGCTACAACCTCCCTTCAGGGAGCTGTAGAGAGCAAGAAGGTCTCCCCCCACTGAGGGAAATGAGGGGAAAGGGAATGATATAAACCAAGATAAAACACAAGCCCTGGGAAAGCTCTTAGCAGGGGCTGGTCAGACTGAGTCACTTCCCCTGGACACAGCACCACTGGTGGGGACCTGGGCTGGACAAGCCCAGAGGACAGCCCTGGTGCTTGCTGGCTGGGGACTGGAGCAGATGAGCCAACAGAGCTTTCCTGCCTCTAGTTTCTGAGTGCCTTATGAAAATACCCTGCCAGAAGGTCTGCTTTGGATCACAGCCTGTGCACTCCAAACACTGAATCAGAAAGAGCTGCACATCACAGAGGGTTGCAGAACAAGAGCTCTCTGCACGAGGTGATGGAAAAGGAGGACTTCACAGTGGCCTTTCCTGGCACCTCACACCACTGACACCACCACATTAGCACAGGCAGGGTCTGCAGCCAAGCACCCAAAACAAGACAGCCTTCCCAAAACACCAGCTCCCCTCCACTCCCCTCTTGATGGCTCACCCTCCTCCACCCTTAAAGATGGGCTTGGAGGTTGTGCCTGACCTTGCCTGGAGAAAGAAGACTCAGGATTGGAGGCTCATATTGGTTTGGTCTTATTCATAGATTCATAGAATGCTTTGGGTTGGAAGGGACCTCAAAGATTCTCTCTTTCCAACCCCCTGCCATGGGCAGCAACACCTCCCACCAGCCCAGCTTGCTCAGGGCCTCATCCAGCCTGGCCTTGAACACCCCCAAGGAGGGGGCAGCCACAGCCTCCCTGGGCAACCTGTTCCTGTGCCTCACCACCCTCACTGTCAAGAATTTCTTCCCCATCTCCTGTCTACATCTCCTTTCTCCCAGCTTCAATCCATTCCCTCTCATCCTGTCACTCCCAGCCCTTGTCAAAAGTCCTTCCCCTGCTCTCCTTAGGTACTGGAAGCCTGCTCTAAGCTCTCCCTGGAGCCCTCTCTTCTCCAGACTGAACAGCCCCAACTCTCCTGAGGTCTGAGGGTAGGTGTTGCAGCCCTCTGATCATCTTTATGACCTTCCCTGCCTGGTGACTCCCCACACAAGGTCAAAGACACTTCAGCAGCGTTGTGTTTGCAGGACACCAACCCTCCAGCAGCTCCTCCTGCTTCTCTTCCTATCCTGGCAGTGCTTGTGACATAAATAATGCCCTCAGCAGCCATCCATGTCACCTCCTGCACCTCCTTTGTTCCCTCCTCTTCCCATTTCCCTTCTCACCTAATGGTTTCTTTTGAGGGCCAGCAGAAGGCACAGGAGACGAGGTGGAAGCTGAGGAGCGGACGGGGATGGACCTGCGCTCAGAGGGTTATGCAACAGGCTCCCAACCTTCATCTCCCTGCTCTGGAGAGCAGAGATAATTTGGGTTTGACTCAGTGGCTGCAAGCTGGAGGGGACAAGAGCCAAAGCAGGAAGAAAAAAGAAAGAGCCCATTTGTCACAGAGACCTATTAGTGGAGGAGTGAATGCAGCCAGGCCCCCACCGGCAGGACAGAAAACCTCAGGGAAGCGAAACCTTGGGAGAAGAAAGGGATGGCCGCGGCCGTTGCGGGGCCGGGAACAAGAGGAGCAAGAGGCTTCTCCTGCAGCTCGTTAGGCTGACCTGCAGGTGTGCTGCCGCTGCTTTGTGCCGGCCCAGCACGGCGGCTCGGCTGCCCTGGGGCTTCTGGGGACACAGCCTGCCCGGGAGGAAGGGCTGCGGGAAGTGGAGGATGACCCTGGAATGAGGACAGCCTGGCTCCACGGAAAAGTAGGTCGAGGGGGAGGAATGAGCAGGAAAGCAAAGAGCTTGAGGGGGTGCTGAAGCCAGGTGGGGATGAGGGGAGCAGGGTGGCCATGGGAGCAGGGTGGCCACGGGGGCGCAGGGTGGCCACGGGAGCACTCCTCCAGCTCCCTGGGCAGCACATTCCAGTGGCCAATCTCTCTTGCTGGGAAGAACTTTCTCCTCACCTCCAGCCTAAAGCTCCCCTGGCACAGCTTGAGACTGTGTCCTCTTGTTCTGCTGCTGCTTGCCTGGGAGAAGAGCCCAACCCCCACCTGGCTCCAACCTCCCTTCAGGGAGTTGGAGAGAGCAAGAAGGTCTCCCCTGAGCCTCCTCTTCTCCAGGCTAAGCAACCCCAGCTCCCTCAGCCTCTCCTCCCAGGGCTGTGCTCCAGACCCCTCCCCAGCTTTCTTGCCCTTCTCTGGACACCTTCCAGCATCTCAACATCTTTCCTAACCTGAGGAGCCCAGAACTGGACACAGGACTAAAGGTGTGGCCTAAGCAGTGCTGAGCACAGGGCACAATGACCTCCCTGCTCCTGCTGTCCCTCAGGGCTCAACCACCTCCTTCTTGTGCAATCAAGAGAGTTTATCTTGACCCAAAGCCCCTGGTTCTAGGAAAACACTCTGGGGTGCTACACATCACCCCAGGTTTTCACACCCCTCACCCCCAGGCCACACACACACCCCAGGTATGTATCCTACCCTGTTCATAGAATCATGGAATAGTAGGGCTTGGAAGGGACCTCTGGAGATCATTAAGAGCAGGATCACCTGGGGCAGGTCACACAGCAACACATCCAGATGGGTCTTGAAGATCTCCAGAGATCACCCAGTCCACCCCCTGCTCCAGCAGGGCACCCACAGCAGCTTGCCCAGGAGCACAGTGCCCAGGGGGGTTGGAAGCTCTCCAGAGAAGGAGACTCCACAGCCTCCCTGGGCAGCCTGCTCCAGGGCTCAGCACCCTCACAGTTTTCCCTCCTGTTGAGATGGAATTTCCTGTGATTGAGTTCACACCCCTTGCTCCTCATCCTCTCCCTGGGCATCACTGAACAGAACCTGGCTCCATCCTCCTGCCTGCCACCCTTCAGATAGTTGTGGACATTGCTAAGGTCCCCTCTCAGCTTTCTCCTCCCCAGACTAAACAGCCCCAGGGCTCTCAGCCTTTCCCAGTCCCTCCTTCCCCTGTTCTGTGCCTGCAGGTCCTGTGCCCCCCTGGACCACTGACAGCAAATGCTTCTGGGCTGAGCTCAACCCCTCACAAGACTCAAGCCAAACTCCATGGAGCTGATGTTTTATCTACAGCCAGGCTTTCACAGGCTGCCATCTAAACCTCTGCAAATCCCCCCCAGACACTCCCCAGCCTGTCCAGCTCTGCCTCACAGCAATTAGACTTCATTACTCAGGGTGAATCAGCACTTAATTAGTGAATGAGAGTAATTGGCACTGGTGAAGGACACACCTCGAATCCTGGGTTGGGTTTTGGGCCCCTCACTCCCAGAAGGGCATTGAGAGGCTGAAGCAGGTCCAGAGAAGGGCAACAGAGCTGAGGAAGGGTCTGGAGAAGAGGAGACTGAAGAGGTTGGAGTGAGTGAGGTGGGGGTTGGTGTCCTCTCACATGCAGCAAATGACAGGACAAAGGAAATGGCCTCAGGTTGTACCAGGGGAGGTCTGGATTGGACGTGAGGAACAATCCCTTCCCAGAAAGGGTTCCCAGGCACTGGAAGAGGCTGCCCAGGAAGGTGGTGGAGTCACCATCCCTTGAGGGATTTGAAAGTCTCATGGATGTGGGGCTGAGAGATGTGGTCTAGTGGCAGTGGCTTAGCAGCAGGGGTGGGGGTGTGAGCTCTGGGCAAGCAGATGGACTTCAGGAGCTTCCCTCCTTCTCCCTCTCCTTCTCCCTCTCCCTCTCCTTCTCCCTCTCCCTCTCCTTCTCCCTCTCCCTCTCCTTCTCCCTCTCCTTCTCCCTCTCCTTCTCCCTCTCCTTCTCCCTCTCCTTCTCCCTCTCCTTCTCCCTCTCCTTCTCCTTCTCCCTCCTCCTCTCCCTCCTCCTCTCCCTCCTCCTCTCCCTCCTCCTCTCCCTCCTCCTCTCCCTCCTCCTCTCCCTCCTCCTCTCCCTCCTCCTCTCCCTCCTCCTCTCCCTCCTCCTCTCCCTCCTCCTCTCCCTCCTCCTCTCCCTCCTCCTCTCCCTCCTCCTCTCCCTCCTCCTCTCCCTCCTCCTCTCCCTCCTCCTCTCCCTCCTCCTCTCCCTCCTCCTCTCCCTCCTCCTCTCCTCTCCTCTCCTCTCTCTTCCTCTTTCTCTCTTTCAGGTCCCTTCCAACCCAACCCATTCTGTGATTCCTCCCAAAAGGCACTGCAAGGTCAGAGTTTTGGGAGGGAGCAGCAGTCTGAATGGGAGATACCTACAGCTGAAATCCCCCAGTGCCCTCCTTCTCCATTCCAAGCTGCCCCTCACAAATGTTTCTCCACCTCCCATTGTCTCAAAGCCCTCATTTGAAAGTCTGGCAGGGGCTCAGCCCCAGCTCCTATTTCAAGTGTCTGGAGTAGGAAGGGGAAGGGTCGGGTGAGCGTCATCTGCTGCTGCAGACACACATCTGGCAGAGATTACAGCCAGAGAAAAGCAAAATAAACACATCCAGGGAGCCCAGCCTGGGAATGCCTCTCATGGCAGCAAATAAAGCCTTGCTGCACCCCAAAACCAAAGGCTTCCTCCAAACTTTCCCCCCCTCCCCTGGCTCCTGCGCCTTCCTCCGGCGATGAATTGGTTGGGCTGGGTTGGTTTAGTCTAAGAAGGATTTCAACCTCTAACACCTAACGTCATCCAAGGCTGGAGCTTAAACCTGAGCTCCCTGGGGACAGGCAAGGCAGGCCCCAGCTCAGGTGCCCAGATGTTAGTCAGTGGTGAAAGGCAGCCAGGAGGAGCCTGGTCCTGCGCCAGCAGCCATCTGTCACAGGGCGGAAATGTGCCGCGGCTCGGCGGCTCGGCGACTCCTGCCCCCCCAAGACACAGCCAAAGGATCAAACCCCTGCAGGGAAGGAGCAGCAGCGGGGCAGGGAGTGGGCAAGAAGTTCAACATGAGGCCAGTAATGTGGCCTCATGGCCAAGAAAGCCAATGGCAGCCTGGGGGGGAGTAAGAAGAGTGTGGCCAGCAGGGCAAGGGAGGTTCTCCTGCCCCTCCGCTCGGCCCTGGTGAGGTCAGAGCTGCAGTACTGCCTCCAGTTCTGGGCTCCCCAGCTCAGATAGGGAACTGCTGGAGAGAGTCCAGGGGAAGCTGGGAAGGTGCTGAGGGGCCTGGAGCAGCTCTGTGAGGAGCAAAGGCTGAGAGCCCCTGGGGCTGATGAGCCTGGAGAAGAGCAGCCCCAGAGGGGAGCTGAGCAATGCTCAGCAAGAGCTAAAGGGTAGGGGGTGAGAGGCTGGGGCCAGACTCCTGCCAGTGGTGCCCAGGGGCAGGACAAGGGGCACTGGGCACAAACTGGACCCCAGGAAGTTCCACCCTCATCATGAGGAAAATCTTCTTTGTTGTGAGGGTGCTGGAGGCCTGGAGCAGGCTGCCCAGAGAGGTTGCCCAGGCTGTGAAGCAGCATCCCTTGGGCTGCTTCAGGGAATCTGCTGTGTTCAGTTGTCATTTTTCCTGGGGGATCTGCCAGCAAGGACACAGGGGGACAACTGGAGACAGCACAAGCCCTGCTCCCATGTGGCTGGTGAGTGGGTGCTCAGCAGCACAGTCTGCACAGGCTGGAGTTTACCCAAGCCTCCTCTGATGCCATCTGGGTAGATCAGCTGCTGCTCCTTCCAGCTGTGCCCAGGAATGAAGCTGTGCTTGTGTCTGACCCAACAGGGCAGCTCCAGGCTTTGAACAGGAGGTCCCCAAGCTCCAAAAGAACAAAAGACCTTGCACACTATCAGAGAATAGTTTGGGTTGGAAGGGACCTTAAAGATCACCCAGTTCCAACCCCCCTGCCATGGGCAGGGACACCTCCCAGCAGTACAGGTTGCTCAATGCCTCATGCAGCCTGGCCTTGAGCACCTCCAGGCAGGGGGCAGCCACAACCACCCTGGGCAACCTGTTCCAGTGTCTCCCTAGCTTCACTGTCAAGAGTTTCTTCCTCATCTCCAGTCTAAACCTCCCCTCTTCCAGCTCAAAGCCATTGCCTTTGTCCTATCACCCACCCTTGAAGGGCAAACCTCTGGCTGGAGAGGCACAGGCCAAGAGACAACCTCCAAACAGAGAGCAACTTTCCAGAGCTTTCACCTTTCCTGTGCTTCAGGTCCTCTGCAGAGCTCCCTGCTCTGCTCCTGGCATCAAGCCCTGGCAACCACTACCTTCTTCCCCTGCATGACAAACAGGTTTTTGTCAGCATCTCTGCAGTGGCCCAGATGACAAATTGGCTGGGGGGAAGGTGATGGACTCAGCTTCATCCTCCAAGCTTGGCAAGAGCCAATGCCTTGACTGAGGCAGAGATCCTCTAATGCAGCTGTGAATGCCTGCCTCAGGTCACTCCCACCTTGCTCTCCCAGGAAATCCCTTCTGAGCACACCCCTGCAAGAGAAGCTGGAGGATGGGCAGAGATCCCACTCAGAAGATGCTGTGCCCTTGGCCTCATGCCCTCCAGCCCCACCACGTGTGTGCATATGCAAGGAGCTGAAAAACTCACACTCAGATCCATCCTGACTTGTACAAATCCATATGTCCAGGGCTGGCAAGAGCAGAGGGCAGCAAACTCAGAGATTTTGCAGCAAGCCTCTTGGCAAAGGGAGCACAAGACTGCAGAGTCTGTGGTGGGAGCCCATGCAGCAGGCAGAACCCCCTCAAGGGGCAGGATGCTCATGGGCATCTGCTTTCACATCTGGAGCTGTGTTTCCAGCCTGCCAGTCTGCAGAGGAAGCCTTGGAAACATCAGCCCAGGCTAAGCACAGAACCACAAACTGGGCTGGGTTGGAAAAGGTCTTTCAAAGTCAACCAGTCCACAGCCCCTGCAGTCAGCAGGGAAGGGACATCTGCAGGTTGCTCACAGCCCCAAGTGACAGAATGGTCAGGGTTGGAAGGGACCTCAAGGCTCAGCCACTTCCAACCCCCTGCCAGGGGCAGGGACACCTCACACTGCAGCAGGTTGCTCACAGCCACATCCAGCCTGGCTGCAAACACCTCCAGGGATGAGGCTGCCACCACCCTCCCTGGGCAACCTGTGCCAGGCTCTCACCACCCTCATGGGGAACAACTTCTTCCTCACATCCAATCTCAATCTCCCCACTTCTAGTCTTGCTCCATCCCCCCCCAGTCCTATCCCTCCCTGACACCCTCAAAAGTCCCTCCCCAGCTTTCCTGTAGTCCCCTTCGGATCCTGGAAGGTCACAGTTAGGTCACCTGGGAGTCTTCTCCTCTCCAGCCTGCACAACCCCAACTCCCTCAATCTGTCCTCACAGCAGAGCAGCTCCAGCATTCTGCTCATCCTCGTGGCCCTGCTCTGGACACCTTCCAGCACCTCCAGAGCCTTCCTGGCACAGAGGCTCCAGAGCTGGCCCCAGAGCTCCAGCTGTGGTCTCAGCAGAGTGGAGCAGAGGGGAAGAATCCCCTCCCTGGCCCTGCTGGCCACACTTCTCTTGCTGCAGCCCAGGCTCTGCTTGGCTCTCTGGGCTGCAAGTGCTCCCTGCTGGCTCCTGCTGAGCTTCTCCTCCCCCAGCAGCCCCAAGGCCTTTTCTTCAGGGCTGCTCTCAAGCCAGTTGCTGCCCTGGAACGGTTCCAGGGATGGGGCAGCTCCCACCTTGCTCAGCAATCAGTGGTCCCAGAAAGCACAGGGTGAACATGACAGCTCCAGCTACAAAGCCCACCCCATGGGCATGGCTGTGGAGAGAGGCTGGCACTCAAGGGGGAGAGGGCCAAAGGCAGGGAGCATGCAGGGGGCATGGGGCCAGACATAAGGCTGCCAGGAATATGTTCCCAGACTGTGCCAAGCACAGCAGGCAGAGAGCCAGGGGGCTCGGCCATGTCTGGGCTTCCAGGCACAGTCTGCTGCCTGCCAAGCTCCTAAAGGCACCTGCCTGGCAGTGATGGGACCAGGGATGCTTCATGCCCAAGATGGATCTGTTGGAGTGGGTCCAGAGGCCACAGCAATGATCTAAGGGCTGGAAGCCCTCTGCTGTGAGGCCAGGCTGAGAGAGGTGAAGTTGTTGAGCCTGGAGAAGACTCAAGGGAGACCTTCTGGTGGCCTTTTAGTGCTTCAAGGGGCTGAGCAGAAAGCTGGGGACAGACTTTTGAGCACAGCCTCTTGTGACAGGACAAGGGGTGAGGGTTTGAACTGTAAGAGGGAGATTCAGACTGGAGAGAAGGGAGACATTTTGACCCTGAGGGTGGTGGGACCCTGTCCCTGGTTGCCCAGAGACGTGGAGCTGCCTGGAGCCATCCCAGCTGAAGTTGTCTGAGGCTCTGAGCAGCCTGCTGTAGCTGCAGCTGTCCCTGCTGAGTGCATGGGGGTTGGATTAGATGACCTTCAAAGGTCCTTTCCAACCCCTTCTGTGATTCTGTAGGAGCTCATTGGGGACTCCCAGCTGCTGGAGGGAAAGGCAACTCCTGTTTGCTCTTCTCAGGAGCATGGGGCCTGTTGCAGGAGGCTCCCTGCTGCAGAAGGGTTTGGCAAACCTCTTGCCTCTGCCCAAAGCCCTCCCAAGTCAGTGATGCTCTTTCTTAGCCTTGCCTCACTCAGCCAGGCCAGCTTTGCCCCTTCAGGAACAGCTACAGGATGTGATTGCGCTATGGAATGGGTTGCCCGGGGAGGTGGTGGAGTCGCCGTCATTGAAGGTGTTCAGAAGGAGACTTGACGGGGTGCTTGGTGCCATGGGTTAGCTGTTTGGGTGGGTTGGATTGGTTGATGGGTTGGACACGATGATCTTGAAGGTCTCTTCCAACCTGGTTTGGTTTATTCTATTGTTTGTTTATTCTATCCTAGCTTTGTCACTGCCCCTTGTGCCTCTACCTCTCCTCTTGCCCAGCCTGTGAGTAATGCCCAGGCATTAGCAGCAGTGCCCTTAATTAAAGGCAAAGTTCTCCAGGCGTGGCAAGAGAAGTGCAGAGCTCTTTGCAGGGATCCACTTCTGCTCCTCTCCTTGCTGTTGCAAGGCTCAGTGCTCAGGTTCTGACCTGGAGTTGAAATCCATTTGATCAGCAGCAGTGTTCTGGAGGCTGTACCTTGCTGCCACGAGTCAGCTGCCCCAGGGAGCTGCCAGGAATGGAGCAGGAATGAGAGGAAGAAGCCCAAGAGCCTCACTCAGCAGCCCCAGCAGAGCCTGGGGCAGAGCAGCACCAGTCCCAGCCTTCTCCTCCTGCTGCCTTCAGCACAGCTGACAGAAGAAGAAAGCAAAGCTGTGAAGTGAGTGGTTCCCAGCCTAGCGAGCTGACAGCTCACTGCCAAACTCCCTCTGATTTCCACCTCAGGCAAAACATGTGCACAGTTGTGATTCATTGCCCTGCTCCTGGCTGCCAATTTCCCTGCACAAACTGCTGAATTGTTGTGGTTTCAGCCTTGACTCAACTCCTGACTGCTCCTCCAAGTGCTTCATGCTCCTTGTTTTGCAGAGCTACTCTCCTCCCCCTTCTCCCCTCCCCACCCAGAATAGCTTTGGGTGCCTGGGAGCCTTCGCGGTTCATGGCGAGCTGCTCAGTGCCATGAGCTGCTGCCTTCCCTGGGCTCAGGACCACCCTGAGACCTCCCAGCCAAAAAGATCTTCCTCTAGGAAAGATGCTGAGTTGCTGGAAGGTGTCCAGAGAAGGGCAAGAAAGCTGGGGAGGGGTCTGGAGAGCAGCCAGGCAGAAAGGGACCTAGGGTTAGTGAGTGACAGCAGCTGAGCATGAGCCAGCAGTGTGCCCAGTGGGGCCAAGAAGGCCAAGGGCATCCTGGCCTGCATCAGGAACAGTGTGGCCAGCAGGAGCAGGAAGTCCTTGTGCCCTGTGCTCAGCACTGCTTAGGCCACACCTTGAGTCCTGTCTCCAGTTCTGGGCTCCTCAGGTCAGGAAAGATGTTGAGCTGCTGGAAGGTGTCCAGAGAAGGGCAACAAAGCTGGGGAGGGGTCTGGGAGCACAGCCCTGTGAGGAGAGGCTGAGGGAGCTGGGGTTGCTTAGCCTGGAGAAGAGGAGGCTCAGGGGAGACTTCTTGCTCTCTCCAACTCCCTGCAGGGAGGTTGTAGGCAGGTGGGGGTTGGTCTCTTCTCCCAGACAAGCAGCACCAGAACAAGAGGACACAGTCTCAAGCTGTGCCAGGGGAGGTTTAAGCTGGAGGTGAGGAGAAAGTTCTTCCCAGCAAGAGAGATTGGCCTTTGGAATGTGCTGCCCAGGGAGGTGGTGGAGTCCCCCATCCCTGAGGTGTTTAGGAAGAGCCTGGATGAGGCACTTGGTGCCATGGTTGAGTTGATCAGATGGTGTTGGGCGATTGGTTGGACTGGATGATCTCTGAGGTCTTTTCCAACCTGGTCTGGTCCTATTTCTATTCTACTCTACTCTACTCTACTCTACTCTACTCTACTCTACTCTACTCTACTCTACTCTACTCTACTGTAATGAAGTCTGCTTTCACCAAAGCCTCGTGGGTCAGGTTGAGCTCATCAAGCTTGAGCCACAGCTCAGAAGGCTCTGGGCAGATAAACACAACCCAGGATCTCCTTCATGTCAGGAACTGTCAAACCCCAAACTGTGCTGGAGGCATCACTTTGCCTCCCTCAGGAGGGACTCTTTA